>NC_091977.1:10846776-11146776 GCF_044704955.1 Pristiophorus japonicus | reverse complement strand
CACACCATCACCTAACCAATTCACACTGCCATCTTACCAAACCACACACCATCTAACAAAACTACACTGCCATCTAACCAAACCACACTGATATCTAACCAAACCACACTGCCATCTAACCAAATCACACTGCCACCTTACCAAACCACACTGCCATCTCACCAAACCACACCGCCATCTAACCAAACCACACCACCATCTCACCAAACAGCTCCACCATCTAGCCAAACCACACTGCCACCTAACCAAACCACACTGCCATCTAACCAAATCACACTGCCATCTAACCAAACCACACTGACAGCTAACCACACCACGCCACCATCTAACCAAACCACACTTCCATCTAACAAAACCACACCATCTAACCAGACCACACCACCATCTAACCAAACCACACTGCCATCGAACCAAACCACACCACCATCTAAACTAACCACACCACCATCCATCCAAACTACATGGTCATCTAACTAAAGCACGCTGCCATCTAACCAAACCACAGCATAATCTAACCAAACCACACCACCATCCAACCAAATCACACTGCCATCGAACCAAACCACACCACCATCTAAACAAACCACACCACCATCCATCCAAACGACATGGCCATCTAACTAAAGCACGCTGCCATCTAACCAAACCACCCCATCTAACCAGACCACACCACCATCTAACCAAACCACACTGCAATCTAACCAAACCACATCGCCATCTAACCAAACCACACAGCCACCTACCCAAACCACACTGCAATCTAACCAAACCACACTGTCATCTAACCAAACCACACAGCCATCTAACCAAACCACACCACAAGCTAACCAATCCACACCGCCGTCTAACCAAACCACTCCACCATCTAAACAAACCACACTACCATCTAAACAAACCACACTGCCAACTAACCAAACCACACCATCTAACCAGACCACACCACCATCTAACCAAACCACACTGCAATCTAACCAAACCACACCACCATCTAAACAAACCACACCACCATCTAACCAAACTACACTGCCATCTAACCAAAGCACACTGAAATCTAACCAAATCGCAGCATCATCTAACCAAACCACTCCACCATCTAACCAAATCACATCACCATCTAACCAAACCACACCATCATCTAACCAAATCACACTGCCATATTACCAAACCACACACCATCTAACAAAACTACACTGCCATCTAACCAAACCACACTGATATCTAACCAAACCACACTGCCATCTAACCAAATCACACTGCCATCTTACCAAACCACACCGCCACTAACCAAACCACACTGCCATTTAACCAAACCACACCACCATCTAACCAAACCGCTCTGCCATCTAACCAAACCACACCGCCATCTAACCAGACCACACCACCATCTAACCAAACCACACTGCCATCTCACCAAACCACACTGCCATCTCACCAAACCACACTGCCATCTAACCAAGCCACACCACCATCTCACCAAACCACTCCACCATCTAACCAAACCACACTTCCATCTAACAAAACCACACCATCTAACCAGACCACACCACCATCTAACCAAACCACACTGCCATCAAACCAAACCACACCACCATCGAACCAAACCACACCACCATCCATCCAAACTACACGGCCATCTAACTAAAGCACGCTGCCATCTAACCAAACCACAGCATCATCTAACCAAACCACACCACCATCCAACCAAATCACACTGCCATCGAACCAAACCACACCACCATCTAAACAAACCACACCACCATCCATCCAAACGACACGGCCATCTAACTAAAGCACGCTGCCATCTAACCAAACCACACCATCTAACCAGACCACACCACCATCTAACCAAACCTCACTGCAATCTAACCAAACCACATCGCCATCTAACCAAACCACACAGCCACCTACCCAAACGACACTGCAATCTAACCAAACCACACCGTCATCTAACCAAACCACACAGCCATCTAACCAAACCACACCACAAGCTAACCAATCCACACCGCCGTCTAACCAAACTACACTGCCATCTAACCAAAGCACACTGAAATCTAACCAAATCACAGCATCATCTAACCAAACCACACCACCATCTAACCAAATCACATCACCATCTAACCAAACCACACCATCACCTAACCAAATCACACTGCCATCTTACCAAACCACACACCATCTAACAAAACTACACTGCCATCTAACCAAACCACACTGATATCTAACCAAACCACACTGCCATCTAACCAAATCACACTGCCATCGAACCAAACCACACCACCATCTAAACAAAGCACACCACCATCCATCCAAACGACACGGCCATCTAACTAAAGCACGCTGCCATCTAACCAAACCACCCCATCTAACCAGACCACACCACCATCTAACCAAACCACACTGCAATCTAACCAAACCACATCGCCATCTAACCAAACCACACAGCCACCTACCCAAACCACACTGCAATCTAACCAAACCACACTGTCATCTAACCAAACCACACAGCCATCTAACCAAACCACACCGCAAGCTAACCAATCCACACCGCCGTCTAACCAAACCACTCCACCATCTAAACAAACCACACTACCATCTAAACAAACCACACTGCCAACTAACCAAACCACACCATCTAACCAGAGCACACCACCATCTAACCAAACCACACTGCAATCTAACCAAACCACACCACCATCTAAACAAACCACACCACCATCTAACCAAACTACACTGCCATCTAACCAAAGCACACTGAAATCTAACCAAATCACAGCATCATCTAACCAAACCACACCACCATCTAACCAAATCACATCACTATCTAACCAAACCACACCATCATCTAACCAAATCACACTGCCATCTTACCAAACCACACACCATCTAACAAAACTACACTGCCATCTAACCATACCACACTGATATCTAACCAAACCACACTGCCATCTAACCAAATCACACTGCCATCTTACCAAACCACACTGCCACTAACCAAACCACACTGCCATTTAACCAAACCACACCACCATCTAACCAAACCACACTGCCATCTCACCAAACCACACTGCCATCTAACCAAACCACACCACCATCTCACCAAACCACTCCACCATCTAACCAAACCACACTTCCATCTAACAAAACCACACCATCTAACCAGACCACACCACCATCTAACCAAACCACACTGCCATCAAACCAAACCACACCACCATCGAACCAAACCACACCACCATCCATCCAAACTACACGGCCATCTAACTAAAGCACGCTGCCATCTAACCAAACCACAGCATCATCTAACCAAACCACACCACCATCCAACCAAATCACACTGCCATCGAACCAAACCACACCACCATCTAAACAAACCACACCACCATCCATCCAAACGACATGGCCATCTAACTAAAGCACGCTGCCATCTAACCAAACCACACCATCTAACCAGACCACACCACCATCTAACCAAACCTCACTGCAATCTAACCAAACCACATCGCCATCTAACCAAACCACACAGCCACCTACCCAAACCACACTGCAATCTAACCAAACCACACCGTCATCTAACCAAACCACACAGCCATCTAACCAAACCACACCACAAGCTAACCAATCCACACCGCCGTCTAACCAAACCACTCCATCATCTAAACAAACCACACCACCATCTAAACAAACCACACTGCCATCTAACCAAACCACACCATCTAACCAGACCACACCACCATCTAACCAAACCACACTGCAATCTAACCAAACCACACCACCATCTAAACAAACCACACCACCATCTAACCAAACTACACTGCCATCTAACCAAAGCACACTGAAATCTAACCAAATCACAGCATCATCTAACCAAACCACACCACCATCTAACCAAATCACATCACCATCTAACCAAACCACACCATCACCTAACCAAATCACACTGCCATCTTACCAAACCACACACCATCTAACAAAACTACACTGCCATCTAACCAAACCACACTGATATCTAACCAAACCACACTGTCATCTAACCAAATCACACTGCCATCTTACCAAACCACACCACCACTAACCAAACCACACCGCCATCTAACCAAACCACACCACTATCTAAGCAAACCACTCTGCCATCTAGCCAAACCACACTGCCACCTAACCAAACCACACCAACATCTAACCAAATCACACTGCCATCTAACCAAACCACACACCATCTGACAAAACTACACTGCCATCTAACCAAACCACACTGATATCTAACCAAACCACACCGCCATCTAACCAGACCACACCACCATCTAACCAAACCACACTGCCATCTCACCAAACCACACTGCCATCTAACCAAACCACACCACCATCTCACCAAACCACTCCACCATCTAGCCAAACCACACTGCCACCTAACCAAACCACACCAACATCTAACCAAATCACACTGACATCTAACCAAACCACACTGCCAGCTAACCAAACCACACCACCATCTAACCAAACCACACTTCCATCTAACAAAACCACACCATCTAACCAGACCACACCACCATCTAACCAAACCACACTGCCATCGAACCAAACCACACCACCATCTAAACAAACCACACCACCATCCATCCAAACTACACGGCCATCTAACTAAAGCACGCTGCCATCTAACCAAACCACAGCATCATCTAACCAAACCACACCACCATCTAACCAAATCACACCACCATCTAGCCAAACCACACCACCATCTAACCAAATCACAATGCCCTCTAACCAAACCACACCACTATCGAACCAAACCACATTGCCATCTAACCAAACCACTCCATCATCTAACCAAACCACACCACATCTAACCAAACCACACCACCATTTAACCAAACCACACTGCCATCTAACCAAACCACACTGCCATCTAATCAAACTACACTGCCATCTAACCAAACCACACTGCCGTCTAACCAAACCACACCACATCTAACCAAACCACACCACCATCTAACTAAACCACACTGCAATCTAACCAAACCACACTTCCATCTAATCAAACTACACTGCCATCTAACCAAACTGCACTGCCGTCTAACCAAACCACACTGCCATCTAACCAAACCACACCGCCATCTAATCAAACCACACTGCCATCTAACTAAACCACACCACCATCTAATCAAACCACACCACCATCTAACCAAACTACACTGCCATCAAACCAAACCACACCACTACTAACCAAACCACACTGCCATCTAACCAAACCACACCGCCATCTAACCAGACCACATCACCATCTAACCACACCAAACCAAAAGAAAACAAACAATCTAATCACTTTTTAGTCACTTTTACACATTACAAAAAAACAATTGAAATTCTCAAACTGCCATCGTGGGATGTGAACTGTTGTTCTCTGGAATACCAGTCCAGTAATGTAACCGCTGGACCACCATACCCACCTGTGTGAGTGTGCATGTGTATACACGTGCGTATGTCTGAGTGCGCTTGAGTGTGGTTACGCGTGTGCCCGTATTTGTGTGAGTGTGGTGTGTACGTGCGTGGTTGTGTGTGTGTGTGAGACAGAGTACAGATGGTTTGTTGTCTGCTATGCACAGATTTACACAGATTCCTGATGCAGTCCAGTCTCGTCTCAGCACCCCCTGCCCCCCGAGCGTTCTGCGGAGTGGTGGAGCAGGCTCAACGGGCTGAATATCCTCGCCCTGTCCCTGTGCACCTGGATGATTCACGGAAAAGCCTCAAACATCACACCAAGAGCGGGAGGCCTCTGCCGAGTGCTGGGCCTCAGGTGCTTCCTGATTGGAGTGATCAATCCTTGGGAATGACAGCAGAAGCTTCCCGTGAAATGGTGACAGGACGAACACCGGGGGAGGCAGAGAGACACGGGCTGTCTATTGTCGATCACTGGGACCCATCAAGTTGCTGTAGTGACACAGAGATAAGAGTGACACAGGGCACGTGGATTGGGTCTGTGGTGGATCCGTTGGTCAGGATCACGGCCTGCATGTCATCGTGAAGCAGGCAAAGGATGGCGACAAACTTTTGGGGGCATCCGAATTTGAGGAGGACGCTCCATAATCCCTCACGGTTGACAGTGTCGAAGGCCTTTGTGAGGTCAAAGAAGGCCATGCACAGGGGTTGGTGCTGTTCCCTGCATTTCTGTTGTATCTGCCGCGCGGTGCAGATCGTGTCCATTGTGCTCCTTAGTGGGCGGAATCCGCATTGCGACTCTGTGAGGAGTTCTTCAGCCACTGGGAGAAGGCGGTTGAGGAGCATTTCTGGCGATCACTTTCCCAGTGGCCGACAGCAGGGACGATGAAGTCCAACACCGCCTTCAGTGTGCCAGTGCAGCCTTCGGTCGCCCGAGGAAGAGATTGTTTGAAGACCAGCACCTCAAACCCGGCACCAAGCTCATGGTCTACAGAGCAGTAGTAATTCCTGCCCTCCTATATGGCTCAGAGACATGACCCATGCACAGCAGGCACCTCCAAACACTGGAGAAGTACCACCAACGCTGCCTCCGCAAGATCCTGCAAATCCAGAACAAATTGATTGTTTCCACTTGATATCTGGTGTCATCCCCTTGAGGATGCGACCAGAATTGAGAGGTTATGCCTCTCGGGGAAGATTGAACAGGCTGGGGCTCTTTTCTCTGAAGGGTGACCTGATGGAGGTCTGAAGATTTACGAAAGGTTTCGATAGGGTAGACGGGCACAAGACGTGGCCAAAATTGCCCCCACTGTAAGGTCCACTACCGCCCCTAAGAGGCGGTAACGGGTGGGAAGGCCTTTGCGGCCTGGGTCAGGCGGGTGGGCCGGGAACAGCGGAATCAGGTTTCCACCCGGCCCGTGTTCCCGCCCCCTGGCGCGCACTGACCCCTTACCGCCCCGTGAGGGAAATGACCCCGCCGGAGCGGAGCGGTGCCCCCAATGGCTTTTCCCAGCGGGAAGCAGCCAGTGGCATTAAAAGGGAGGGTGCACCTCCGCGTCCGCCATTTTACTTTAATTGTTGGGCTGACTCTGAAGTGGGCCCGACAATGGCCGCCAATGGTACCCTCTCGGGAGCCGGACTGCTGGCTCGGCTGAAGCACTCCCTGCTGGCCCAGGGGGTGCCACTAAAGTGGCTGCAGAGTTGGCAGCAGCCCTGACCTTTAGCTGAAGGAGAGGGACGTTGCTCCGCGCCACAGGGGCCATGACACGTCCGCGTCGCACTGACGTCATCAGCGTTGGTGCTGTTCCCTGCATTTCTCTTGTATCTGCCGTGCGGTGAAGTTCATGTATATTGTGCCCCTTAGTGGGCGAAATCCGCATTGCAACACTGTGAGGAGTTCTTCAGCCACTGGGAGAAGGCGGTTGAGGAGGATTCTGGCGATGGCTTTCCCAGTGGCCGACAGCAGGGACGATGAAGTCCAACACCGCGCCTGCGTCTGTGCACACACAGAGGCTGAACTCCAGGACATAGTTGACGTATTTACCGAGGCGAATGAAAGCATGGGCCTTACGCTAAACATCAGTAAGACAAAGGTCCTACACTAGCCTGTCCTCGCTGCACAGCACTGCCCCCCCAGTCATCAAGATCCACGGCGTGGCCCTGGACAACGTGGACCATTTCCCATATCGCGGGAGCCTCCTATCAACAACGGCAGGCATTGATGATGAGATCCAACACCGCCTCCAGCGCACCAGTGCAGCCTTTGGCCGCCTGAGGAAAAGAGTGTTTGAAGATCAGTCCCTCAAAACTGTCACCAAGCTCATGGTCTACGGGGCCGTAGTAATACCCGCCCTCCTGTATGGCTCAAAGACGTGGACCATGTACAGTAGACACTTCAAGTCGCTAGAGAAATACTACCAGTGATGTCTCCGCAAGATCCTTCAAATCCCCTGGGAGGACAGATGCACAAACATTAGCGTCTTCGTCCAGGCCAACATCCCCAGCATTGAAGCACTGACCACACTCGATCAGCTCTGCCAGGCAGGCCACATCGTTCACATGCCAAAACAAGCACTCTACTCGGAACTTGTCCACGGCAAACGAGTCAAAGGCGGGCAGAGGAAACGTTACAAGGACACCCTCAAAGCCTCCCTGATAAAGTGCGACATCCCCACTGACACCTGGGAGTCCCTGGCCATAGACCGCCCTAAGTGGAGGAAGTGCAGTCGGGAGGGCGCTGAGCTCTTCGAGTATCATCGCCGAGAGCATGCAGAAATCAAGCGCAGGTAGCGGAAGGAGCGTGCAGCAAACCAGGCTCCCTGCCCACCCTTCCCCTCAACCACTGTCTGTCCGACCTGTGACAGAGACTGTGGTTCTCATATTGAACTGTTCAGCCACCTAAGAACTCATGCTAAGAGTGGAAGCAAGTCTTCCTCGATCCCGAGGGACTGCCTATGATGATGATCACACTGCCCGCCTTCCGCCCCGCTCCTGACCCACCTCCCCCGACAGCTGCCCGATACACCGCCCCGACTGATCCACAGAGGGAAAGGGGCAAATTCCCTCTGTTCTCTGGCCCATGGATTGGGGCAGAGAATAATCATTTCATTCGAATTGCTCGCCCCGCTCGGGGCGTAGGGTAATTTCGGCCCCGATGTTTGCACTTGTGGTGAGGCCAGAACTAAGGGCCATAAATATAAAATAGTTACTATTAAAGGCAACCGGGAATTCAGGAGAAACCTCTTTAGCCAGAGAGTGGTGAGAATGTGGAACTCGCTACCACAGGGAGTGGTTGAGGTGAATGAATAGATGTAGTTAAGGGAAAGTTGGCTAAACACATGAGGGAGAATGGAATAGATGGTTATTCTGATGGGGTGAGATGAAGAGGGGTGGGAGGAACATAAAGACTGGCATAGATCAGATGGGCCGAATGGCCTGTGCTGCAAACTCTATGCAATGTGAATCAATGGAATGCTGGTGTGTGGGCTCTTGGGGGAGCTCAGGCAGCTTTGGAAAGGATGGCTAAATTGATTGGAAGCAATTGTTGAAATATAGCACCACCGTATGGTTATAAGTGGGCACTGCGGTGCTTGCTGTCCCTAATCATCATCATCATCATAGGCAGGCCCGCGAAGCGGGGATAACTTGCTCCCACGCCAAAAAGTTCACAGGTGTTTCAATGAAGGACCTAATATTCCAGGTCCTGAACTAAATCTTGAATGGTGGAAGATGCCATAAAAACAGATTGTAAAAGCTTTTACAGATATATAAAACGGAAAAGAGTGACTAAAGTAAATGTTGGTCCCTTAGAAGATGAGAAGGGGGATTTAATAATGGGAAATGTGGAAATGGCTGAGACTTTAAACAATTATTTTGCTTCGGTCTTCACAGTGGAAGACACAAAAACCATGCCAAAAATTGCTGGTCACAGGAATGTGGGAAGGGAGGACCTTGAGACAATCACTATCACTAGGGGCGTAGGCTAATGGGACTCAAGGTAGACAAGTCCCCTGGTCCGGATGAAATGCATCCCAGGGTATTAAAAGAGATGGCGGAAGTTATAGCAGATGCATTCATTATAATCTACCAAAATTCTCTGGACTGTGAGGAGGTACTAGCGGATTGGAAAGCAGCTAATGTAATGCCTCTGTTTAAAAAAGGGGGCAGACAAAAGGCAGGTAACTATAGGCCGGTTAGTTTAACATCTGTAGTGGGGAAAATGCTTGAAACTATCATTAAGGAAGAAATAGCGGGACATCTAGATAGGAATAGTGCAATCAAGCAGACGCAGCATGGATTCATGAAGGGGAAATCATGTTTAACTAATTTACTGGAATTCTTTGAGGATATAACGAGCATGGTGGATGGAGGTGTACCGATGGATGTGGTGTATTTAGATTTCCAAAAGGCATTCGATAAGGTGCCACACAAAAGGTTACTGCAGAAGATAAAGGCATGCGGAGTCAGAGGAAATGTATTAGCATGGATCGAGAATTGGCTTGCTAACAGAAAGCAGAGAGTCGGGATAAATGGGTCCTTTTCGGGTTGGAAATCAGTGCTTAGTGGTGTGCCACAGGGATCGGTGCTGGGACCACAACTGTTTACAATATACATAGATGACCTGGAAGAAGGGACAGAGTGTAGTGTAACAAAATTTGCAGATGACACAAAGATTCGTGGGAAAGCAGGTTGTGTAGAGGACACAGAGAGGCTGCAAAGAGATTTACATAGGTTAAGCGAATGAGCTAAGGTTTGGCAGATGGAATACAATGTCGGAAAGTGTGACGTCATCCACCTTGGGAAAAAAGGAAATATTATTTGAATGGGGAGAAATTACAACATGCTGTGGTGCAGAGGGACCTGGGGGTCCTTGTGCATGAATCCCAAAAGGTTAGTTTGCAGGTGCAGCAGGTAATCAGGAAGGCGAATGGAATATTGGCCTTCATTGCGAAAGGGATGGAGTACAAAAGCAGGGAGGTCCTGCTGCAACTGTACAGGGTATTGGTGAGGCCGCACCTGGAGTACTGCGTACAGTTTTGGTCACCTTACTTAAGGAAGGATATACTAGCTTTGGAGGGGGTACAGAGACGATTCACTCGGCTGATTCCGGAGATGAGGGGGTTACTTTATGATGATAGATTGAGTAGACTGGGTCTTTACTCGTTGGAGTTCAGAAGGATGAGGGGTGATCTTATAGAAACATTTAAAATAATGAAAGGGATAGACAAGATAGAGGCAGAGAGGTTGTTTCCACTGGTCGGGGGAGACTAGAACTAGGGGGCACAGCCTCAAAATACGGGGGAGCCAATTTAAAACCGAGTTGAGAAGGAATTTCTTCTCCCAGAGGGTTGTGAATCTGTGGAATTCTCTGCCCAAGGAAGCAGTTGAGGCTAGCTCATTGAATGTATTCAAGTCACAGATAGATAGATTTTTAACCAATAAGGGAATTAAGGGTTATGGGGAGCGGGCGGGTAAGTGGAGCTGAGTCCACGGCCAGATCAGCCATGATCTTGTTGAATGGCGGAGCAGGCTCGAGGGGCTAGATGGCCTACTCCTGATCCTAATTATTATGTTCTTATGTTCTTATTTTCTTATGCCTGTGCGTGGATTTTTTTAACCTGTGGTGGCCATTGCACCCCAATGACAGAGCTAGGTCTTTGTCCAGTGGCAAGGGGTACCCAAGGCGACTGGAGACCTGCTCTGCTGCACGGACCTAGTGTGCACTGCCTAGTCCCTGAAAAGAGGTAACACTATAATGCAGAGCAGTGACCCACAATCCATTTATTGTTTATATATATTGCCCGTCCCTTGAGACCGTGCTGGGCCTCCTTCTTAAACCGCTGCAATCAACGTGGTCTTGTTTACAGCAGCTTGGCTCAGCCACCTCAACCACGTTGGTGTGGGACTGGCGTCACGTATAGGCCCAAAGTGGTTAAGGACTCCAGGTTTACTTCCTGAAAAGGACATTGGTGAACAGCTGCAAGATCACTTTTACCTATAGCAGCTTTTTATCTCCACCGCCGATCTCACACCCACCATTGCCTCTGTGCAGTCGGTTTCAACCTGGAAATCGAGAATTAATTTCTGCCCAAGCAAAATTCCGAGATCCTGAAAGATGTTCCAGAATTGGGAGGTGGGAATGAACCAAAGGGAGATGGCATCAGGGAGCCTGTGGATACCTGTACATAATACTCTTACGCTTCAAAACATACATACTTTATTTTATCCAAAATAAATACGAACGTGTTGCCATCGAATGTGGAATTAAATGCCAGGTACCAGGAGAGAGAGAGAATAGAAAGCGAGCGAGAGAGAGAGATGGACAGAGCGAGACAGAGAAACAGTGAAAGCGAGCAAAACAGGGAAAGAGAGAGAGAGAGGAAGAGAGATAAATGGAACGAGACAGAGAGAGAGAGAGAGAGAGAATCAGGGAAAGAGATATACAGAAGCAGAGAAATGGAAAGAGACATAGAGAGAGTGAATCAGAGAGACAGATAGTGGCAGAGAGACAGACAGACAGAGAAAGAAACAGGGAAAAAGATAGACATACGCAGATAAATGGAACGAGACATAGCGAGAGGAAGAATCAGGGAGGACAGACAGAAATTGGCATAGAGACACAGAGAGAGAGAAAGAAACAGGGACAGAGATGGAGAGATTTTGGTGCTCTGAAAGCTGTGTAGACTGGCTGTTCTGCAGCAACTGGCATTCCACACCTCAGGCTCCCTCCAGTGCTGAGCCAGCTGATCCCAGACTGGAAATAGGAGGAGCGGCAGCACTGGGCTTCGACAAGGGGAAGACCGAGGTGGTGACGACAGGATTGGGCCTGGCTGTGATGCCCCCACAGCTGAATAGCCTGCAGGCGCCCACTGCCTGGGCTCAGGCATGAGGAGTGCCCAGTGAGGTCAGATCTGGGAAAGTGAATGGTGCTCGCAGAGCCTGCGCCCAGTACCAGACAGCAACACCCTGAGAGAAGGGATGAAAACATTTGGGAAAATATGGTCGTTATAGATCTGAGAATCATTTCAACAAGGCAGGGTCTGTGTACGGAGAGGGACGAGGGTTCAACAAACCAGCTGTCCAGCACCAAACAGCCTCCAAAGCAGAACAACCTGACTCAGAAAGGTGACAAGTGAATGGGATGGAAAATGTCACACCTGCTGTGGGACAGTGTAGAGAGAGCTTTACTCTGTATCTAACCCCGTGCTGTACCTGCCCTGGGAGTGTTTAATGGGACAGTGTAGAGGGAGCTTTACTCTGTATCTAACCCGTGCTGTACCTGCCCTGGGAGTGTTTGATGGGACAGTGTAGAGGGAGCTTTACTCTGTATCTAACCCGTGCTGTACATGCCCTGGGAGTGTTTGATGGGACAGTGTAGAGGGAACTTTACTCTGTATCTAACCCCGTGCTGTACCTGCCCTGGGAGTGTTTGATGAGACAGTGTAGAGGGAGCTTTACTCTGTATCTAACCCGTGCTGTACCTACCCTGGGAGTGTTTGATGGGACATTGTAGAGGGAGCTTTACTCTGTATCTAACCCGTGCTGTACCTGCCCTGGGAGTGTTTGATGGGACAGTGTAGAGGGAGCTTTACTCTGTATCTAACCCATGCTGTATCTGCCCTGGGAGTGTTTGATGGGACAGTGTAGAGGGAGCTTTACTCTGTATCTAACCCGTGCTGTACCTGCCCTGGGAGTGTTTGATGGGACAGTGTAGAGGGAGCTTTACTCTGTATCTAACCCATGCTGTCCCTGCCCTGGGAGTGTTTGATGGGACAGTGTAGAGGGAGCTTTACTCTGTATCTAACCCGTGCTGTACCTGCCCTGGGAGTGTTTGATGGGACAGTGTAGAGGGAGCTTTACTCTGTATCTAACCTGTGCTGTACCTGCCCTGGGAGTGTTTGATGGGACAGTGTAGAGGGAGCTTTACTCTGTATCTAACCCCGTGCTGTATCTGCCCTGAAAGTGTTTGATAGGACAGTGTAGAGGGAGCTTTACTCTGTATCTAACCCTTGCTGTACCTGCCCTGGGAGTGTTGGATGGGACAGTGTAGAGGGAGCTTTACTCTGTATCTAACCCATGCTAGACCTGCCTTGGGAATGTTTGATGGGACAATGTAGAGGGAGCTTTACTCTGTATCTAACCCGTGCTGTACCTGCCCTGGGAGTGTTGGATGGGACAGTATAGAGGGAGCTTTACTCTGTATCTAACCCATGCTGTACCTGCCAGGGGAGTGTTGGATGGGACAGTATAGAGGGAGCTTTATTCTGTATCTAACCCGTGCTGTACCTGCTCTGGAAGTGTCGCTGTAGAGTAAAGTCCTTACTTTACAGCTTGAAACCACACGAGGCACATTCCAGGGACAAGGCCACTCTGTGACCTGAACTCTTTATTACAGGACTCCAGAAGTGATGACCCTGCATGGGACCTCCGTTTATATACCTGTGTGGTCAGGTAAGGAGTGTCTCCCACAAGTTCACCCCCTGTCGTCAAGGTGTGCATTTAGGTTGAGAGTATACAGTAATACAGTGGTGTTACATTGTAGTTACAAACATGACATCACCTCCCTGCCCCACCCCCCCCCAAAGTCTTACTGAGATCATAGGTTTAGTCTTTCAGGTAGTCTACGCTCCCTCGTGGAGCGCCGCAGTTGGGGCTCTGGTTGTTGGATATTGACGTGAGTGTCTGTCACCTGTGGTGATTCCGGCCTGTCTGGGCTGACCGCAGGGACTGTGCATTCTTCTGATTGCTCTTGTTGCACATTCACTGGCGGTGTTGTGAGCTCCATCTCATGGTCTTCTTCAGGTTCCTCCGTGTCCATGCTGAACCTTTTTTTTACTTGGTCCAGATGCTTACGGCATATCTGGCCATTGTTGAGTTTTACCACGATGATCCTATTCCCCTCTTTGTCAATTACAGTACCCTCGAGCCATTTGGGCCCCACGGCGTGATTGAGGATGAATACAGGATCATTTATTTCTATACATCTCCCCCTCGAATTACGGTCATGGTACTCATTTTGTGACTTGCGCTTACCCTCAACTATGTCGGTCAGGACTGGGTGAATGAGAGACAACCGAGCTTTGAGTGTCCGTTTCATGAGTAGCCCTGCGGGCGGGACCCCCGTGAGCGAGTGCGGGAGGGATCTATAGGCCAGCAGGAGGCGCGATAGGCAGCATTGTAGGGAGGGTCCTTGAATCCTGAGCATCCCTTGCTTAATGATTTGGACTGCCCGTTCCACCTGGCCATTGGAGGCTGGCTTGAATGGCGCAGTCCTGAAGTGATTGATGCCATTACCCGACATAAACTCCCGGAATTCATAGCTCGTGAAACACGGGCCATTATCACTAACCAGGATGTCTGGCAAGCCATGGGTTGCAAAGATCGCACGTAGGCTTTCCTCAGTGGTGGATGACGTGCATGAATTCAGGATGATGCACTCGATCCATTTCGAGTACGCATCTACTACAATGAGGAACATCTTCCCCATGAACGGGCCCGCGTAGTCAACGTGAATGTGTGACCATGGCTTGGTGGGCCAGGGCCATGGGCTGACCGGGGCCTCCCTGGGGGCATTACCCAGCTAGGCACAGGTCGTGCACCTGCGAATACAGTGTTCCAGGTCTGAGTCAATTCCAGGCCACCAAATGTGTGACCAGGCAATCCCTTCATCATCACAATGCCTGGGTGCTCGCTGTGGAGTTCCCTGATGAATGCCTCCCTGCCCTTCTGGGGCATGACTACCCAGCTGCCCCATAGTAGGCAGTCGGCTTGGATGGAGAGTTCATCCATCCGTCTGTGGAACGGTCTGACCTCCTCAGGGCATGCTCCGTGTGCGGGCGCCCAATCCCCAGTCAGGACACATTTCTTAATCAGGGTTAGGAGGGAATTTCTGTTGAAGTCCTACTCTGGGGTCTATTGCTGCCTGGTAAATGTCGGACTGCCCCTGCCTGCCTGCGGGGCTCTGAGTAGCATTGATGATGTTGACTCCCTGATCCATCGCTGCGTTAGAGGCAGAATTGCGCACGTAAATCATTCTCGTCTCTTCCTCCCCCGCCATGAAAATTTGAGCTAACAACGCCGCCGCTTCCAAGGTCAAGTCTTTGGTCTCAATTAACTTGCGAAAAATTCCTGCATGACCGATATCCTCGATAAAGAAGTCCCTGAGCATCTCCCCCCTGCAGGCGTCTGTGAACTTACAGAGGCTGGCCAAACGCCGGAGGTCCGCTCCAAAGTCCGGTATGCTCTGTCCTTCACGATGTCGGTGGGTGTAGAATCTGTGTCGGGCCATGTGTATGCTGCTCGCCGGTTTGAGGAGCTCCCCGATCAATTTGCTAAGCTCTTCAAAGGTTTTGTCCGCCGGCTTTTCGGGTGCTAGTAAGTCCTTCATGAGCGCGTATGTCTTTGGTCCGCAGCTGGTCAAAAGATGAGTCCTTCGCTTGTCGGCCGCTGCATCCCCCAGCCAGTCTTTCATAACAAAGCTTTGCTGAAGCCTCTCAACAAAATCATCCCAGTCTTCCCCAACACAGTACCGTTCCTCTGTGCTACCGGTGGCCATTCTCGTGGGTCGTGAATTCCCGTTTCTCGTCGCCAATGTAAAGTCCTTACTCTACAGCATGAAACCACACGAGGTACATTCCAGGGACAAGGCCACTCTGTGACCTTAACTCTTTATTACAGGACTCCAGAAGTGATGACCCTACATGGGACCTCCCTTTATATACCTGTGTGATCAGGTAAGGAGTGTTTCCCACAAGTTCAGCCCTTGTGGTCAAGGTGTGCATCTAAGCTGAGTGTATCCAGTAATACAGTGGTGTTACATTGTAGTTACAAACATGACAGGGAGCTTTACTCTGAATCTAACCCTGTGCTGTATCTGCCCTGGGAGTGTTTGATGGGACAGTGCAGGGTGAGCTTTATTCTGTATCTAACCCGTGCTGTACCTGCCCTGGGAGTGTTTGATGGGACAGTGTAGAAGGAGCTTTACTCTGTATCTAACCCGTGCTGTACCTGCCCTGGGACTGTTTGATGGGACAGTGTAGAGGGAGAGTGAATGAGTGTAGGAGAGGGGCGATGGGGTTGTGTGGGAGGTTCAAGATTGCGTGTCCTGGAACCGGAGAATGATACAGCACAGAAGGAGACTATTTGGTGGAACTATTTGAAAGAACTATCCCATTAATCCCGCACCCCCGCTCTTCGCCATAGCCCTGAAAATGTTTCCCCTTTAAGTATTGGGGAGCGGGCGGGGAAGTGGAGCTGAGTCCATGATCGTATCAGCCATGATCGTATTAAATGGTTGGAGCAGGCTCGATGGGCAGGCTCGAGGGGCCAGATGGCCTACTCCTGCTCCTATTTCTTATGTTCTTATGTATTTATCCAGTTCCCTTTTGAAAGTTATTATTGCATCTCCTTTCACCGCTCTTTCAGGCAGCGCGCTCTAGATCACAACTCACTGGGTTAAAAAATATTTCCTCATGTTGCCTCTGTGTTTTTTGCCAATCATCTTAAAACTATGTCCTCTAGTTATCAACCCTTCTGCCATGGGAAACAATTTATTTAATCTGTCAAAACCCTTCATGATTTTGAACACCCCTATTAAAGCTCCCCTTAGCTTTCTCTGCCCTAAGGAGAATAATCCCAGTTTCTCCAGTCTCTCCACAGGACTGAAATCCCTCATCCCTGGCACCATTCTGGTAAACCTCCTCCACACCCTCTCCAGGGCCTTGACATCCTTCCTACAGCGCAGTGCCCAGAATTGGACACAATGCTCCAGCTGGGGCCGAACCAGTGTTTTTATAAAGGTTCAGCATAACTTTGGCAGTTCTGTGCAGGCTGGAGCATGAGGAGGAACGGGGGCGGAGAGTTTAGAGGAACGATGATTGAAGTATTGATGAAAGAGAGGTAAGACAGGGTGCAGTGGGGAGGGAGAGAGGTCGAGCTGCTGGCTCACAGAGGGAACTTCTGGTGCCGCGATGTGAAGCCCAGCCTTGAGGCGGCCGACTCAGGCCCGATGTTCCCTCGACGTTTCATTGTGTGCCGCCTATTTATTTCAGTGCATGGTCCCTTTAAATGTTCTGCACGGTGTCTTGAAACACCTTGTGAGCGGACTGCACACTTCCTTCCAGATTGCTGCACAACCAGGCATGCTCGCACTTCGAGGGAGCGTTGCTCAGGCCTGTCTCACTCACCGACATTGGCTCCCCGTTAAGCAACGCCTCCATTTCAAAATTCTCATCCTTGTTTTCAAATCCCTCCAGGGGTTCACCCCTCCCTATCTCTGTAATCTCCTCCAGCCCCGCAACACCCCCCGAGATGTCTGCCCTCTAATTCTGCCCTCTTGAGCATCCCTGATTGTTATCGCTCCACCATCGGTGGCCGTGCCTTCAGCTGCCTGGGCCCCAAGCTCTGGAACTCCCTCCCTAAACCTCTCCGCCTACTTTTACAGGCGTGAGAGTTTTATAACACACTTAAAACATAAAAAATAAAATTAAAAAAACACATTTTACTTGGAAAAAAAACCCTGCCCACTACATTAAATTTATTTTAAAGCAGAATTAAAAAAACTTTTTTTTAAATCGGAAAAATATATATTTTTAATAATACATAACTAACTTTAATTTAAATTAATGTTAAATATGTAGTGTATTTTTCTATTTTTTATTAATGTTTTGTGTGTTTGGGGGTGGTTTCTCATTCATAGTACAATAATGGGAACTCCAGCTTACGGAGAACATACTTTACCTGATTGGCTGCCCAGAGCCATGTGACTGCAGCACCAGTCCTGCGCACGTCCTGACGTGCACGCACTGCGACACGCAGTCAGTGGAGTCCTCAGGAGCACAGCAGGAACAGCTACGTGTGCATCTTTTTAAAGTTTTTTACCTGATCGCCCGCGGGAAGCAGCTGAAGCAGTTCGGTGAGAGGCGGGAGTTCTGGGGATCGGAGAGGTCTACAAAAGGCCAGCGAGACCAGGAGCAGCGCGAGTTCGGCGAGAGGCGGGAGTTCTGGGGATCGGAGAGGTCTACAAAAGGCCAGCGAGACCAGGAGCAGCGCGAGTTCGGCGAGAGGCGGGAGTTCTGGGGATTGGAGAGGTCTACAAAAGGCCAGCGAGACCAGGAGCAGCGCGAGTTCGGCGAGAGGCGGGAGTTCTGGGGATTGGAGAGGTCTACAAAAGGCCAGTGAGACCGGGAGCAGCGCGAGTCCGGCGAGAGGCGGGAGTTCCGGGGATCGGAGGGGCCTACAAAAGGCCAGCGAGACCAGGAGCAGCGCGAGTTCGGCGAGAGGCGGGAGTTCCGGGGATCGGAGAGGTCTACAAAAGGCCAGCGAGACCAGGAGCAGCGCGAGTTCGGCGAGAGGTGGGAGTTCTGGGGATCGGAGAGGCCTACAAAAGGCCAGTGAGACCGGGAGCAGTGCGAGTTCAGCGAGAGGCGGGAGTTCCGGGGATCGGAGGGGCCGACAAAAGGCCAGTGAGACCGGGAGCAGCGCGAGTTCAGCGAGAGGCGGGAGTTCCGGGGATCGGAGGGGCCTACAAAAGGCCAGTGAGACCGGGAGCAGCGCGAGTTCAGCGAGAGGCGGGAGTTCCGGGGATCGGAAGGGCCTACAAAAGGCCAGTGAGACCGGGAGCAGCGCGAGTTCAGCGAGAGGCGGGAGTTCTGGGGATCGGAGAGGCCTACAAAAGGCCAGTGAGACCGGGAGCAGCGCGAGTTCGGCGAGAGGCGGGAGTTCCGGGGATCGGAGGGGCCTACAAAAGGCCAGTGAGACCGGGAGCAGCGCGAGTTCAGCGAGAGGCGGGAGTTCCGGGGATCGGAGGGGCCTACAAAAGGCCAGTGAGACCGGGAGCAGCGCGAGTTCAGCGAGAGGCGTGGCTTGTGCAGCTACAGGAGAAGGCAAAAAAGAAGTAGAAAGAAACAGAAAGGTGACGTCACAGCCAAGGGGGTAAGTGATTGGCTGGTGATTGGTGAGTAGTTTTTCTTTTTTCTCTTCTATAACAGCGAGTAAACTTTAACATTGTTGTTGCCAATTTAAGTGTATCTAAGGGTTAAATCATGGCAGGAGAGCTCGGTCACGTGATATGCTCCTCCTGAACCGTGTGGGAACTCAGGGACACTTCCGGTGTCCCTGACGACTACGTGTGCGGGAAGTGTATCCGCCTCCAGCTCCTGACGGTCCGTGTTGCGGAATTGGAGCTGAGGGTGGATTCACTCTGGAGCATCCACGATGCTGAGAATGACGTGAGTAGCACGTGTAGCGAGTTGGTCTTACCGCAGGGAAAGGGTCCACAGCCAGCTAGGGAGTGGAAGGCCAGCAGGAAGAGCAGTGCAAGGAAGGTAGTGCAGGGGTCTCCTGCGGTCATCCCCCTCCAAAACAGATACACCGTTTTGAGTACTGTTGAGGGGAATGACTCATCAGGGGAGGGCAACAGCAGCCAAGTTCATGGCACCGTGGCTGGCTCTGCTGCACAGGAGGGCAGGAAAAAGAGTGGGAGAGCAATAGTGATAGGGGATTCGATTGTAAGGGGAATAGATAGGTGTTTCTGCGGCCGCAACCGAGATGGTATGTTACCTCCCTGGTGCAAGGGTCAAGGATGTCTCGGAGCGGGTGCAGGACATTCTGAAAAGGAAAGGTGAACAGCCAGTTGTCGTGGTGCACATTGGTACCAACGATTTCGGTAAAAAAAGGGATAAGGTCCTACGAGACGAATTTAAGGTGCTTGGAGCTAAATTAAAACGTAGGACCTCAAAATGTAGTAATCTCGGGATTGCTACCACTGCCACGTGCTAGTCAGAGTAGGAATCTCAGGATACCTCACTTCCCTCGGTCTCCCCCTCCTCCTCACAACCTACCCGTTCTTGCTGATGCCGGTTTTCTCCCTTGCCCCCCCACCCCCTCCCCCTGCCCAAGCAGGTTTACGATACCCATGGGTATCAGGCCTTCTCCCGTACCTTGCTCAAATTGGCACTCTTGCGGTGTGACACTGGGAACTGAGTTTCAGAAGAACAGCATTCAGGGATTTGAAGAGGGCGTTTGGCCTATCGAGGCCCCTCCCCCTGGTACACTGACCCATTGAAGCCCCTCCCCCTGTACAGCAACTCTTCCAAAGCCCCTCCCACTGGTACAATAACTCATCAAAGTCCCTCGCCTTGGTACAGCAACTCGTCCAAAGCCCCTCCCCCGATACACTAACTCATCAAAGTCCCTCCCCCAGTACATTAACCCATAACCCATTGAAGCCCCTGGTACATTAACCCAACCTGGCATCGAATTGTATTCTACATAACCCCCCCAATTTGTCCCTGTATTACTCTCATTAATCCAAACATTTGTCACTTTTTGAATGAAGAAATGTGTCCTCATAACGGCCCTAAATTTACTTGTCACTAATTTCCATGTGTGTTTACTGATGTTATTTTTCTGACTTACTTTGAAGTTGTATTCAGAGTCCCCGTACCGATATATCGAACAATCTGTCTATCTCTTATAATAGCCTTGCATCTGCTGTGTAGCTCCTACACCCTGGAACACTATTTCTGTCACATCTTTTCTATGGCAATCACTCTTGCCTCACTCGATGTGTGACGTGATACCTGTCACACTATATTCTGTCACTTCCTGCCACTGACTTTGCATTCCCGAGTGAGTCCTGCATTAGAACATAAGAAATAGGAGCAGGAGTGGGCCATATGGCCCCTCGATCCTGTTCCGCCAACCAACACGATCATGGCTGATCCGATCATGGACTCAGCTCCACTTCCCCGCCCGCTCCCCATAACCCCTTATCCCCTTATCGGTTGAGAAACTGTCGATCTATGTCTTAAATTTATTCAGCCTTCAACTAAGTAAAAAAAAATGATGGATTACATAGGATTTACAACACAGAAACAGGCAGTAAATTCCACAGATTTACAACCCTCTGAGAGAAGAAATTTCTCCTCATTTCAGTTTAAAATGGGCGGCCCCTTATTCTAAGATTATGCCCCCTAGTTCTAGTCTCCCCCATCAGTGGAAACATCCTCTCTGCATCCACCTTGTCAAGCCCCCTCATAATCTTCTATGTTTCGATAAGATCACCTCTCATTCTTCTGAATTCCAATGAGTAGAGGCCCAACCTACTCAACCTTTCCTCATAAGTCAACCCCCTCATCCCTGGAATCAACCTTGTGACCCTTCTCTGAACTGCCTCCAAAGCAAGTATATTCTTTCGTAAATATGGAAACCAAAACTGCACGCAGTATTCCAGGTGTGGCCTCACCAATACCCTGTATAACAGTAGCAAGACTTCCCTGCTTTTATACTCCATCCCCTTTGCAATTACTTGTTCTGGACAGTAGGCGGTGCTCTTGGCCAATTACCTTTCTCTCCCAAGACCCTTTCCAACATCGGAGGTGTCATGACAACTGACTTCAGGCAACCACAGCCTTCAACTAAGTAAAAAAAAATGATGGATTACATAGGATTTACAACACAGAAACAGGCCATTCGGTCCAACCAGTCCATGCCGCCGTTTATGCTCCACTCGAGCCTCCTCCCGTCTTTCCTCATCTAAATCTATCAGCATACACCTCTATTCCCTTCTCCCTCGTATGCTTGTCTGGCCTCCCCTTAAATGCATTGATACTATTCGCTTCAACCACTCCCTGTGGAAGCGAGTTCCACATTCTCACCACTCTCTGGGTAAAGAAGTTTCTCCTGAATTCCTGATTCTTGGTGACTATCTTATATTGATGGCCTCTAGTTATGCTCTTCCTCACAAGTGGAAACATTCTCTCTGTATCCACTCGATCAAAACCTTTCATCATTTTAAAGACCTCTATTAGGTCACCCCTCAGCCTTCTCTTATCCAGAGAAAAGAGACCCAGCCTGTTCATCCTTTCCTGATGGGTATAACCTCGCATTTCTGGTATCATCCTTGTAAATCTTCTCTGCCCCCTCTCCAGTGCCTCTATATCCTTTTTATGATATAGTGACCAGAACTGTACGCAGTACTCCACGTGTGGTCTAACCACGGTTCGATACAAGTTTAGCATAACTTCCCTACTTTTCAATTATATCCCTCTAGAAATAAACCCTAGTGCTTGTTTTTTTTTATGCCCTCGCTACCCTGTGTCGCAAGTTTTAGTGATGTGTGTATGTGTACTTCGAGATCCCTTTGTTCCTCTACCCCACCCAGACACGCACCCTCCAAGCAATAAGTGACCGCCTTATTTTTCTTACCAAAAGGTAATACCTCACATTTATCTGTGTTGAACTTAATTTGCCCATTATATAGAAACATAAAAACTAGGTGCAGGAGTAGGCCATTCAGCCCTTCGAGCCTGCACCACCATTCAATATGGTCAGGGCTGATCATTCCTTCAGTACTCCTTTCCTGCTTTCTCTCCATACCCTTTGATCCCCTTAGCCGTAAGGGCCATATCTAACTCCATCTTGAATATATCCAACGAACTGGCATCAACAACTCTCTGCAGCAGGGAATTCCACAGGTTAACAACTCTCTGAGTGAAGAAGTTTCTCCTCATCTCAGTCCTAAATGGCCTACCCCTTATCCTTAGACTATGTCCACTGGTTCTGGACATTCTGCAAGTTTATTAATTCATTCTTTATTTCTTATGGGGTTCCTGCATCGATTGACCATTGCTGGGGTGCTCACTGAACCCCAGACCCTCCTGTGACAGAGTGACACAGTGTTACAGTGACACAGTGTGACAGTGACATAGTGATATAGTCATCATCATCATAGCGGTCCCTCGAAGCGAGGATGACTTGTTTCCACGCCGAAAAGGGATGAGTTCACAGGTGTTTCAATGAAGGACCTAATACTCCAGATCCCGAACTACACGTTGAAGGGTGGAAGATGCCTGTGCAGGATTTTTTTAACGTATGGTGGCCGTTGCACACCAGCCACCACACGGGCTTGACAGAGCTAGGTCTTAGAATGGCAAGGGTTACCCAAGACGACTGGAGACCTGTTCTGCTGCACAGTGTGGGTTGGCCCGTGCTGCCCCTGGGCCCTCGTCTCTTCTGGGCCCTGAACTCTCGCCTCTCCTGGGCCCCGATCATGTCCCTCTATGAACTCTCGCCGCTCCTTCGCCCTGACCTCGTCGCTCCTGCTGTACCTGCCTGCACTGCAGTCAGCCGTCGCCCTCCTGCAGCAGCACGCGCTGCTCCCTGCAGTGGTATATCGCCACATGCTGTTCCCTCCAATGGCCCCGGCCCGCTGATGGTCTTGCAGACCAGGCCCGCGCCGATTTCTGGGATATAGCAACAGAGTATCAGTAACAGAGAGTCACAGAGGGTAACACAGTGACAAAGTGCAATAGTAACAGAGTAACACATTGACACATCGACGCAGGAACACAGCAACACAAGTGTAGCCACCTTCTGGGGGTGGTCTGTACTCCTTAGGGTGGGAGTGAGGACAACATAGGGGGTTTGGGGAAGATCTGGACAGGGAGAGAGAGGGAGATCTGGACAGAGAGGGAGGGAGATCGGGACAGCGAGAGAGGGAGATCTGGACAGGGAGAGAGAGGGAGATCTGGACAGGGAGAGAGGGAGATCTGGACAGGGCGAGAGAGGGAGATGTGGACAGGGAGAGAAAGAGAGATGTGGACAGGGAGAGAAAGAGAGATCTAGACATGGAGAGAGAGGGAGATCTGGACAGAGAGAGAGAGGGAGATCTGGACAGAGAGAGAGAGGGAGATTTGGACAGGGCGAGAGAGGGAGATCTGGACAGGGAGAGAGAGGGAGATCGGGACAGAGAGAGAGAGGGAGATCTGGACAGGGCAAGAGAGGGAGATCGGGACAGGGAGAGAGAGGGAGATCGGGACAGGGAGAGAGGGGGGAAATCGGGACAGGGAGAGAGGGGGGAAATCGGGACAGGGAGAGAGAGGGAGATCTGGACAGGGCAAGAGAGGGAGATCGGGACAGGGAGAGAGAGGGAGATCGGGACAGAGAGAGAGAGGGAGATCTGGACAGGGCAAGAGAGGGAGATCGGGACAGGGAGAGAGAGGGAGATCTGCACAGGGAGAGAGAGGAAGATCTGGACAGGGAGAGAGAGGGAGATTGGGACAGGGCGAGAGAGGGAGATCGGGACAGAGAGAGAGAGGGAGATCTGGACAGGGCAAGAGAGGGAGATCGGGACAGGGAGAGAAACATAGAAACATAGAAACATAGAAAATAGGTGCAGGAGCAGGCCATTCAGCCCTTCTAGCCTGCACCGCCATTCAATGAGTTCATGGCTGAACATGAAACTTCAGTACCCCCTTCTTGCTTTCTCGCCATAACCCTTGATCCCCCGAGTAGTAAGGACTTCATCTAACTCCCTTTTGAATATATTTAGTGAATTGGCCTCAACTACTTTCTGTGGTAGAGAATTCCACAGGTTCACCACTCTCTGGGTGAAGAAGTTTCTCCTCATCTCGGTCCTAAATGGCTTACCCCTTATCCTCAGACTGTGACCCCTGGTTCTGGACTTCCCCAACATTGGGAACATTCTTTCTGCATCTAACCTGTCTAAACCCGTCAGAATTTTAAACGTTTCTATGAGGTCCCCTCTCATTCTTCTGAACTCCAGTGAATACAATCCCAATTGATCCAATCTTTCTTGATAGGTCAGTCCCGCCATCCCGGGAATCAGTCTGGTGAACCTTCGCTGCACTCCCTCAATAGCAAGAATGTCCTTCCTCAAGTTAGGAGACCAAAACTGTACACAATACTCCAGGTGTGGCCTCACCAAGGCCCTGTACAACTGTAGCAACACCTCCCTGCCCCTGTATTCAAATCCCCTCGCTATGAAGGCCAACATGCCATTTGCTTTCTTAACCGCCTGCTGTACCTGCATGCCAACCTTCAATGACTGATGTACCATGACACCCAGGTCTCGTTGCACCTTCCCTTTTCCTAATCTGTCACCATTCAGATAATAGTCTGTCTCTCTGTTTTTACCACCAAAGTGGATAACCTCACATTTATCCACATTATACTTCATCTGCCATGCATTTGCCCACTCACCTAACCTATCCAAGTCACTCTGCAGCCTAATAGCATCCTCCTCGCAGCTCACACTGCCACCCAACTTAGTATCATCCGCAAATTTGGAGATACTGCATTTAATCCCCTCGTCTAAATCATTAATGTACAATGTAAACAGCTGGGGCCCCAGCACAGAACCTTGCGGCACTCGGAGATCGGGACAGAGAGAGAGAGGGAGATCTGGACAGGGCAAGAGAGGGAGATCGGGACAGGGAGAGAGAGGGAGATCTGCACAGGGAGAGAGAGGGAGATCTGGACAGGGAGAGAGAGGGGGGAAATCGGGACAGGGAGAGAGGGGGGAAATCGGGACAGGGAGAGAGAGGGCAACCTGGACAGGGCGAGAGAGGGAGATCGGGACAGGGAGAGAGAGGGAGATCTGCACAGGGAGAGAGAGGGAGATCTGGACAGGGCAAGAGAGGGAGATCGGGACAGAGAGAGAGAGGGAGATCTGGACAGGGCAAGAGAGGGAGATCGGGACAGAGAGAAAGGGAGATCAGGACAGGGAGAGAGAGGGAGATCGGGACAGAGAGAGAGAGGGAGATCTGGACAGGGCAAGAGAGGGAGATCGGGACAGAGAGAAAGGGAGATCAGGACAGGGAGAGAGAGGGAGATCGGGACAGAGAGAGAGAGGGAGATCGGGACAGAGAGAGAGAGGGAGATCTGGACAGGGCGAGAGAGGGAGATCGGGACAGAGAGAGAGGGAGATTTGCACAGGGAGAGAGAGGGAGATCAGGACAGGGAGAGGGGGGAAATCGGAACAGGGAGAGAGAGGGAGATCAGGACTGGAAGAGAGATGGAGACCTGGATGGAGCGAGGGGGAGAGCTGGACAGGGAGAGAGAGGGAGATCAGAACAGGAAGAGAGAGGGAGATCAGGACAGAGAGAGAGGGAGATCTGCACAGGGAGAGAGAGGGAGACCTGGACGGAGAGAGGGGGAGAGCTGGACAGGGAGAGGACTTCTAGTTTGCAGGTGACACGTGAGATTTGTTTCCAGGACAGATGCAGACTCCCTCAATTGGGACCTTTATCTCAAAGCTCTCTGCCCTCGGCACCTGATGAGACAGTGCAGCTGGCAGTGCCACCGACCTAGACTGGGGGTGGGGGCAGGGATGAGGGGCGGAGGCTGTCAATAGCTCATGTGTAGAGGGTGGGGGCGAGGCCGTCCTGATGAGGTCAAAGGTTACCAGGCCCAGCGGCCTGGAGTTGCCTTTCTTACACCAGAGGTGCCCGGTCCTGATGAACGACAGCAGGAGGGAGATTGGTGTGTCAGGCACCTGAGCCCATGTCGGCCCCTTGCCTCTCGTACACACGACCTCGGGCTGATCGACCGTGGGAGGGGTGCAGAAGTTCTCCTCTCTCAGGTTCCAACTCTGCCGAGAGTAATTCACGACTGCCAGCGGAAGTTAGGTCCCAAGCTCTGGAACCTCCTCCCTAAACCTCTTTGTCTCTTTCTCCTCCTTTAAAACGCTCCCGAAAACCTACCTCTTTGACCAAGCTTTGGTCACCTGCCCTAATTTCTCCATATCGCTGTCAAATTCTGCCTGCCAACGCTCCTGTAAATGCCTTGGGATGTTTTACTATGTTAAAGGCGCTATATATTTTGTGGTATACATCAATGATCTAGATTTGAATATAGGGGGTATGATTAAGAAGTTTGCAGATGATACTCCAATCGGCTGTGTGGTTGATAATGAAAAAGAAAGCTGTGGACTGCAGGAAGATATTAATCAACTGGTCAGGTGGGCAGAACAGTGACAAATGGAATTTAATCTGGAGAAGTGTGAGGTAATGCATTTTGGGAGGGCGAACAAGGAAAGGGAATACACATTAAATGGTAGGATACTGAGAAGTGTAAAGGAACAAAGGGACCTGGGAGTGCAGGTTCACAGATCCCTGAAGGTAGCAGGCCAGGTTGATAAGGTGGTTAAGAAAGCATATGGAATACTTGCCTTTATTAGCCGAGGCATAGAATACAAGAGCAGGGAGGTTATGTTTGAACTGTATAAAACACTAGTTAGGCCACAGCTGGAGTGCTGCGTGCAGTTCTGGTCACCGTATTACAGGAAGGATGTGATTACACTGGAGAGGGTACAGAGGAGATTTACGAGGATGTTGCCGGGACTGGAGAATCTTAGCTATGAGGACAGATTGGATAGACTGGGATTGTTTTCTTTGGAACAGAGGAGGCTGAGGGGAGACCTCATTGAGGTGTATAAAATTATGAGGGGCCTAGATACAGTGGATAGAAAGGGCCTATTTCCCTTAGCAGAGGGGTCAACAACCAGGGGGCATAAACTTGGTAGAAGATTTAGAGGGGATTTGAGGGGAAATTTCTTCACCCAGAGGGTGGTGGGGGTCTGGAACTCACTGCCTGAAAGGGTGGTAGAGGCAGAAACCCTCACCACATTTAAAAAATACTTGGATGTGCACTTGAAGTGCCGTAACCTGCAGGGCTACGGACCTAGAGCTGGAAAGTGGGATTAGGCTGGATGGCTCTTTGCTGGCCGGCACAGACACGATGGGCCGAAATGGCCTCCTTCCGTGCTGTAAACACTTATGATTCTGAATATGCAAGCTGCTGGTGAAGGGTCAGGGGTAATCCACGAAATATCGATAGGGGAGGAGAGAGGGCAGTGAGTGAGAACCTCAGACTGCTCTGCCTCTCCCAGGATGTGAGGGAGCCTGGGTGCCAGCTGTCGCTCAGTGGGTAGCACTTTCGTCTCTGCGTCGGAAGTTTGTGGGTTCAAGTCCCACTCCAGGGACTCGAGCCCATAATCCTAGCCGACACCCCCAGCGCGGTGCTGAGGGAGCGCTGCACTGTCGGGAGTGTCGTCTCTCCGATGAGACATTAAACCGAGTTCCCGTCTGCTCTCTCAGGTGGACGTAAAAGATCCCATGGCACTATTTTGAAGAAGAGCAGGGGAGTTATCCCCGGTGTCCTGGGGCCAATATTTATCCCTCACTCAACATCACCAAAACTGAGTATCTGGCCATTATCACATTGCTGTGTGTGGGAGCTTGCTGCACATTACAACAGTGATCACACTTCAAAAGTACTTAAAAAAAAAACTTCCTGGATTATGGGCATGGTTGGCAAGGCCAGCATTTACTGCCCTTGAGAAGGTGGTGGTGAGCCACTGCCTTGAACCGCTGCAGTCCGTGTGGTGAAGGTGCTCCCACAGTGCTGTTGGGGAGGGAGTTCCAGGATTGTGACCCAGCGACGATGAAGGAACGGCCGATATATTTCCAAGTCAGGATGGTGTGTGACTTGGAGGGGAACGTGGAGATGGTGGTGTTCCCATGCGCCTGCTGCCCTTGTCCTTCTAGGTGGTAGAGGTCGCGGGTTTGAGAGGTGCTGTCGAAGAAGCCTTGGCGAGTTGCTGCAGTGCATCTTGTAGATGGTACACACTGCAGCCACGGTGCGCAGGTGGTGGAGGGAGTGAGTGTTGAAGGTGGTGGATGGGGGGCCAATCAAGCGGGCTGCTTTGTCCTGGATAGTGTCGAGCTTCTTGTTGGAGCTGCACTCATCCAGGCAAGTGGAGAGTATTCCATCACACTCCTGACTTGTGCCTTGTAGATGGTGGAAAGGCTTTGGGGAGTCAGGAGATGAGACACTCACCGCAGAATACCCAGCCTCTGACCTACTCTTGTTGCCACAGTATTTATGTGGCTGGTCCAGTTAAGTTTCTGGTCAATGGTGACCCACATTGGCTGTAAAGTGCTTTGGCTGGTCCTGAGGTCGTGAACAGCGCTACAGAAATGCAAATCTTTTCTTTTCCCTCTCTCACACCCGTGTGCCAGATGTCATTAAGAGCCTGACTGAGGAAAGCTGCACTTAACGTGATTTCACAGGAGGTGGTTTACACTGGGTCACGCCCCCTTTGCTTTAATTTGCATTTAAAGGCAGTGCGCGCCACCAGACCGATTATTCTTTTTAAAAGTTGCGTTACCTTAATACAGTGCAGTTGTTCCTGACTCCGGCCCTTCCTGCAATCCTCCACTTCCCTGTGCCGGACCCTCGCAAAATCTTCCTGGTTTATTGATTTCTGTTGCACAATTTAAAAGGCAGAGATTTGCTACACTTCAAAAGTACTTTGTTGGTTGGAACGCTCTTTGGGACATCCTGAGGCCAAAGAACTTCAAGGAAGTTGGCAGAAATTTGACGTTAGTTTAAAGGCTCAATTCCATTGAAAATAATGTCCATTAAAATGATGCAGGATTAGATATTTAGTGTGGGATACTAATTTCAGCCTCTCTCCTGACCTTTGGCCTTTCCAAGATTGTTATAAATGCTGATTTTTTTTTTAAAGCAACGTCACTCACTCAATTAAATGGCTATAATTTTACTGGAGAATACTCCTCGAACAGATATAGAATGTAACGTCCAATCTGTTCGAGGTATATTCACCAGAAAACTTCAAAGCCGTTTCATTGAGTGGGCGATGTTGCTTTAAATGTTCATCCCGCTGTGCTAAAGTTAGCTCCGAGGGCTACATCTGGGCTTCCCTTACATCAGCACAGGATTAAACTTCACTTATCTCCTTAGCAGTCGGATCTCTCTCTCGTCCTGAAGGAGCAACTGTGCACGACGAGAGAGAGAGAGACAGAGACAGAGACAGAGAGAGAGAGAGACAGACAGACAGAGGGAGGGAGGGAGGGAGTCAGAGAGAGAGAGTCAGAGAGAGAGAGAGAGAGCGAGAGACAGAGGGAGAGAGAGAGACAGAGAGAGATAGTCAGAGAGAGAGAGTCAGAGAGAGAGACACACACACAGAGAGAGGCAGAGAGAGAGAGAGACAGAGAGACAGAGACAGAGAGAGAGAGAGAGAGACAGACAGAGGGAGGGAGAGAGAGACAGAGGGAGAGAGAGACAGATAGAGAGTCAAAGAGAGAGAGTCAAAGAGAGAGAGACACACAGAGAGAGAGAGAGGGAGACAGAGAGACAGACAGACACAGAGCGACAGAGAGACAGAGCGACAGAGAGAGAGAAAGAGAAAGAGAGTCAGAGTCACAGAGAGAGAGCGAGAGAGAGGGAGACAGAGAGAGAGACAGACATAGAGCGACAGAGAGAGAGAGAGACAGAGAGAGAAAGAGAAAGAGGGACAGTGAGAGATAAACAGACGGACAGAGAGGGAGAGAGGGAGAGAGAGAGAGAGACCGAGGGAGAGAGAGACCGAGGGAGAGAGAGAGAGAGAGAGAGAGAGAGAGTTAGAAGAGAGGAGGAGGAGGAGGGAAAGTTCCTAAGCTTTAAGGGTGAACCATTGAATCTTTGGTCTTTTTTTGGAGTTTGTGTCTCCTCCTCCCTCACAGTGTTTCCGGGGGACGGAGTCTGCAGGAGTCGACTATTTGCCCAGTGGAAATCTGCCTTGTAAATTGCTCTCTGCCTTGGTGCGCAGGAGTTCCAGACACTCTCCCTCTTGCCCCACCGCCTTGGGATCCTGCCCCTGCACCCCCTCCAGCCTCTCCCTGTCCTGTCCATCTCACATCGACGGGGAATTCCGGCCCCTCTCCGGATGGGTGCCCGGGGGCGATCGGGGCATCTGGCCCCCCTCCTGCTCTTGGCCATCTTCTCTGCTCAGACCGCGAGCTTCAAGCGGGAGAGGACTGCGCTGCGCAGACCAGGTAAGATCCTGAACCCCCTGGACCGGTTGGAATCGAGCGACTGTGCGTAGAGGATGGGTGAAGACCCCCCCGGACTGCCAGCCTTTTCTTCAAGGGGAGGGCAGAGGTCTCCTGGTCGGCCTAGCCCTCGGGGATGGAGGGTGGCCGGGGAGGGGATCTTGGGATGGGGTCCCCAGGCTCAGACATGCATGAAGCCCGCCCTAGTGGAATAGCAGCCGTACCCCAGTAAGGAGAAAGGTGCGGGGGGGAACGGGGCGGGGGAGGGGGGTGAAATGCCCCTGCTCCTTCTTGCACCGGTGATCTGCGTCACGTCTGAGGCGTGAAACCACAGTCTTTGCCCCTCGAGTGAGTGAAAATCCCCCCACCGTCATTGCCATGCAGCTGCTCAACTGTGATGTGCATCGTACCATCCCATCACAGAGACGGCCCAGGGGCTTCGTACGGTGATGTTGCTAGCATTTCACTGACAGCAAACGATTTCCACGGTGAAATTTGGTCTGTTCTGCACCCACCGTGAAAAATGCCAACCCCGATTTAAACCCCCCTCTCCCACCCCCCACCCCCGCACCAGACGGGAACGTGGTTTGCGGAGAGGGTAAACTCGCCCCACTACGTTACTCCTCCTCCCTCAGGCTGCACTCCCATCCCGCGCCATTTTAACAGGCCGTGATTTGGACGGTGTTGCCTCAGGCCAGTGAGAGCCTCGAGACGAACACTCGATCCCAACCACGTTTTTTGGGTTGCGATTGAGGGGGGGGGAGTCAGTAATTGTGGAAAGTGTTACATGATACATTCTTGCATTGGGACTTTGGAAAGGTGCAGATTCTGCTCACTGCCCTAGTACGCTGACAGCTCCTGGGGGGAACAGAGCTGATCGACCATGGAGGGGGAGGGAGGGTATGGGGCTGATCGACCATGGAGGGGGAGGGAGGGGACGAGGCTGATCGACCATGGAGGGGGAGGGAGGGGACGAGGCTGATCGACCATGGGGGGGAGGAGCTGATCGACCATGGAGGGGGAGGGAGGGGACGAGGCTGATCGACCATGGGGGGTGGGGAGCTGATCGATCATGGGGGGGTGGGGGCAGGGCTGATCGACCATGGGGGGGAGGAGCTGATCGACCATGGGGGTGAGGGACGGGGCTGATCGACTATGGGGGGGGGCACGGAGCTGATCGACCATGGGGGGTTCAGAGCTGATCGACCATGCGGGGGGGACAGGGCTGATCGACCATGCGGGGGGACGGGGTTGATCGACCATGGGGGGGGAACGGAGCTGATCGACCATGGGGGGGGGGGGGAACAGATTTGATCGACCATGGGGGTGAGAGGAGCTGATCGATCATGGGGGCAATGGGGCTGATCCACTATAGGGGGGGGGGAACGGGGCTGATCGACCATGGGGGGGGTGGGACAGAGTTGATCGACCATGGGGGGTAGGAGGAGCTGATCGATCATGGGTGCGATGGGGCTGATCGACCATGGTGGGGTGGGGGGGGGCTGATCGACCATGGGGGGAACGGGGCAGATCGGCCATGGGGGGACAGAGCTGAGCGACCATGGGGGTGGGGGGGGGGGGGCTGATCGACCATGGGGGGAACGGGATAGATCGACTATGGGGGGACAGAGCTGATCGACCATGGGTGGTGGGAGGCTGATCGACCATGGGAGGACGGGGCAGATCGACCATGGGGGGACAGAGCTGATCGACCATTGGGGGGGTGGGGGTAGGCGGAGCTGATCGACCCATGGGTCTTGTGTGGGACGGTGCAGGTGCTCCTCACTCACCTGGTTCACTGACACAGTTCCAGTTTCGTTGGGTAGAAGCTGATGAAAGCGTTGCTCCAAACCCCTTCCTCCGGTGCCGGAATGTGTGCCTGTGGTTTGTAAACATGCTGACAGCCTGCTGCTGGCTGAACAGGAAGTTTACAAACAGGATTTAGAGGGAATTAGTTGCTGCAGAGAGTTAGAATTCACTGCCCTTTAACCTGTGGTTAAATCCGGAACCACCTGCTCGAATCAAAATCTCTGTACTGTCGCTCTCTCTCTCTCTCTCTGTCTCTCTTTCTTTCTCTGTCTCTGTCTCTCTCTCTCTCCCTCTCTCCCTCTGTCTCTGTCTGGCTTTCTCTCTCTCGCTGTCTCCCTCTGTCACTCTCGTTGTCTGTCTCTCTCTTTTTCTGTATCTGCCTCTCTCTATCTGTTGCTCTCTCTCTCTCTGTCTCTCTCTGTCATTGCCTTTCTCTTGTCTCTCTCGCTGTCTGTCTCCCTCTCTGTCTCTCTCTCTCGCTCTGTCTCTCTCTCTCTCTCTCTGTCTCTGTCTCGCTCTGTCTGTCTCTCTCTCTCTCTCTCTTTGTCTGTCTCTGACTTTCTTTGTATCTGTCTCTCTCTCTGCCTCTGCCACTATCTCTGTCTCTGTCTGTCACTCTGTCTTGCTTTCTGTCTGTCTCTCTATTTCTCTCTGTCTCTCTCTGTTCTTCTCTCTGTGTCACTCTTCCCCTCTGCCTCACTCTCTGCCTTTGTCTATCTGCCTCTCTGCCTTGTTCTCGTTCTGTCACGTCTTCTGTTCCTCTATTTTTTCCCTGTCTCTCTCTCTCTTTCTCTCTCTCTGTCACTCTCTGTTTCTCTATCAGTCTCGCTCTGCCTCTCTCTTTCTCTCACTCTCTAACTCTTCTCTTTCTGTCACACACTTTCTGACACTATTTTAACTCTGGCTCTTCTGACTGTGTTGCTATCTGTTTCTTCGTCTCTTTTTCTTTTTCTCGCTCTATCTTTTTCTATCTCTTTTTCTCTCTCTTTCGCCACCTCTTCCCTCTCTGTCTCTCTCTCTCTCAGCATTCAGGGAGGTGGGAGGAACAATCCCAAAAAACATTCAGGTTGCAAACGACATTCAGAGATGATCGACTTTGGGGGCTGGAGCTGACAGGTGCTGTGTGTTGTACCCCCCCCCCCCCCCCCGGAGTGTGTGATGGGAAGTGTAGAGAGAGCTGTACCCTGTATCTAACCCGTGCTGTACCTGCCCTGGGAGTGTGTGATAGGAAGTGTAGAGAGAGCTGTACCCTGTATCTAACCCCCTGTACCTGCCCTGGGAGTGTGTGATAGGACAGTGTAGAGGGAGCTTTACTCTGTATCTAACCCCCTGTACCTGCCCTGGGAGTGTTTGATGGGACAGTGTAGAGGGAGCTTTACTCTGTTTCTAACCCCCTGTACCTGCCCTGGGAGTGTGTGATAGGACAGTGTAGAGGGAGCTTTACTCTGTATCTAACCCCCTGTACCTGTCCTGGGAGTGTTTGATGGGACAGTGTAGAGGGAGCTTTACTCTGTATATAACCCCGTGCTGTACCTGCCCTGGGAGTGTTTGATGGGAAATGTAGAGGGAGCTTTACTCTGTATCTAACCTGTGCTGTACCTGTCCTGGGAGTGTTTGATAGGACAGTGTAGAGGGAGCTTTACTCTGTATCTAACCCCCTGTACCTGTTCTGGGAGTGTTTGATAGGAAGTGTAGAGAGAGCTGTACCCTGTATCTAACCCCCTGTACCTGCCCTGGGAGTGTTTGATGGGACAGTGTAGAGGGAGCTTTACTCTGTATCTAACCCGTGCTGTACCTGCCCTGGGAGTGTTTGATGGGACAGTGTAGAGAGAGCTTTACCCTGTATCTAACCCCCTGTACCTGCCCTGGGAGTGTTTGATGGGACAGTGTAGAGGGAGCTTTACTCTGTATCTAACCCGTGCTGTACCTGCCCTGGGAGTGTTTGATGGGACAGTGTAGAGGGAGCTTTACTCTGTATCTAACCCCCTGTACCTGCCCTGGGAGTGTTTGATGGGACAGTGTCGAGGGAGCTTTACTCTGTATCTAACCCCCTGTACCTGCCCTGGGAGTGTTTGATGGGACAGTGTAGAGGGAGCTTTACTCTGTATCTAACCCCCTGTACCTGCCCTGGGAGTGTTTGATGGGACAGTGTAGAGGGAGCTTTACTCTGTATCTAACCCCCTGTACCTGTCCTGGGAGTGTTTGATGGGACAGTTTAGAGGGAGCTTTACTCTGTATCTAACCCCCTGTACCTACCCTGGGAGTGTTTGATGGGACAGTGTAGAGGGAGCTTTACTCTGTATCTAACCCCCTGTACCTGCCCTGGGAGTGTTTGATGGGACAGTGTAGAGGGAGCTTTACTCTGTATCTAACCCGTGCTGTACCTGCCCTGGGAGTGTTTGATGGGAAGTGTAGAGGGAGCTTTACTCTATATCTAACCCGTGCTGTACCTGCCCTGGGAGTGTTTGATGGGAAGTGTAGAGGGAGCTTTACTCTGTATCTAACCCGTGCTGTACCCGCCCTGGGAGTGTTTGATGGGACAGTGTAGAGGGAGCTTTACTCTATATCTAACCCGTGGTGTACCTGCCCCGGGAGTGTGTGATGGGACAGTGTAGAGGGAGCTTTACTGTATCTAACCCCGTGCTGTACCTGCCCTGGGAGTGTTTGATGGGACAGTGTAGAGGGAGCTTTACTCTGTATCTAACCCCCTGTACCTGCCCTGGGAGTGTTTGATGGGACAGTGTAGAGGGAGCTTTACTCTGTATCTAACCCCCTGTACCTGTCCTGGGAGTGTTTGATGGGACAGTTTAGAGGGAGCTTTACTCTGTATCTAACCCCCTGTACCTACCCTGGGAGTGTTTGATGGGACAGTGTAGAGGGAGCTTTACTCTGTATCTAACCCCCTGTACCTGCCCTGGGAGTGTTTGATGGGACAGTGTAGAGGGAGCTTTACTCTGTATCTAACCCGTGCTGTACCTGCCCTGGGAGTGTTTGATGGGAAGTGTAGAGGGAGCTTTACTCTATATCTAACCCGTGCTGTACCTGCCCTGGGAGTGTTTGATGGGAAGTGTAGAGGGAGCTTTACTCTGTATCTAACCCGTGCTGTACCCGCCCTGGGAGTGTTTGATGGGACAGTGTAGAGGGAGCTTTACTCTATATCTAACCCGTGGTGTACCTGCCCCGGGAGTGTGTGATGGGACAGTGTAGAGGGAGCTTTACTGTATCTAACCCCGTGCTGTACCTGCCCTGGGAGTGTTTGATGGGACAGTGTAGAGGGAGCTTTACTCTGTATCTAACCCCCTGTACCTGCCCTGGGAGTGTTTGATGGGACAGTGTCGAGGGAGCTTTACTCTGTATCTAACCCCCTGTACCTGCCCTGGGAGTGTTTGATGGGACAGTGTAGAGGGAGCTTTACTCTGTATCTAACCCCCTGTACCTGCCCTGGGAGTGTTTGATGGGACAGTGTAGAGGGAGCTTTACTCTGTATCTAACCCCCTGTACCTGTCCTGGGAGTGTTTGATGGGACAGTGTAGAGGGAGCTTTACCCTGTATCTAACCCCCTGTACCTGCCCTGGGAGTGTTTGATGGGACAGTGTAGAGGGAGCTTTACTCTGTATCTAACCCGTGCTGTACCTGCCCTGGGAGTGTTTGATGGGAAGTGTAGAGGGAGCTTTACTCTGTATCTAACCCGTGCTGTACCTGCCCTGGGAGTGTTTGATGGGAAGTGTAGAGGGAGCTTTACTCTGTATCTAACCCGTGCTGTACCCGCCCTGGGAGTGTGTGATGGGACAGTGTAGAGGGAGCTTTACTGTATCTAACCCCGTGCTGTACCTGCCCTGGGAGTTTTTGATGGGACAGTTTAGAGGGAGCTTTACTCTGTATCTAACCCCCTGTACCTACCTTGGGAGTGTTTGATGGGACAGTGTAGAGGGAGCTTTACTCTGTATCTAATCCGTGCTGTACCTGCCCTGGGAGTGTTTGATGGGCCAGTGTAGAGGGAGCTTTACTCTGTATCTAACCTGTGCTGTACCTGCCCTGGGAGTGTTTGATGGGATAATGTAGAGGGAAGAAAGAAAGAAAGAAGAAAATGATTGCATTTATATAGCACCTTTCATGATCTCAAGATGTCCCAAAGTGGTTTACAGTCAATGAAGTACTGTTGTAATCTAGGGCAATTTTGACTGTCAGTTATGGCTCAGTGGGCAGCATACTCGCCTCTGAGTTAGAAGGTCATGGGCTCAAGTCCCACTCTAGAGACTTGTAGCACATAGTCTAGGCTGACGCTCCGCGTGCAGTGCTGAGGGAGTGCTGCACAGTCAGAGGCGCTATTGCAACTGCGGCCCCATGTGCCCTCTCAGGTGGATGTAAAGGATCCCATGGTGCTGCTTTGAAGAACTACAGGGGAGGTTCTCACAGGTGTCCCGGGCAATATTTATCCCTGAAGCAACAATGATTATCATAATCAATGATTGTAATCTCATTGCTGATTGTGGGAGCTTGCGGTGCACAAATTGGTTGCCGTGTTTCCTATATCACAACAGTGACTACACTTCAAAAAGTAGTTAATTGGCTGTAAAAATGCTTTAGGGCTTCCTGAGGTCATGGAAGGTGCTATATAAATGCAATTCGTTGTTTGTATTATTGATATTTTCAGTTTTCTATTTGTTCCTGTCCCTCAGTGACCGGACCCAAGGAGCAGATTTCTGTCCCGGCTTGTCCGATTTACACAAAGGCAGCGAGACCCGTGTGACGAGCATGCGCTCGCTGTCCAATGGAACACCAATTTCATTAACCCCCCCCTCCCCAGCCCCGCTCCCCAATGGCACTCCCAGTGCACCACGTGCTGCGTGCCACTGAATATTTAAGTGAACCCGCCCTTCCATATGGTGTGCGCTCAATCCCTTTGTGGGGCAGGGGTCCTGATGTTAGCCAGAAGGGGTCAGCCTATGGGACCACACTGTGAGAGAGGAACGAGTACGAGATTGATATCTTGCATCCGGAGGCGATACAGCGGAGGTTCACTAGATTGATTCCTGGGATGAGAGGGTTGTCCTATGAGGAGAGATTGTGTAGAAGTTTAGAAGAATGAGAGGTGATCCCATTGAAACATACAGGATTCTGAGTGGGATTGACAGGGTAGATGCTGAGAGGTTGTTTCCCCCTGGCTGGAGTGTCTAGAACGAGGGGTCACACAGTCTCAAGATCAGGGGTCGGCCATTTAGCACTGAGATGACGAGGAATTTCTTCACTTAGAGGGTTGTGAATCTTTGAAATTCTCTACCCCAGAGGGCTGTGGATGCTCAGTCGTTGAGTATATTCAAGGCTGAGATTGATGGATCTTTGGACTCGAAGGGAATCAAGGGATATGGGATCGGGCGGAGAAGTGGAGCTGAGTCCATGATCAAATCAGTCACGATCTTATTGAATGGCGGAGCAGGCTCGAGGGGCCGTAGGACCTACTCCTGCTCCTATTTCTTATGTTCTTATCTTGTTCTTACCAAACATCTTGTGTGAGGCAGAGCGGCCCAGCCCCCCGCAGGACCTGCAGTTGGAGGCCCTGAACTGTACCGCCTTCCGCCTGCGGTGGAAGACGCCCCGCCGGCACGGCACCATCACCAGATACACGGTAAGGGCAACGGCATTCCCAGACCTGGTGAATCCCGGGGCAACGGGTGGTGCAATGGGTCGGGGCAATTAGAGGGAATCTCAGGCATTGGTATCAGTCCATTATGGCTTATCCACCAAGGAATCTCCTCGGTCATTGAAATGGCCGCTGGCTGGAGATGGTGATCCATTGGTCATTGCCTGGCCCTTGGTTGGAGATGGTGATCCATTGGTCGTTGATGTGGGTCCTGGCTGGAGATGGTGATCCACTGGTCGTTGATGTGGGTCCTGGCTGGAGATGGTGACCCACTGGTCATTGCCTGGCCCTTGGCTGGAGATGATGATCCACTGGTCATTGATGTGGGTCCTGGCTGGAGATGGTGATCCACTGGTCATTGAAATGGCCCCTGGCTGGAGATGGTGATCCACTGGTCATTGCCTGGCCCTTGGCTGGAGATGGTGATCCACTGGTCATTGATGTGGGTCCTGGATGGAGAAGGAGGGTGATCTGGACTTTGCCCCAAATCCTGGCTGGAGATAGAAGATGCCCTAGTCACCGCTCTGGCCTCTAGCTGGAGAACGAGGGTCTTCTGGTCATTGTCCTTTCTGCTGGGTGGAGCAGGAGGGTCCCCGGGTCATTACCCCCTCCTCTGGCTGGAGGAGGAAGATCTTCTCATCATTGTTCTGGTCCCTGTGTGGAAAAGGAGTATCCCCTGGTCATTGCCCTCAATGAGGAAAGTTTGGGAGATCGTAATCTGGAGTGGGGTCCCGTACGGGAAGGGGGTTTGGAAAAGTGGGCACTTTCAGTAAGAATATTTGAAACCAAACTGTCTGATTTATATTCCTCTTAAACTGTGTCTGTGATTCCAATTGGCCAGGTACAGTACGCAGAGATGAAGAGTAACAAGCCTGTCCTGCCCAAGATAGCTCGTGATCTGCTCCTCAGCCTCGACAATCACAGCAGGGTTAGTACCTGAGTTTGTAAAGGGGATTGTTGGATACATTTACCAAAAATGGCAATGTGAGTTCATTATCCTTTGTAGTCATTTAATAATTGCCAATAGTTTGCCTTGTGACTGTGATTATAGAAGTCCTGAGAAAGATTAATCACAGTGCTTACCCCGCACTTAAAGGGATGGCGTTTCATGGTACTTGCCCCTTTAAGCCCTGCCTTTTGTTAGTTATAACATCCCTTTGCACCGTCTAACCCCCTCAAATCCTTCAATCGTCTCAAATACCTCAAATAGATCACCGCTTAATCTTCCAGACAAGCCTCATCTATGCAACCTGCCCTCATAATTTAACCCTCTTAGCCCCGGTGTCATTCTGGTGAATCCCCCCTCCAAGGCCAATATACCCTTCCTGAGGTGCCGTGCCCAGCACTGAACGCAGTTACTCCAGATGGGGGTGTCTGGAAATTAAGCTACAGTGGTGTAAAGCCTTATAAAATTATTTTTTGTACCTTTCCACTCAGTAATGTATGCACCATGAGCATGCTCACAGGTTTGTAGAGTTGTTGTTCGGGCAGGTCAGAAGGCTGCTCCTGGGCCTGGCCAAGGGGGCCATCAGCCAGTCCAGGCAGCGGGCGGTCGAGGGGGTCGTTCAGCCCGACTGCCTGCCTCTCTTCTGCGGTTACAGTTACTCCAGATGGGGGTGTCTGGAAGTTAAGCTACAGTTGTATAAAGCCTTATAAAATTATTTTTTAACTGACGGACCAGTTGAACAAATACTTTGGTTCTGTCTTCATGAAGGAAGACACAAATAACCTTCCGAAGTACTAGGGGACTGAGGGTCTAGTGAGAAGGAGGAATTGAAGGATATGCTTATTAGGCGGGAAATTGTGTTAGAGAAATTGATGGGATTGAAGATCGATAAATCACCACGGCCTGATAGTCTGCATCCCAGAGTAGTTAGGGAAGTGGCCCTTGAAATAGTGGATGCATTGGTGATCATTTTCCAACAGTTTATCGACTCTGGATCAGTTCCTATGGACTGGAGGGTAGTTAATGTAACACCACTTTTTAAGAAAGGAGGGAGAGAGAAAATGGGTAATTATAGACCGGTCAGCCTGACATCAGTAGTGGGGAAAATGTTGGAATCAATTATTAAAGATGAAATAACACCAGTGACAGGATCGGACCAAGTCAGCATGGATTTATGAAAGGGAAATCATGCTTGACAAATCTTCTGGAATTTTTTGAGGATGTAACTAGTAGAGTGGACAAGGAAGAACCAGTGGTTTTGGTATATTTGGACTTTCAAAAGGCTTTTGACAAGGTTCCCCACAAGAGATTGTTGTGCAAAATTAAAGCACATGGTATTGGAGGTAATACACTGATGTGGATAGAGAATTGGTTGGCAGCCAGGAAGCAGAGAGTTGGGATAAACAGGTCCTTTTCAGAATGGTAGGCAGTGACCAGTGGGGTACCGCAGGGCTCAGTGCTGGGACTCCAGCTATTTACAATATACATTAATGATATGGATGAAGGAATTGAGTGTAATATCTCCAAGTTTACAGATGACACTAAACTGGGCAGCGGTGTGAGCTGTGAGGAGGACGCTAAGAGGCTGCAGAGTGACTTGGACAGGTTAGGTGAATGGGCAAATGTATGGCAGATGCAGTATAATGTAGATAAATGTGAGGTTATCCACTTTGGGGGCAAAAACACGAAGGCAGAATATTATCTGAATGGCGGCAGATTAGGAAAAGAGGAGGTGCAACGAGACCTAGATGTCATGGTACATCAGTCATTGAATGGCATGCAGGTACAGCAGGCGGTGAAGAAGGAAAATGGTATGTTGGCCTTTATAGCTAGAGGATTTAAGTAAAGGAGCAGGGAAGTCTTATTGCAGTTGTACAGGGCCTTGGTGAGGCATCACCTAAGAACATAAGAATTAGGAACAGGAGTAGGCCATCTAGCCCCTCAAGCCTGCTCCGCCATTCAACAAGATCATGGCTGATCTGGCCGTGGACTCAGCTCCACTTACCCGCCCGCTCCCCATAACCCTTAATTCCCTTATTGGTTAAAAATCTATCTATCTGTGACTTGAATACATTCAATGAGCTAGCCTCAACTGCTTCCTTGGGCACAGAATTCCACAGATTCACAACCCTCTGGGAGAAGAAATTCCTTCTCAACTCGGTTTTAAATTGGCTCCCCCGTATTTTGAGGCTGTGCCCCCTAGTTCTATTCTCCCCGACCAGTGGAAACAACCTCTCTGCCTCTATCTTGTCTATCCCTTTCATTATTTTAAATGTTTCTATAAGATCACCCCTCATCCTTCTGAACTCCAACGAGTAAAGACCCAGTCTACTCAATCAATCATCTACCTGGAATATTGTGTTCAGTTTAGGTCTCCTAATATGAGGAAGGGCATTCTTGCTATAGAGGGAGTGCAGCGAAGGTTCACCAGACTGATTCCAGGGATGGCTGGACTGACATATGAGGAGAACTGGATCGACTAGGCCTTTATTCACTGGAGTTTAGAAGGATGAGAGGGAATCTCATAGAAACATATAAAATTTGGATGGGACTGGACAGATTAGATGCAGGCAGAATGTTCCCGATGTTGGGGAAGTCCAGAACCAGGGGACACAGTCTAAGGATAGGGGGTAGGCCATTTAGGACTGAGATGAGGAGAAACTTCTTCACTCAGAGAGTTTTTAACCTGTGGAATTCCCTGCTGCAGAGAGTTGTTGATGCCAGTTCATTGGATATATTCAAGAGGGAGTTAGATATGGCCCTTATGGCTAAAGGGATCACGGAGTATGGAGAGAAAGCAGGAAAGAGGTACTGAGGTGAATGATCAGCCATGATCTTATTGAATGGTGGTGCAGGCTCGAAGGGTTGAATGGCCTACTCCTGCACCTATTTTCTATGTTTCTATGCTTACATCCGAGCCAGGGTGTCCCTGGAGATGGAGCACGCAGTGTCCACCGGTACGTTCACGGCCTTCCGCGAGAGGTGGACGCTGGAAGGACTGGAGTGCATCATCACCCCCGGCAACCAAATTTTAATTTGATGTTTTTTGTCTAAAGTTTAATTTATTTTTGTGCCGGTTTCAGTGCCCCCCCCCCCGCTACTTTTAGCCAGGGGGCACTTGTACAATTTATGTTTTTAGTGCCCTCAAAAAAAAAATAAGGGGGCACTTGTTTGAAAGTATTTGGAGTGTGCCCCCCCTTTAAGCAGGGGTCACTTGATTAAAGTGCACAACTAAAATAGTTGTAGAGCTGTTGTTTCGAGGAGGCTCAAGCACGTGGGGCAATCCCGTCCGAACTGACCCCCGTCCGGACGGAATTCTCATCGGCGCCACGCCCAGAAACCTCGCTTGGGAGCCGGTGCCTCACAACTTGAGCCTCCTCGGGGAAATCCCCTCCATGCCTTTCAGTTCTGCGCGGAGGGGGTTTCCTGTACGGGCTGCTCCTCCACACTTTCCACCTTGCCATCCTCGTCTGCCGTCCGGACATGCTATGGCGCACCATCTTGCCGTCCGGAGGAGACGGGGGTCCCCAATGGAGTGCGCTCTACCCGGGAGTCCTCCCTCTATTTATTGGGGCCTTGGCCTGGAGGGTGATGCACGGAGCAGTCCCGTGCAATAAGTTTTTAAGTCGGTTCACGGGCTCCAAGGCCGCCTGTAATTTCTGCGGTCTGGGGGAGTCTGTGTCCGTGTGTATGTTGAGTATGCGATGTTGCAGCCCCTGTTCCAATGTCTGAAGGGGCTGCTCCTCAAATTCTGGTTGCACTTCAGTCCCACACTCCTGATCTTTGGGCACCCTGTGCGGAGGGGAGCGGGCAGGACGGAAGGCCCCCGTGTAGGACTGCTCCTGGGCATGGCCAAGGGGGCCATCAGCCGGTCCAGGCAGCGGGCGGTCGAGGGGGTCGTTCAGCCCAACTGCCTGCCTCTCTTCTGCGGTTACATCCGGTCCAGGGTGTCCCTGAATATGGAACACGCGGTGTCCACCGGTACGCTCGCGGCCTTCCGTGAGAGGTGGGCACCGGAGGGACTGGAATGCATCATCACCCCCGGCAACCAAATTTTAATTTGAACCATGTCTAAAGTTTAATTTGTTTACGTTTATCGGTTTTAGTGCCCCCCCACCCTGCCCCCCGCCCCACCCCCCACCACCCCCTTTTAGCCAGGCGCCACTTGTATAATTTGTGTTTTTGGTGCCCTCAAAAAAAAAAACAAGGGGGCACTTAGAACATAAGAACATAAGAAATCGGAGCATGAGTCGGCCATACGGCCCCTCAAGCTTGCTCCGCCATTCAATAAGATCATGGCTGATCTGATCATGGACTCAGCTCCACTTCCCTGCCCGCTCCCCATACCTCCTTATCCCCTTATCGTTTAAGAAACTGTCTATTTCTGTCTTAAATTTATTCAATGTCCCAGCTTCCACAGCTTTCTGAGGCAGCGAATTCCACAGATTTACAACCCTCTGAGAAAAGAAATTTCTCCTCATTTCAGTTTTAAATGGGCGGCCTCTTATTCTAAGATCATGCCCCCTAGTTTAGTCTCCCCCATCAGTGGAAACATCCTCTCTGCATCCACCCAGTCAAGCCCCCTCATAAACCTATACGTTTCGATAAGATCACCTCTCATTCTTCTCATTCCAGTGAGTAGAGGTCCAATCTACTCAACCTTTCCTCATAAGTCAACCCCCTCATTTCTGGAATCAACCTAGTAAACTTTCTCTGAACTGCCTCTAAAGCAAGTATATCCTTTCGTTAATCTGAAAACCAAAACTGCATGCAGTATTCCAGGTGTGGCCTCACCAATACCTTCTATAGCTGTAGCAAGACTTCCCTGCTTTTATACTCCATCCCCTTTGCAATAAAGGCCAAGATACCATTGGTCTTCCTGACCACTTGCTGTCCCGCATACTATCCTTTTGTATTTCATGCACAAGTACCCCCTGGTCCCGCTGTACTGCGGCACTTTGCAATTTTTCTCCATTTAAATAATAACTTGCTCTTTGATTTTTTCTACCAAAGTGCATGACCTCACACTTTCCACAATTATACTCCATCTGCCAAATTTTTGCCCACTCACTTAGCCTGTCTATGTCCTTTTTCAGATTTTTTGTGTCCTCCTCACACATTGCTTTTCCCCCCATCTTTGTATCATCAACAAACTTGGCTACGTTACACTCAGTCCCTTCTTCCAAGTTGTTAAAATAGATTGTAAATAGTTGGGGTCCCAGCACTGATTCCTGCGGCACCCCACTAGTTACTGGTTGCCAACCAGAGAATGAACCATTTATCCTGACTCTCTGTTCTCTGTTAGTTAGCCAATCCTCTATCCATGTTAAAATATTACCCTCAACCCTGTAATCTTTTATCTTGTGCAGTAAACTTTAAAGTGGCACCTTGTCAAATGCCTTCTGGAAGTTCAAATACATCACATCCACTGGTTCCCCTTTATCCACCCTGTTCGTTACATCCTCGAAGAACTCCAGCAAATTTGTCAAACATGACTTCCCCTTCATAAATCCATGCTGACTCTGCCTGACCGAATTTTGCTTTTCCAAGTGTCCTGCTACTGCTTCTTTAATAATGGACTCCAGCATTTTCCCAACCACAGATGTTAGGTTAACTGGTCATAGAAACATAGAAAATAGGTGCAGGAGTAGGCCATTTGGCCCTTCAAGCCTGCATCACCATTCAATAAGATCATGGCTGATCATTCCCTCAGTATCCCTTTCCTGCTTTCTCTCCATACCCCTTGATCCCTTTAGCATAAGGGCCATATCTAACTCCCTCTTGAATATATCCAATGAACTGGCATCAACAACTCTCTGCGGTAGGGAATTCCACAGGTTAACAACTTTCTGAGTGAAGAAGTTTCTCCTCATCTCGGTCCTAAATGGCTTACCCCTTATCCTTAGACTGTGTCCCCTGGTTCTGGACTTTCCCAACATCGAGAACATTCTTCCTGCATCTAACCTGTCCAGTCCCATCAGAATTTTATATGTTTCTATGAGATCCCCTCTCATCCTTCTAAACTCCAGTGAATAAAGGCCCAGTCGATCCAGTCTCTCCTCATATGTCAGTCCAGCCATCCCTGGAATCAGTCTGGTGAACCTTCGTTGCACTCCCTCAATAGCAAGAACGTCCTTCCTCAGATTAGGAGACCAAAACTGAACACAATATCCCAGGTGAGGCCTCACCAAGGCCCTGTACAACTGCAGTAAGATCTCCCTGTTCCTATAATCAAATCTCCTAGCTATGAAGACCAACATACCATTTGCCTTCTTCACCGCCTGCTGTACCTGCATGGCAACTTTCAATGACTGATGTACCATGACACCCAGGTCTCGTTGCACCTCCCCTTTTCCTAATCTGCTGCCATTCAGGTAATATTCTGCCTTCATGTTTTTGCCCCCAAAGTGGATAACCTCACATTTATCCACATTATACTGCATCTGCCATGCATTTGCCCACTCACCTAACCTGTCCAAGTCACCCTGAACTTTCGTTTCCTGCTTTTTGTCTGCCTCCTTTTTTAAATAGGGGCGTTACATTTGCAGTTTCCAATCTGTTGGGACCTCCCCAGAATCCAGGAAATTTTGGTAAATTGCAACCAATGCATCCACTATCCCTGCCACTACTTCTCTTAAGACCCTAGGATGAAAGCCATCAGGTCCAGGGGATTTATCCGCCTTTAGTCCCATTATCTTACTGAGTACCACCTCCTTAATGATTGTGATTGTGTTAAGTTCATACCCCCCTATAGCCCCTTGGCTATCCACTGTTGGAATATTATTAGTGTCCCCTACCTTAAAGACTGATACAAAATATTTGTTCAGAGTTTCTGCCGTCTCCATGTTCCCCATTATTAATTCCCCGGTCTCGTCCTCTAAGGGACCAACATTTACTTTAGCCACTCTTTTCCTTTTTAAATACCTATAGAACCTCTTGCTATCTGTTTTGAATTAAAGTTTTTGGAGTGTGACCCCCCCTTTAGCCAGGGGGCACTTGATTATTGTTTGCAACAAAATAATTGTAGAGCTGTTGCATTGTGAGTGGCTTAGCCAGTCACGTGATGTTCACAAGATTCAATAAAACCCCAGCCAGTTGGGTCTAGGTCATCCATGATGAGGTATGCAGTTGTGAGCCAGGTGGATGAATTGTAATGTGAAATGCGATTGTTAAACCTTTGTTAATAAACCAACTAGTTCTTAACAGCAATGTGTTGCCATGAATTCGTAAGCAAAGAATCTATGAAGCAAATATATTGTACATTTGCTTTTAGTGAGTTCCCTCTATTCTTCCCGAAGAATTCTCCTCAGCCCCAATCTCTGAGCAACGGCTCTTACTACCCCAGTGTGACATGCCCCAAAGCCCAGTGTCTCCTCAGTTGGGCCATTTTTGTGTTCTGGGTCGATGAACTGGATATAAATGAGAGGAGCGAGGGAGCAGCAGAGACTCGAGGTGGAGTCCATATCTATCCACAGCTAACCCTCCCCCCCCCCCCCCCGCCACCCGTGGGGCTAGTTCTGTAGCAAGCTGGGTCGTTGAGCATTGACTAAAATTATAATTTATATTTCTGTTCTGCAGGACCAGATGAAAATCCCACAACCATATGTAAGTATGTAAATAATATGTTTTACCCTTTCCACTGCATTTTAGCTTTCATGGTAATATTCTTTTGTTACCTCCAGACTCGACTATTCCCATTGCTCTCCTGGCAGGCCTCCCATCTTCCATCCTCCATACACTTCAGCTCATCCAAAACTTGGCAGTCTGTGTACGAACTCGCACCGAGTCCCGTTCACCCATCACCTTCTGTGCTCGCCGGCCTACATTGGCTCCCGGTCCGGTAACACCTTGAACTTAAAATCCTCAACTTCACGTTCAGATCCATCCACGGCCTCGCCCCTCCCCATCTCTGTAACCTCTTCCAGCCCAACAACCCTCCAAGATCTCTGTGTTCCTCTAATTCTGGACTCTTGGCCATCCCTGATTTTCATTATGTCACCTTTGGTGTCCGTGCCTTCAGCATCTAGGTCCTAAGCACTAGAATTCCCTCCCCAGTCATCGACGCCTCTCTCTCCTCCTTTAAGATGCTCCTTAAAACCTACCTCACCTGTCCTAGTATTTCCTTATGTGGCTCAGTGTAAACTGTTTGATAACGCTACTGTGAAGCGCCTTGGGGCATTTTACTATGTTGATGGCGCTATATAAATGTAAGTTGCTGCTGTTGTTGTAACGCTGGGATTTGAACCTTTCACTTTGGTTGTGTCGTTGCTTTGGATCCCGTTTGTCAATTTCCTCAACTTGGCCCTTTTCCTATGTGATTGATTGCTTATTCATGGTTAACATGCCTCTCAGTTTGGCTTGGTTAGTAACCACCTCGCACTGAGGCAGAAGGTCATGGGTTAAAGACCTACTCCAGGATTTGGGCACAGTTGATGTTGGCTGACACTGCGGTGTAGTACTGAGGGAGTGCTGCATTGGCAGAGTCCGCCTTTTGTGTGAGTCTTTAAATCAAGGCACCGTCTGCCTGTTTAAAAAAAATTAATTCAAGGGGTGTGGGCATTGCTGACAAGGCCGGCATTTATTGCCCATCCCTAATTGCTCTTGAGAAGATGGCGGTGAGCCGCCTTCTTGAATCGCTGCAGTTCGTGTGGTGAAGGTGCTCCCACAGTGCTGTTAGGGAGGGAGTTCCAGGATCTTGACCCAGCGACGGTGAAGGAACGGCCGATATATTTCCAAGTCAGGATGTTGTGTGAATTGGAGGGGAACTTGTCCTTGTCCTTCTAGATGGTAGAGGTCGTGGGTTTGGGAGGTACTACCGAAGGAGCCTTGGCGAGTTGCTGCAGTGCATCTTGTAGATGGTACACACTGCAGCCACGGTGCGCCGGTGGTGGAGTGAGTGAGTGTTGAAGGTGGTGGATGGGGGGCCAATCAAACGAGCTGCTTTATCCTGGATGGTGTCGAGCTTCTTGAGTGTTGTTTTAGCTGCACTCATCCAGGCAAGTGGAGAGTATTCCATCACACTCCTGACTTGTGCCTTGTAGATGCTGGAAAGGCTTTGGGGAGTTAGGAGGTGAGACACTCGCCACAGAATACCCAGCCTCTGACCTGCTCTTGTTGCCACGGTATTTATAAAGAAACAAAGAGTTGCATTAATCTAGCACACATTCATGACCTCAGAAAATCCCAAAGGACTTTGCAGTCAATCAAAGTATTTTTTGAAGCGTAGTCACTGTTGTAATGTAGGAAATGCAGTAGCCAGCTCCCACAAACAGCAATAGAGAGAAAGCAGGAAAGGGGTACTGAGGTGAATGATCAGCCATGATCTTATTGAATGGTGGTGCAGGCTCGAAGGGCCAAAAGGCCTACTCCTGCACCTGTTTTCTATGTTTCTATGTTTCTATGTTTGGTATGTTGATTGTGGGGAAAATATTGGCCCCAGGACACCAGGGAGAACGTCACTGCTCTTCTTCGAAATAGTGCCATGGGATCTTTTACGTCCACCTGAGAGAGCAGATAGGGTCTCGGTTTAACATCTCATTGGAAAGACGGCACCTCCGACAGTGCAGCACTCCCTCAGCACTGCACTGGGAGTGTCAGCCTAGATTTTAGTGCTCAAGTCTTTGGAGCGGGACTTGAAACCATAACAACAACAACAACAACAACTTGTATTTATATAGCTCCTTCAGTAAAACATCCCAAGGTGCTTCACAGGAGCGTTATAAGACAAAATTGTTTGTCACCGAGCCACAAAAGGAGAAATTAGGGCAGGTGACCGAAAGCTTGGTCAAAGAGATATGTTTTATGGAGGAACGAAAGGTAGAGAGGCGGAGAGGTTTAGGGAGGGCGTTCCAGAGCTTAGGACCTAGGCAACAGAAGACATGGCCACCAATGGTGGAGCGATTATAATCAGGGATGCTCAAGAGGGCAGAATTAGAGGAGCGCCGACATCTCGGGGGGGTTGTGGGGCTGGAGGAGATTACAGAGATAGGGAGGGGCGAGGCCATGGAGGGATTGAAAACAAAGACAGAATTTTTAAATTGAGGTGTTGCTGGGTTGGGAGCCAATGTAGGTCAGCGAGCACAGGGGGTGATGGGTGAGCGGGATTTGGTGCGAGTTAGGATACAGGCAGCCGAGTTTTGGATCACAAGGTTACGTAGGGTAGAATGTGGGAGGCCAGCCAGGAGTTTGTTGGAATAGTCACGTCTAGAGGTAACAAAGGCAACCCTCTGACTCAGAGGAGAGAGTGCTACCCACTGAGCAATGGCTGACACATTATGTGTATAAAGATCCTTCTTCATACTTTTTAACCCATTATAGCTAAATAAAATTAAACTTGCCTTTGCCAGAAGTGCATTGACTAAACATGGAGTTACTGACCGAGTCTGTTTTGTGAAGGTCCATTGCAGTGTGATGCCCAGGTGTATCGCAGTGTGATGCCCAGGTGTATTGCAGTGTGATGCCCAGGTGTATTGCAGTGTGATGCCCATGTGTATTGCAATGTGATGCCCAGGTGTATCGCAGTGTGATACCCAGGTGTATTGCAATGTGTGATGCCCAGGTGTATTGCAGTATGATGCCCAGGTGTATCGCAGTGTGATGCCCAGGTATATTGCAGTGTGATGCCCAGGTGTATCGTAGAGTGTGATGCTCAGGTATATTGCAATGTGATGCCCAGCTGTATTACGGTGTGATGCCCAGGTGTATTACGGTGTGATGCCCAGGTGTATTGCAGTGTGTGATGCTCAGGTGTATTGCAGTGTGATGCCCAGGTGTATCGCAGTTGTCATGTATTTAACTGTCATTGTAATCCATGTATAAACTGACCTAAGTTGTACACCGTGAGAACATTGACCACTAGGTGGTGAACTTGTGGGAGACACTCCTAACCTGGACTTTCAGGTATAAAAGGGGAAGCTCCACCCACCTTCATCACTTCAGTGCTGGCTAATAAATGACTGGTCACAGAGTGACCTTCTCTCAAGTATGGTAATCGTGTGCATTTATACTGTATAGTAAGGACATATTATTGGCGACAAGAAACTGGGATTTAAACCACGCGAGCATGGCCACTAGCAGCACAGACGAGAGGTACTGTGTTGGTGATGATTGGGACGATTTTATTGAGAGACTACAGCAAAGTTTCGTCACTAAGGAATGGCTGGGACAGGATTCGGCCGACAAACGCAGAGCTCATCTCCTGACGGTTTGTGGATCCAGGACGTTCTCCCTGATGAAGGACCTTCTAGCGCCAGAGAAGCCGGCGGACAAGTCTTTTGAAGAGCTCAGTAAGTTGATCGGGGAACACTTTAAACCGGCGAGCAGCATGCACATGGCGAGACACCGATTTTATACGCATCGGCGGCGAGAAGGGCAAAGCGTTCCAGACTTCGTGGCAGACCTCCGGTGACTGGCGAGCCTATGTAAGTTCCCAGATGCATGCAGAGCGGAGATGCTGCGAGACTTTTTTATTGAGGGCATCGGGCACGCTGGGGTTTTCAGGAAACTGATTGAGACCAAAGACTTGACCCTGGAAACGGCGGCTTTGATGGCCCAGACATTTATCTCAGGGAACGAAGAGAGCAGAATGATGTTTGACAAAAATCTGGGTTTAAATGCAGCAAATGGACAGGGAGTCAACATTGTTAACGCAGCACACAGTTCTCCAGGCAGACAGTGGCAATCGGACATGCCCGAGTATGTAGTCGAACCCAAAGAGGGAATTCAACAGAGACAATGGCTAGCTGAACGGCAATTCATGTCATCACAAGGGACAATGAGGCCAGTAATGGGGTATTCAACACCTGTCAATGGTTCGCTTAAGGACAGTTACAGAGACAGTCAGAGACGATTGACTGGTAATGGACCTTTTGTTTCCAACAACGGCTCATGTTGGAGGTGTGGAGGCAAATGCCAGAGCTTGCAGGTATCAGCAATATACCTGCAGAAACTGCACCGTCAGCGGTCACTTGGCGCGTATGTGCAGGAACCTGCAGCCAGGTTGATGTACGAGGAGGACGGGGACTATGTAAGCCCTACGAGGCCAATTGGACACTGGGGGAAATTGCTGGAAGCTGAAGTTCAGCGAGTTCATGTGGAGCACATATACAGTTCATACACCAGGACGTCACCGATAATGATGAAAGTGCTCCTCAATGGCATCCCTGTATCAATGGAGCTAGACACAGGGGCCAGCCAGTCCCTGATGAGTAACAAACAGTTTGACAAGTTGTGGGAGTCCAAGGCCAGGAGGCCAAAATTATTGCCAATTGACGCACAGCTACGGACATACACAAAGCAGATCATTCCGGTGCTAGGCAGCGCCACGGTAGTCGTGGCCCACAAAGATTCGGAGAATAGGTTGCCACTCTGGATTGTCCCGGGGGATGGTCCCGCACTGCTGGGGAGGAGTTGGCTGGCTGTCATGAACTGGAAATGGGACGATGTCAATGCAATTTCTTCTGTGGAGCGAGTATCATGCTCACAGATCCTGGACAAATTTAACTCACAATTTCAACCCGGCATTGGCACTTTCATGGCGGCCTAGGTAGTGATTCACACAAACCCAGACGCCAGGCCAGTACACCACAAGGCCAGAGCGGTGCTGTATATAATGCGGGAAAAGATAGAAGGTGAATTGGACCGCCTACTGAGGGAAGGCATCATCTCGCCAGTCGAATTCAGTGACTGGGCGAGCCCGATTGTGCCGGTGTTCAAGGCGGATGGGTCGGTCAAGATATGTGGCGATTACAAGGCCACCACCGTCACTCCAAGACCAGTACCTGCTACCGAGAGCGGAGGACCTCTTTGCGATGCTATCCGGTGGCAAACTTTTTTCAAAATTGGACCTGACCTCAGCTTACATGACCCAGGAGCTGGCGAGTGAGTCGAAGAAGCTGACCACCATCACGACACACAAGGGGTTGTTTGAGTACAACAGATGTCTGTTTGGTATTCGCTCGGCCGCCGCGATCTTTCAACGAAATATGGAAAGCCTCCTCAAGTCGTTTCCAAGGACAGTGGTTTTTCAAGACGACATCCTCATCACGGGTTTTGATACTGAAGAACACCTCCGCAACCTGGAGGAAGTGCTACGCAGACTGGACCGGGTAGGTCGGCGACTGAAAAAGGCGAAGTGAGTCTTCCTAGCTCCAGAGGTAAAATTCCTGGGGATGAGCAGCAGACGGGATCAGACCTTCTGCGTCCAAAACAGAAGCGATCCAGAGAGCACCCAGACCCCACAACACGACGGAGCTGCATTTGTTCCTGGGGCTCCTGAACTATTTTGGTAACTTTCTTCCCAAATTGAGCACGCTGTTAGAGCCGCTACACGTGCTCCTATGCGATTGGGTCTGGGGGTACAGCCAGGAAAGGGCTTTTGATAGAGCACGAAATTTGTTATGCTGCAACAAGCTGTTAACGCGATATGACCCATGTAAGAAACTCGTTTTAACGTGTGATGCGTCGTCCTATGGTGTCGGGTGTGTGTTGCAGCATGTTAATGCAAAGGGTCAGTTACAGCCGGCAGCATATGCCTCCAGAAGTCTGTCCCAGGCAGAACGGGGCTAAGGGATGGTAGAAAAGGAAGCGCTTGCGTGTGTATATGCTGTAAAAAAAAATGCACCAGTATCTGTTTGGCAGGAAATTTGAGCTGGAGACAGATCACAAACCCCTAACGTCCCTTTTGGCCGACAACAAGGCCTTAAATGCAAATGCATCAGTCCGCATACAGAGGTGAGCACTCACGTTAGCCGCATATGACTATACAATTCGGCATAGACCGGGCACCGAAAGCTGCGCCGATGCACTCAACAGGCTCCCACTAGCCACCACCGAGGGGGCAACCGAGCATGCTGCTGAGATGGTCATGGCTGTTGAAGCTTTCGAAAGCAAAGGCTCACCAGTGACAGCCCGTCAGATTAAAGTCTGGACAAATAGAGACCCGCTACTGTCTTTAGTCAAGAAATGTGTCCTGAATGGGGACTGGGCAGCCATGTCTGGGGCATGCCCTGAGGAATTCAAACCATTTCACAAGCGCAAGGATGGACTCTCGATTCAGGGCCGATTGCCTACTATGGGGAAACTGAGTAGTCATGCTCTAGATGGGCAGAGGATGTTCATCAGAGAACTCCACATTGAGCACCCGGGCATTGTCATGATGAAGGCAATTGCCAGGTCACACGTTTGGTGGCCAGGGATAGATGCAGACCTGGAACCTTGTGTTCGCAGGTGCAACACATGTGCCCAGCTGGGCAATGCACCCAGGGAAGCCCCCCTTAGCCCCTGGTCCTGGCCTGCCAAGCCATGGTCACGCATCCATGTGGACTACGCAGGTCCTTTCATGGGAAAAATGTTTTTGGTTGTAGTAGACGCCTACTCCAAATGGATCGAGTGTGACATTTTAAATTCAAGCACATCCTCTGCCATGGTAGAAAGTCTACGGGCAATGTTCGCCGCCCACGGTCTACCGGACATCTTGGTCAGCGACAATGGCCCATGCTTCACAAGCACTGAATTCCAGGACTTCATGGCAGGCAATGGAATTAACCATGTCAGAATGGCACCGTTCAAGCCGGCCTCAAACGGCCAGGCAGAACGAGCAGTGCAGATAATCAAACAGGGGATGCTCAGAATCCAAGGGGGTTCCCTACAAAGCCGCTTATCACGCCTCCTGTTGGCCAATAGATCCCGACAACACTCGCTCACAGGAGTCCCACCCGAAGAGATACTAATGAAAAGGACGTTCAAAACCAGGTTATCCCTTATACACCCCGCCATGAAAGAAATTGTTGAGAGCAGGCGCCAGTCACAATGTGACTACCATGACGGGAATGCGGGGGCGCGATGTATTGATGTCAATGACCCTGTCTTTGTCCTCAACTACGCCGCAGGGCCCAATTGGCTCGCAGGCACCGTGATTGCCAAAGAGGGGAATAGAATTCTGGTAGTTAAACTTACCAATGGACAAATCTGCCGCAAACACGTGGATCAAACAAAAAGGAGGTTCAGCAACCCCATAGAAGAAGCAGAGGAAGAACGCGATGTAGAGTTCACTCCTCCACAGGTGACCGAACACCGGAACCAAGCGGAGGAGAGCCCAGTCACTGTGGGCAGTCCGGACAGGCCTGAGGCACCGCAAACAGCAGACACTCAGGCCAGTGCCCTACAACCAAAGCCCCAACTCAGACGCTCTACAAGGGAGCGTAAACCACCAGAGAGACTCAACCTGTGATCCCAATAAGACTTTCGGGGGGGAGGTGATGTCATGTATTCAACTATCATTGTAACCCATGTATAAACTGACCTAAGTTGTACACTGTGAGAACACTGACCACTAGGTGGTGAACTTGTGGGAGTACTCCTAACCTGGACATTCAGGTATAAAAGGGGAAGCTCCACCCACCTTCATCATTTCAGTGCTGGCTAATAAAGAACTGGTCACAGAGTGACCTTCTCTCAAGTATGGGCCTCGTGTGCATTTATACTGTATAGTAAGGATATATTAGCAGTGTGTAATGGCAGGGGGATGGGAACCTGAGAACGAATTCAAAGGGGAAGGAAGTAAAGCAGAAATTGTATAGCAAGAATCTCGAAAGTGAATCTGTAAGACAGGGGAAACAGGGCTTAGTATTTAGTAAGCAAAGAGGTCTTCCTGTGCTGAATGATATATACTTTAATGCAAGGAGTATAGCGAATAAGGTGGATGAGCTAAGAGCACAGGTAGACACTTGGGAGTATGACATTACAGCCATTATAGACACATGGTTGAAAGAGGGGTAAGTTTGGCAGATCAATATTCCTGCCTACAGGATTTTTAGACAAGATAGAGAGGGGGGTAAAAAAGGGCGGGGGTGTGGGGTGTGGGTGGGGGTTGCGGTACTGATTAAAGAAACTATTAAGGCGGTGAGGAGGGATGATATGTTCGAGGGATCATCAAATGAGGCCATATACGTAGAATTGAAAAATAAAAAATGATCGATCACATTGCTGGGAGTGTATTATAGACCCCCAAGTAGTGGGAGGGAGATAGAGGAGCAAATATGTAGGCAAATTGCTGTGAAGTCCAAAAACCATAGGGTAGTAATAGTAGGGGATTTAAACTATTGAAATATTGATTGCGACAAATTTAGTGTGAAGGGTATAGAGGATGCAGAATTCTTAAAATGCATTCAAAATAACTTTTTTAGTCAGTATGTAACAAGCCCAACACGAGAGGGGGCGGTTTTGGATTTAGTTTTGGAGAATGAAGCTGGGCAGGTTGAAGGGGTATTAGTGGGGGAGCACTTGGGTGCCAGTGACCATAATTCAATCAGATTCATGTTGGTTATGGATAAGGACAAGAATAGGCCTGGAATAAAAGTTCCGAATTGGGGAAAAGCTAATTTTGCTCAGTTGTGGAGTGATTTGGCCATAGTGGACTGGAATCAGCTACTTGTGGGTAAATCAGTGTCGGAACAGTGGGAGGCATTCAAGGAGGAGATCCGGAGGGCTCAGGCTAAACATGTGCCCTTAAAGAAAAAGGCTGGGAAAAATAATTCTAGAGCCCCCTGGATGTCTAGGGACTTACAGGGGAGGATGAAGATAAAAAGGGACACTTATTTCGTATATCAACGGCTAAATACTTTAGAATCTTTAGATGAATATAGAAAGTTAAGAGGAAAAATTAAAAAGGATATTAGGAATGCTGAGAAAGCACGAGAAATTCTTGGCCAGTAAAATTAAGGAATACCCTAAGATGTTCTATAAATATATTAAGAGTAAGAGGGTAACTAAAGAAAGGGTAGGGCCTATTAGAGACCATAAGGGTAATCTTTGTGTGGAGGCGGAAGATGTTGGGAGGGTTCTTAACGAGTACTTTACATCTGTTTTCACAAAGGAAAGGGGCAATGCAGATACTGCTATCGAGGAGGAGTGTGATATTCTGGATGAAATAAATAGAGAGAGAGAGGAAGTATTAAGGGGTTTAGCAGCTTTGAAAGTAGATAAATCCCCAGGCCCGGATGAAATGCATCCCAGGCTGTTGAGCGAAGCAAAAGAGGAAATAACAGAGGCCTTGACCATCATTTTATAGTCCTCTTTGGATCTGGGCATGGTGCCGGAGGATTGGAGGACTGCTAATGTAGTACCCTTGTTTAAGAAGGGAGAGAGGGATAGGCCAAGTAATTACTGGCCTGTCAGCCTAACCTCAGTGTTGGGAAAATTATTGGAAAAATCCTGAAAGACAGGATAAATCTACATTTGGAAAGGCCAGGATTAATTAGGGACAGTCGGCACGGATTTGTTGAGGGAAGATCGTGTCTGACTAACCTGATTGAATTTTTTGAGGAGGTAACCAAGAAGGTTGATGAGGGTAGTACATACGATGTAGTATATATGGACTTTTGCAAAGCTTTTGATAAGGTCCCACATGGTAGACTGTTCATGAAGGTTAAAGCCCATGGGATACAGGACAAAGTGTCAAGTTGGATCCAAAATTGGCTTGGAGGTAGGAAGCAAAGGGTAATGATTGATGGATGTTTTGTGACTGGAAGGATGTATCCAATGGGGTTCTGCAGGGCTCAGTATTGGATCCCTTGCTTTTTGTGGTAGATATCAACAATTTAGATTTGAATATAGGGAGTGTGATTAAGAAGTTTGCAGACAACACTAAAATTGTCTGTGTGGTTGATAATGAAGAGGAAAGTCATGGGCTGCAGGAGGATATCAATCTACTGGTCAGATGGGCAGAGCAGTGGCAAATGGAATGTAATTCGGAGACGTTTGAGGTGATGCACTTTGGGAGGGCTAATAAGGAAAGGGTATATACATTAAGCGGTAGGCCACTTAATAGTGTAGATGAACAAAGGGACCTTGGAGTGCTTGTCCACAGATTCCTGAAACTAGCAGGCCATGTGGATAAGGTGGTTAAGAAGGCATACGGAATGCTTGCCTTTATTGGCCGAGGCATAGGATATAAGAGCAGGGAGGTTATGCTTAAATTGTATAATACTTTGGTTAGGCCACAGCTGGAGTACTGCATGCAGCTCTGGTCACCGTATTATAGGAAGGACGTGATTGCACTAGAGAGGATGCAGAGGAGATTTACTAGGATGCTGCCTGGAATGGAGAATCTTAGTTATGAGGACAGATTGGATAGGCAGGGTTTGTTCTCATTGGAACAGAGGAGGTTGAGAGGAGACCTCATTGAGGTGTACAAAATATTGAGAGGCCTGGACATAGTGGAGAGTAAGGATCAATTTCCATTGGTGGAGGGGTCTATTACGAGGGGGCATAGTTTTAAGGTGGTTGGCGGAAGGTTTAGAGGGGATTTGAATGGGGGGGGGGGGCGGAGGGCTTCTTTATGCAGAGGGTTGTGGTGGACTGGACTAGTTTCGATCGCCTAGATGGTCGGAGAGGAATTTTCCCAGATTTTTTCTCGCTAAATTGCCTGGGTTTTTATCTGGTTTTTGCCTCTCCCAGGAGATCACATGGCTGTGGTTGGGATGGAGTGTAGATGTTTTCAGTATAAGGGGTGTCGCAGTTGTGTGAGGCCGACTGGTTGGGCTGGGTGCTCTTTGCCTTTCCGTCATTGTTCATAGGTTTATATGTAACATTTAGGGCTGCTGACCGAGGGCCGAGCGGCTCTTTGTCGGCCGGTGCGGACACGATGGGCCGAAATGACCTCCTTCTGCGCTCTAGATTTCTATGTTTCTATGTTTCTATATTGAAGTGTGTGATGCCCAGGTGTGTCGCAGTGTGTGATGTCCAGCTGTGTCGCAGTGTGTGATGCCCAGGTGTGTCGCAGTGTGTGATGCCCAGGTGTATCGCAGTGTGGGATGCCCAGGTGTGTCGCAGTGTGTGATGCCCAGGTGTGTCGCAGTGTGGGATGCCCAGGTGTGTCGCAGTGTGGGATGCCCAGGTGTATCGCAATGTGGGATGCCCAGGTGTGTCGCAGTGTGGGATGCCCAGGTGTGTCGCAGTGTGGGATGCCCAGGTGTCGAATTGAAGTTCTTGTATTTCTCTGTACAGGAGATGGTCATCGGGAGCCTGAAACCAGGAACCAGGTACCGTGTATCATTGAGAGCGCATGGCGTGGTGAGGGAGGGGAGGCCGAGCCCCTCCAAGGATGTGACCACTGTGCCTCAAGGTAGGAGATCCCATCTCATATTGACAGTCATTGAAAGATGGCATGCAGGTACAGCCGATATTGAAGAAAGCAAATGGCATGTTGGCCTTCATAGCAAGAGGATTTGAGTATAGGAGCAGGGAGGTCTTACTGCACTTGTACAGGGCTTGATGAGGCCACACCTTGACTATTGTGTACAGTTTTGGTTTCCTAATCTGAGGAAGGACATTCTTGCTGTTGAGGGAGTGCAGCGAAGGTTCACCAGACTGATTCCCGGGATGGCAGGACTGACATATGAAGAAAGACTGGATCGACTCGGTTTATATTAACTGGAATTTAGAAGAATGAGAGATGACCTCATAGAAACATATAAAATTCTGATGGGATTGGACAGGTTAGATGCAGGAAGAATGTTCCCGATGTTGGGGAAGTCCAGAACCAGGGGTCACAGTCTAAGGATCAGGGGTAAGCCATTTAGGACCGAGATGAGGAGAAACTTCTTCACTCAGAGAATTGTGAACCTGTGGAATTCTCTACCACAGAGAGTTGTTGAGGCCAGTTTGTTAGATATATTCAAGAGGGAGTTAGATGTGGCCCTTATGGCTAAAGGGATCAAGGGGTATGGAAAGAAAGCAGGAATGGGGTACTGAGGGAATGATCAGCCATGATCACATTGAATGGCGGTGCAGGCTCGAAGGGCCGAATGGCCTACTCCTGCACCTATTTTCTATGTTTCTGTGCACCGAAACAGACCTTTTCAGGTCGCTGCTGGTGTTTATGCTCCACATTAGCCTCCTCCCAGCTTACTTAGATTAGAACTTAATCTTCTAATCCTTTTCTCCCTCGTGTACTTATCTAACTTACTCTTAAATGCAACTTAAGTTTATAATTTATAATTCTATTCCCCGCTAACACCCGCCCCATCCACACCCACCACCTCCCCACCACCTGGAGAATGCCCCATCAGACCGTCCGATAATTGGGGCGGTGGAGCCTGGTCCATTGTGAGCAGCCAGAGCCTCATTAGTATTGGGTGGGCTCCGGACCCCCACAATGATCCCTGGGAGGGGATGTTCTAGTCTCGAGATTGGCGGGGGGGTGGGTGGGGGTTGCTGAACCCGAATTAGCACCGGCCCAGGCTGGTTTTATGGACCCCGGACTAACACGCCTGCTTCTCCCAAGGTGCCAGCTGTGGCTCAGTGGGCAGCACTCTCGCCTCTGGGTCAGAAGGTTGTGGGTTCAAGTCCCACTGCAGAGACTCGAGCACATAATCCAGGCTATTCAAAAGGGAGTTAGATGAAGTCTTTACTACTCGGGGGATCAAGGGGTATGGCGAGAAAGCAGGAAGTGGGTACTGAAGTTGCATGTTCAGCCATGAACTCATTGAATGGCGGTGCAGTCTAGAAGGGCTGAATGGCCTACTCCTGCACCTATTTTCTATGTTTCTATGAGGGAGTGCTGCACTGTCGGAGGTGCCGTCTTTCAGATGAGACGTTAAACCGAGGCCCCGTCTGCTCTCTCAGGTGAACGTAAAAGATCCCATGGCCACTATTTCGAAGAAGAGCAGGGGAGTTTTCCCGGGTGTCCTGGGGCCAATATTTATCTCTCACCCAACAGCACCAAAACAAGATGATCTGCTCATTATCACATTGCTGTTTGTGGGAGCTTGCTGTGCACAAATTGGCTGCCATGGTTCCTACATTAGAACAGTGGCTACACTTCAAAAGCACTTCATTGGCTGTACAGCGCTTTGGGGTGGCTGAGAGGACGTGAAAGGCGCTATCTAAATGCAAGTCTTTCTTTTTTCTTTCCAATACCGAGGGCAACAATTTCCCCGTCATCCTCCTCTTCGATTGGTACCGGGCTGATACCGGGCGGGACATCTGAAGCTTGCACTCCCTGTGCCGCTGTCCTGAAGCGACCGGCCGCACGCTGATTGGTTGACCTGGGTTGGAGGTTGCCACGACAACAGCGATGGCGGGGGGGAACAGGCAGGGGATCGGGGATGGCAGGGTGGGAGGGGGAACGGTAAGTCATTCCCCATCATTTTCGGGGCTGCCAATCACCCTGTTACTGCCAGCTGACAGGTCCCACAATCCACCCTCGGAATTATTGGGCTGCCCACCGGCCAATCCAGTCAGCCTGAATGGAACATGTTGGGATGGACCAATCGGCACATTGATGCCTCTGTTGACAATCGAGCAGCTTCGGTGGAGCTTTCTGGGGCATTTTAGAAAATAGGAGCAGTAGTAGGCCATACAGCCCCTCGAGCCTGCTCCGCCATTTAATAAGATCATGGCTGATCCGATCATGGACTCAGGTCCACTTCCCTGCTCGCTCCCCATAACCCCTTATTCCCTTATCGGTTAAGAATCTATCTATTTAAGAAACTGGCCTTTACTGCAAAGGGGATGGAGTATAAAAGCAGGGAAGTCTTGCTACAGTTATACAGGGTATTGGTGAGGCCACACCTGGAATACTGTGCAAGTTTTGGTTTCCATATTTACGAAAGGATGTACTTGCTTTGGAGGCAGTTCAGAGAAGGTTCACTAGGTTGATTCCGGAGATGAGGGAGTTGACTTATGAGGAAAGGTTGAGTAGTTTGGGCCTCTACTCATTGGAATTCAGAAGAATGAGAGGTGATCTTAATCAAAACATATAAGATTCTGAGGGAGCTTGACAAGGTGGATGCAGAGAGGATGTTTCCACTGATAGGGGAGACTAGAACTAGAGGGCATGATCTTAGAATAAGGGGCCGCCCATTTAAAACTGAGATGAGGAGAAATTTCTTCTCTCAGAGGGTTGTAAATCTGTGGAATTCGCTGCCTCAGAGAATTGTGGAAGTTGGGACATTGAATAAATTTAAGACAGAGATAGACAGTTTCTTAACCGATAAGGGGATAAGGAGTTACGGGGAGCGGGCAGGGAAGTGGAGTTGAGTCCATGATCAGCTCAGCCATGATCTTATTGAATGGTGGAGCAGGCTCGAGGGGCCATATGGCCTACTCCTGCTCCTATTTCTTATTTTATTATGTATTTCTGTCTTAAATTTATTCAATTTTCCAGCCTCTACAGCTCTCTGAGGCAGTGAATTCCACAGATTTACAACCAACTGAGAGAAGAAATTTCTCCTTATCTCAGAGGCCCCTTATTCTAAGATTATGCCCCCTAGTTCCAGTCTCCCCTATCAATGGAAACATCCTCTCTGCTTCCACCTTGTCAAGCCCCCTCATAATCTTATACATTTTGTTAAGATCACCTCTCATTCTTCTGAATTCCAATGAGTAGAGGCCCAACCTACTCAACCTTTTCTCATAAGTCAACCCCCTCATCTCCAGAATCAACCTCGTAAACCTTCTCTGAACTACCTCCAAAGCAAGTATATCCTTTCATAAATATAGAAACCAAAACTGTATGCCAGTATTCCAGGTGTGGCCTCACCAATACCCTGTATGGCTGTTGCAAGACTTCCTTGCTTTTATACTCTATCCCTTTGTGGACATGTTGGCCTTAATTCCAGCCGGTGAAGGGTGCGTTGCTCGCTGCTGTCTGGTCTGTTGGTGAACGGTCTGCCCATCCATCTTTCCACAGCTCGGTGCTTACCCCCAGACGCCCCGTCTAGACCTGAGGCCGCAGCCGTGTCTGACTCAGAGGTGGCGTTGTCGTGGAAACCAGGGCCGAGGGCAGGGAGTTCGTCGCTGCTGCACTACACAGTGGAATATACCCGGTGAGTGTCGGTTGATCAGAGCGGTGTTGACTTGTGCCCGAGTCGAGCTGGCAATCCAACGCCTCGTATTGGAACTGAGGGAGGAGGCCATTCCGCCCCTCGAGCCTGTCCCGCCATTCAATCAGATCGTGGCTGATTTGTATCTTAACTCCATTGGTTCCCTAACCCTTAATACCCTTAACCCACAAAAAAATGTGTCAACGTCAGTTTTGACATTTTCAATTGACCCCTGGCCTCAACAGCTTTTTATTGGAGAGAGTTCCAGATTTCCACCACCCTTTGTGTGAAGAAGTGCCTCCTGACATCATCCCCCTTGAACGGCCTGGCTCTTTTTTTTAAGATTGTACCCTCCTTGTTCTGGATCGCTTAACGAACAATCCAACCTTCAGTTCTCGGGAAGCCTTCACTTACAGCTCATTATCTGACCCTCACTGCGATAAATGGGCGACTTTAATGGGGCAGCGTGCGCACAGGGGACGGTTTATTCAGGCACTGACCGACTGCAATTGGAGCCCCTTTGAAATCTGCCCTGACTCGGGAAAGATGCACTGAAAGAGGCCATTGTGGGTCCCTGGCCAGGACAGCCCAATTAACAGGCTCCGCAAGTTCGACACAAAGCAACACTGCCCTCCGGTCAGACAGGAGCGAGCAGGCAGACATCACTCACTGTTTATAGAGGCTCCCCTTTCACCTTTGACCCCCCCCCCGCCCCCCCCCCCCCGCCACTTCCTGTCCCCTACAAGAGGGAATAAACAGAATTCCTCACGGCCCAAAGGAAATGTATTTTTTTTAAAAGCAACTTGCAGGATATCCCAGCATTGTCTGCCAGGAACGTTGGACCCCGAACTAGCATCGTTCCCAAGGATAAAGCTCCTCAGGAAATCTTCTGCGGAAACCTGTAAGCCCAAGGCTCCCCCAGTAACCCACGGTTACTCACTGGCTCCCCCACGAGGGACCCAGGCTCCGGGCAAGGCCTCGCTTTGAGGCCCGGTCTCTGGAAGTCTGCCGCGAACCGCCCGTGCGGAGCCGAGTGGGGCCGAGTGACCCGGTACCCGGGACCGCCCACCCCGAATTCAAAGGTGGAGCCCGAGAACGGCCACCAGGCTAGTGAAGGAGGCAGCCTCTGCGGGTCACCCCAGCCTAGGCCTCAACGCCCCAGGTTAGGGAAGGGGGCGAGGGAAATCCGGCCTGGGATTCCCTTGACCGTTGGAACCCTGCGGGCGTTGGGCAAGGTTGGGGGTCGGACTTGGCTGTGGAACTTTCCACAGTTGAACAGCTGACCAATAAATACAGGCCAACAGGGGGCCCAGGTTCTGCTCCTGCTCTGTGCTGTGTCATACGGTCCAAGCTGGGTAGGAACACTGGACAGGTCAGTTAGATCCACACGGGAGTTCAGTTACGGACTCCACGGACCACCAAGATTGCTTGGTCAGTGAGGAGGCGGGACCATTGAATAGTTTTTGTAGTTCTGATGATCTCACAGTGGGGGGAGGGACAGAAGGTGACGGTAATCCCTCACTGTTGGATTAGGCAGTGCCACCTGGTCCTGGACTCAAAGCTGTTACCCAGTGATGGGGGGAAAGGGGAAGGAGAAGGGAGGAGGAGAGGGGAGGGAGAGGAGAGTTTAATTTACATAGTGCCTTTCACAACCACCAGACTTCTCAAAGCGTTTTACAGCCAATAAAGTACTTTTGGAGTGTAGTCACTGTTGTAATGTCGGAAATGCGGCAGCCAATTTGCGCACAGCAAGCTCCCACAAACAGCAATGTGATAATGGGCAGATAATCTATTTTAGTGATGTTGATTGAGGGATAAATATTGTCCCCATGACACCGGGGATAACTCCCCTGCTCTTCTTCGAAATAATGGCCGTGGGATCTTTTACGTCCACTCGAGGGAGCAGGCGGGGCCTCGGTTTAACGTCTCATCCGAAAGACATCGCCTCCGACAGTGCAGCGCTCCCTCAGTACTGCCCCTCCGACAGTGCAGCGCTCCCTCAGTACTGCCCCTCCGACAGTGCAGCGCTCCCTCAGTACTGCCCCTCCGACAGTGCAGCGCTCCCTCAGTACTGCCCCTCCGACAGTGCAGCGCTCCCTCAGTACTGCCCCTCCGACAGTGCAGTGCTCCCTCAGTACTGCCCCTCCGACAGTGCAGCACTCCCTCTGTACTGCCCCTCCGACAGTGCAGCACTCCCTCTGTACTGCCCCACGACAGTGCAGTGCTCCCTCAGTACTGCCCCTCCGACAGTGCAGTGCTCCCTCTGTACTGCCCCTCCGACAGTGCAGCGCTCCCTCAGTACTGCCCCTCCAACAGTGTAGTGCTCCCTCAGTACTGCCCCTCCGACAGTGTAGTGCTCCCTCAGTACTGCCCCTCCAACAGTGTAGTGCTCCCTCTGTACTGCCCCTCCGACAGTGCAGCACTCCCTCTGTACTGCCCCACGACAGTGCAGCACTCCCTCAGTACTGCCCCTCCGACAGTGCAGCAGTCCCTCTGTACTGCCCCACGACAGTGCAGCGCTCCCTCAGTACTGCCCCTCCGACAGTGTAGTGCTCCCTCAGTACTGCCCCTCCAACAGTGTAGTGCTCCCTCTGTACTGCCCCTCCGACAGTGCAGCACTCCCTCTGTACTGCCCCACGACAGTGCAGCACTCCCTCAGTACTGCCCCTCCGACAGTGCAGCACTCCCTCAGTACTGCCCCTCCGACAGTGCAGTGCTCCCTCTGTACTGCCCCTCCGACAGTGCAGCACTCCCTCAGTACTGCCCCTCCGACAGTGCAGCACTCCCTCAGTACTGCCCCTCCGACAGTGCAGCAGTCCCTCTGTACTGCCCCACGACAGTGCAGCGCTCCCTCAGTACTGCCCCTCCGACAGTGCAGCGCTCCCTCAGTACTGCCCCTCCAACAGTGTAGTGCTCCCTCAGTACTGCCCCTCCGACAGTGTAGTGCTCCCTCAGTACTGCCCCTCCGACAGTGCAGCGCTCCCTCAGTACTGCCCCTACTACAGTGCAGCGCTCCCTCAGTAATGCTCCTCTGACAGTGCAGCGCTCCCTCCGAGGGGAGGAAGAACTGGATGAGGGGGGAGGGGAATAGGAGGGGAGGAGGAAATGGATGAGGGGGGGAGGGGAGGAGGAGAGGAGGGATTAAGGATTAATTGCCACGTTTGGGAGGTGTTGATCAGCAGTGAAGGGGTTAATGGAGTTGTGCGATGTTGGGGGTGGGAGGAGGCTGGAGCTGATGTGGGATTTTCCCTCCCCTCTTCCTGATCCGACATATGCACGCAGAGATGGAGTGCCGGAAGGATGGTCTCTGAATGCCTTCTCCCGGGAAGGTTCTTCTCCGTGATTACTTGCACATGGGAATGTCTGAGCAGGATGCACCACAGCATCTCTCGGCCCAGCGGCCTTACACCCCCAGCTCCGCCTCCTTCTCCTGCCTTTCCTTACCATCAGCAAAGTATTTCTTTCCCTCGCCACCGCCCTGCTCGCTGGAGTGATGAATCTTTCATTCCGGGAGACTCCAGGTTGATCCGGAAAACTTGGCAACCCGAGTTAAAGTCCGCTGCAGCCCTGGGACACCCCCTCCTCCCTACCCTGGGGCCAGTGGTGACTCCCCCTTCCTGCTGTCCTGACTCAGCTCAGAATGGGCCTATACTCTGTGGAGTTTAGAAGAATGAGAGGTGATCTCAGTGAAACTTACAAGATTCTGAGGGGGATTGACAGGGTAGATGCTGAGAGGTTGTTTTCCCCTGGCTGGAGAGTCTCGAACTAGGGAACATAGTCTCAGGATAAGGGGTCAGCCATTTAAGACTGAGATGAGGAGGAATTTCATCACTCAGAGGGTTGTGAACCTTTGGAATTCTTTGCCCTTGAGGGCTGTGGATGCTGAGTCTCTGAATGTATTCAAGGCTGAGATAGACACATTTTTGGGGTCTAGGGGAATCAAGGGATATGGGGATCGGGCGGGAAAGTGGAGTTGAGGTCGATGATCAGCCATGATCTTATTGAATGGCGGAGCAGGCTCGAGGGGTCATGTGGCCTACCGCTGCTCCTAATTCTTATGTTCTTAACCTTCTGCTACCACGCGGGCTCTTGCGCTTTTTATTGGACTGCTGCTCACAGGTGCCAAGTCCCCTCGCCTGAGGTGGGCCTGCCGAGATCCTGACTCTTCACACCTTCCCCCAGAGGTTGGGGGGGGGCAAGGTCGATCGAGTGCGTGCCCCTTCCCCCAGATGTTGGGCAGGGAAGGTCAATTGAGTGCGTGCCCCTTCGCCCAGATGTTGGGGAGGGAAGGTCGATCAAGTGCGTGCCCCTTCCCCCAGATATTGGGGAGGTAAGCCATTTAGGACCGAGATGAGGAGAAACTTTTCACCCAGAGAGTTGTGAACCTGTGGAATTCTCTACCACAGAAAGTTGTTGAGTCCAGTTCGTTAGATATATTCAAGAGGGAGTTAGATATGGCCCTTACAGCTAAAGGGATCAAGAGGTATGGAGAGAAAGCAGGAAAGGGGTACTGAGGTGAATGATCAGCCATGATCTTATTGAATGGTGGTGCAGGCTCGAAGGGCCGAATGGCCTACTCCTGCACCTATTTTCTATGTTTCTATGTTCGAGTGTGTGCCCCTTCCCCCAGATGTTGGGGGAGGGAAGGTCTGTGACCAGAACATCAAGTTCCGATTTGCAGATGGGGAGGTGCAGCAGCAGAATGGGCTGAGCGAGGAAGGCAAGTTTAGAGGAGGAATGCCTCGACAGTACGGAGAGACGGTCGATTGAGAGGCTCTGGCTGGTGCAGCCTCCATGGGTCTGTGCGTGTGACAAACAGCCTTGGGCCCACGCAAGGGATTCTCTCTGTCTCCTACTCTCCCGTCTTCAGTGTCTGCAGTCCGGGGACGAGGAGGAGGAGAGTGGGGAGGGGGTTGGCGGCGGGGGGGGGGACATCTATCAGCTTATTAACTCGCTGCTTAAATGTTTAATTCTTTCTACCATCTGTGTGTCATTTTCCTGCAATAAATTTAACTCATTGTGACGTTAAGTGATGTTGACAGATTGGTGTCAGTGGTGCGAGGCACATATGATTGCCTTTTCCTGCCACCTTTTCCCTCTCCCCTCCCCCACCCCCACACCGAGCTATTTACACTGTTCCGCCTTCCGTTTGTACGCTTTGTCCAATCTTTAATGTTAAGCATGAATTGAGCAGTGTGAGGATAATTACAAGCTGAAGGGCTCCTTCGAACGTTTTAATGCTACTAAAGAGCAGGCCATAGACTGGAGGACTGAGCTGGGTAACTCTGCCTTTCTCTCTCACTTGCCTCCCACACTCACCCTGTCCATTCTTTCTTTCCTTTCTATTTCGAAGAAGAGCAGGGGGAGTTCTCCCCGGTGTCCTGGCCAATATTTATCCCTCAATCAACATAACCAAAAAAACAGATGATCTGGTCATCATCACGTTGCTGTTTGTGGGAGCTTGCGGTGCGCAAATTGGCTGCCGCGTTACAACAGTGACTACACTCCAGAAGCACTTCATTGGCTGTGAAGCGCTTTGAGAAGTCCGGTGGTCATGAAAGGCGCTATATAAATGCAAGTCTTTCTTTTCTTTCTTTTCCTCCTCCCCTCCCCTCTCCTCCTCATCACCTCTCCCCCTCTCCTCCAACCCTCCTCCCCCTTCCCTCTTCTCCTCTCCTCCTGCCCTCTCCCTCCCCTTTACCCCCATCATTGGGTAACAGCTTTGAGCCCTGGACCACTGTGGCTGTGAAAGGTGCTATATACATCCAAGTCTTCTTTCTCGCAGTCCCTCTCTTTTCTCTCCATTTCTCTCAACCTCCATTTCTCTGCCTTTTCCCCTAGATTTCTCTCCTATTGATTTCTCTGTCTCTGTCTCTCTCTCTAACATCATTACTTCTCTCTCTCCTTCCGCTCTATTTTATCTCTCATCATCAGCTCTCTTCATCCTCATATCTCCCGAGGGAGCTGATTTCAATCAGATAATTAAGTGTTGGAAGGAAGGTTACTTAGCTGTCATGAGACAACTGGATGATGAGCTCTGTTTAGTAACCAGCTTCCAGCTGTCCTGGTCAGTGCAGTAGCTTAATAAAAGGGGAGAGAGTACATGGGCTGTGGGAGGAGATTAAATAAGGTGCCACATAAAAGGTTACGGCACAAGATAAAAGTTCACGGCATTGGGGTTAATGTATGGATAAAGGATTGGCGAACTTAACAGAAAACAGAGAGTCGGGATAAATGGATCATTTACTGCTTGGCAAACAGTGACTAGTGGGGTGCCGCAAGGATCAGTGCTGGGGCCTCAACTATTTACAATCTATATTAATGACTTGGATGAAGGGACCGAGTGTAATGTAGCCAAGTTTGCGGATGATACCATCATCATCATAGGCAGCCCCTCGGAATCGAGGAAGACTTGCTTCCACTCTTAGAATGAGTCCTTAGGTGGCTGAACAGTCCAATACAAGAACCACAGTCTCTGTCACAGGTGGGACAGATAGTTGTTGAGGGAAAGGGTGGGTGGGACAGGTTTGCCGCACGCTCGTTCCGCTGCCTGCGCTTGATTTCTGCATGCTCTCAGCGATGAAACGCGAGGTACTCAGTGTCATGTATCTCACATTACTGTATATAACTGTATCTTACCATGCTATACGTAACTGGATATGACCTGTAATATTAAACATACCTTACCACCAGGGGTGCACTTGCAGGAGACACTCCATACCTCTCCCACTGAGGTATATAAAGGGAGGTCTCAGGCAAGTGCAGCACTGGAGAGCTGGAATTAAAGGTGCAGGTCCTGAGTGACCTTGACTTCAGCATGTGTATCATGTAAGTCAGCGCATTAGAGTCAGGACTTAACAGTGGCGACGAGTTACAGGATCGCAGAATCCACAGAATGGCTACCAACAGCTCAGATGAGAAATACAATGCTGGAGACAATTGGGATGACTTTATAGAAAGGCTCCAGCAAAGCTTTGTGACCAAAAACTGGCTGGGCGATGATAAGGCAGACAAGAGAAGAGCCCATCTCTTGACCAGCTGTGGCTCGAAAACATACACTTTAATGAAAGACCTGCTGGCACCCAAGAAACCAGCAAGCAAGTCGTTTGAAGAATTGAGCACACTGGTGAGAGACCACCTGAAGCCAGCGAGCAGCCTACACACGGCCAGACACAGGTTCTACAACGACAGACGCTGTGTGGGCCAAAGCATACCCGACTTTGTGGCGGAACTTCGGAGGCTGGCTAGTTCATGTGAGTTCCCCGATGAACTAAGGAGAGAAGTACTGAGAGACTTTTTTATTTAAGGAATAGGCCACGCAGGCATATTCCGAAAGCTTATAGAGACTAAGAACTTGACTCTAGAGGCAGCAGCACTGGTTGCACAGACACTCTTGGCAGGCGAAGAAGAAACGAGGCTGATCTATACTTCGGGTACGACAACCAACGAAACATCGGAACAAGGGGTTCACATTGTGAAACAAACCGCTACCCACACACACAGGCAAAGGCAGGAGAGCAGGCCTTCAACAGCAGACATTGGTGCCAGAAGCCATCAAAATCAAGGGCCACATGAACGGCCGATCACACCTCATCAATCCACAATGCGAGCAATCAACAACAGATTGAGAGAAGCTCAAGGGAGATCAGCCAGACGCAGCTCATCCTTCGGAAACAATGGAAACGGTCTGTGTTGGAGATGTGGGGGAAGGCACAGGGTGTGTCGATTTCAGCATGCTGTTTGCAGAAACTGCAACTACACAGGGCATCTGGCTCGCATGTGCAGAAAAACAGCAGCTCGGCTGGTATACGAATCGGAAGGGTCGGAAAGCGGACCAGAAGACGGTTGGAACAGTGCACGGGACGCCGAGGTACAGCGGGTTAACACGGTCAATTTCCACTGTTCTTACACCAAAATGCCTCCAATTATGATGAGGGTTCTACTCAACGGGATACCCGTCAACATGGAATTGGACACGGGGGCCAGTCAATCTCTCATGAGCGTTCAACAATTTGAACAGCTGTGGCCGCACAAAAGCAACAGACCAAAACTCACAAAGATCGACACCAAACTAAGGACCTATACTAAAGAAATCGTCCCAGTCCTTGGCAGCGCCATGCTCTCAGTCACACACAAAGGGATGGTGAACCGACTTTCCCTGTGGATTGTCCCCGAGGATCTCCCAGCCCTGTTGGGGAGAAGCTGGCTAGCAGAACTTAATGGGATGATGTTCACGCCATGTCGTCAGAGGAACGGACCTCCTGCTCAACAGTTCTAAGCCGTTTTGAACATCTCTTTCAGCCAGGTGTGGGCACCTTCAAAGGGGCTAAAGTTAGAATCTACATCACACAGAATGCCAGACCGGTCCATCACAAGGCTAGAGCTGTGCCTTATGTGATGAGGGAAAAGATTGAAAACGAACTGGAACGGCTTCTGCGGGAAGGCATAATTTCTCCCGTGGAATTCAGCGACTGGGCAAGTCCCATCGTCCCCGGCATAAAGCCCAATGGATCCGTGCGAATCTGTGGGGATTACAAGTCTACCATAAACAGAGTCTCCCTACAGGACCAGTACCCGCTGCCCAGAGCGGAGGACCTATTTGCCACGTTGGCTGGAGGAAAACTTTTCTCGAAACTTGACCTCACATCTGCGTATATGACGCAAGGACTGACCGAAGAGTCTAAGCTACTCACCACCATCAACACACATCGAGGCCTTTTTGTGTACAATCGATGCCCATTCGGCATCAGGTCGGCAGCTGCCATATTCCAGCGCAACATGGAGAGTCTGCTCAAGTCCATCCCGGGGACGGTTGTGTTTCAAGATGACATACTCATCACGGGCAGGGACACCGACTCCCATCTCCGCAATCTTGAGGAAGTACTAAGTCGATTGGATCGGGTAGGCCTAAGAGTTAAGAAATCCAAGTGTCTGTTTCTCGCGCCCGAGGTTGAATTTTTGGGCAGAAGGATTGCCGCTGATGGAATCCGCCCAACAGAGTCCAAAACCGAAGCGATTTGCCTGGCACCCAGGCCCCGGAATGACTCGGAACTGCGCGCCTTTCTCGGGCTACTCAATTACTTTGGGAACTTTATGCAGAACTTGAGCACACTGCTGGAGCCTCTCCACTTGCTACTCAGGAAGGATTGGTTTTGGGGGGACGCCCAAGAACGTGCCTTCAATAAGGCACGCAACCGTCTATGTTCCAAGAGTGTTTTAGCCTTTTTTGACCCAGGTAAAAAGTTAGTCCTTACGTGTGATGCGTCAGCGTACGGGGTAGGATGTGTTTTATAGCACGTCAATGATGCGGGTAAATTGCAGCCTGTTGCTTATGCCTCCAGGTCACTTTCGCGGGCGGAGCGCGGGTACGGTATGGTTGAGAAGGAGGCGCTCGCATGCGTGTACGGTGTCAAAAAGATGCACCAATACCTTTTCGGGGCCAAGTTTGCGTTAGAAACTGACCACAAACCCCTCACATCCCTACTATCCGAGTGCAAGGCAATCAACGCCAACGCCTCGGCGCGCATTCAGCGGTGGGCACTCATGCTGGCAGCTTACGACTACACGATAAGGCACAGACCAGGCACAGACAACTGTGCCGATGCGCTTAGCAGGCTACCCCTGGCGACCCACAGAAAGGTCCGACGAACAGGACTGTGAGATGGTCATGGCAATCAATGCCTTTGAATCCATAGGTTCGCCCATGATGGCTTGCCAAATCAGAGCCTGGACGACCAGCGACCCCACGTTATCTCTAGTTAAAAGATGCGTTTTAACCGGTGACTGGGCAGAGGCCGGGGTCCCAAATGGCTTGCAGGGACAGTAACAGGCAAAGAGAGAAACAGGTTACTGGTTGTACAAATGGACAATGGCCAAACCTGCCGGAGTCATGTAGACCAAGTAAAAAGTCGATTCACTGATAACACGGAAGAACCAGAGGCAGACTACAATGTGGAACTCACACCACACCTGGTGGACAGACAGGTGGAACATATTGAGGAAAGGGCAGTCTCAACAGACAGCCCAGGCGAGATACAAGCAATCACACCGAACGAAACAGACAGCCCAGGCGAGATACCAGCAATTACACCGAACGAAAAACAGGCACCAAGGCAAACAACTGAACCACAACTAAGACGCTCCACGCGAAAGCACCTGAGAGACTGAATCTATAAAGGCAATAAGACCTTGGGGGAGGGTGATGTCGTGTATCTCACATTACTGTATATAACTGTATCTTACCATGCTATACATGACTGTAACTGGATATGACTTGTAACAATAAGCATACCTTACCACCAGGGGTGCACTTGCAGGAGACACTCCATACCTGTCCCACTGTGGTATATAAAGGGAGGTCTCAGGCAAGTGCAGGACTGGAGAGCTGGAAATAAAGGTGCAGGCCCTGAGTGACCTTGACTTCAGCATGTGTCTCGTGTAAGCCAGTACATTAGAGTCAGGACTTAACACTCAGCGCCCTCCCGGATGCACTTCTTCCACTTAGGGTGGTCTTTGGCCAGGGACTCCCAGGTGTCAGTGAGGATGTTGCACTTTATCAGGGAGGCTTTGAGGGTGTTCTTGTAACGTTTCCTCTGCCCACCTTTGGCTCGTTTGCTGTGAAGGAGTTCCGAGTAGAGTGCTTGCTTTGGGAGTCTCGTGTCTGGCCTGCCCAATGGAGCTGATCAAGTGTGGTCAGTGCTTCAATGCTGGGGATGTTGGCCTGGTCGAGGACACTAATTTTGGTGCATCTGTCCTCCCAGGGGATTTGTAGGATCTTGCGGAGACATCGTTGGTGATATTTCTCCAGCGACTTGAGGTGTCTACTGTACATGGTCCATGTCTCTGAGCCATACAGGAGGGCGGGTATCACTACAGCCCTGTAGTCCACGAGCTTGCTGGCAGATTTGAGGGCCTGGTCTTATAAGAACATAAGAATTAGGAACAGGAGTAGGCCATCTAGCCCCTCGAGCCTGCTCCGCCATTCAATAAGATCATGGCTGATCTGGTCGTGGACTCAGCTCCACTTACCCGCCCTCTCCCCGCAACCCTTAATTCCCTTATTGTTTAAAAATCTATCTATCTTTGACTTGAAAACATTCAATGAGCTAGCCTCAACTGCTTCCTTGGGCAGAGAATTCCACAGATTCACAACCCTCTGGGAGAAGAAATTCCTTCTCAACTCGGTTTTAAATTGGCTCCTCCGTATTTTGAGGCTGTGCCCCCTAGTTCTAGTCTCCCCTACCACTATCTTGTCTATCCCTTTCATGATTTTAAATGTTTCTATAAGATCACCCCTCATCCTTCTGAACTCCAAGGAGTAAAGACCCAGTCTACTCAATCTATCATCATAAGGTAACCCCCTCATTTCTGGAATCAGTCTAGTGAATCGTCTCTGTACCCCTTCCAAAGTTAGTATATCCTTCCTTAAGTAAGGTGACCAAAACTGTACGCAGTACTCCAGGTGCGGCCTTACCAATACCTTATACAGTTGCAGCAAGACCTCCTTGCTTTTGTACTCCATCCCTCTCGCAATGAAGGCCAACATTCCATTCGCCTTCCTGATTACCTGCTGCACCTGCAAACTAACCTTTTGGGATTCATGCACAAGGACCCCCAGTTCCCTCTGCACCACAGCATGTTGTAATTTCTCCCCATTCAAATAATATTCCCTTTTACTGTTTTTTTTCCCAAGGTGGATGACCTCACACTTTCTGACATTGTATTCCATCTGCCAAACCTTAGCCCATTCGCTTAACCTATCCAAATCTCCTTGCAGCCTCTCTGAGTCCTCTACACAACCCACTTTCCCACTAATCTTAGTGCCATCTGCAAATTTTGTTGCACTACACTCTGTCCCCTCTTCTAGGTCATCTATGTATATTGTAAACAGTTGTGGTCCCAGCACTGATCCCTGTGGCACACCACTAACCACCGATTTCCAACCGGTTGTCTTCAAACACTCTTTTCCTCAGGTGGCCGAAGACTGCACTGGCGCTCTGGAGGCAGTGTTGAATCTCGTCGTCAATGTCTGCACTTGTTGATAAGAGGCTCCCGAGGTATGGGAAGTGGTCCACATTGTCCAGGGCCACGACGTGGATCTTGATGTCTGGGGGGCAGTGCTGTGCGGCGAGGACAGGCTGGTGGAGGACCTTTGTCTTACGGATATTTAGCGTAAGGCCTTTGCTTTCGTACGCCTCAGTAAATACGTCGACTATGTCCTGGAGTTCAGCCTCTGTATGTGCGCAGACGCAGGCATCCTCGACGACGGAGGTTGGGGTGGTCTTGGACCTAGCCTGGAGACGATGAAGGTTGAACAGGTTCCCACTGGTTCTGTAGTTTAGTTCCACTCCAGCGGGGAGCTTGTTGACTGTGAGGTGGAGTTTGCTGATGATACAAAGATGGCTGAGAAAGGAAATTCTGAGGAGGACACAAAAAATCTGCAAAGGGATATAGACAGGCTAAATGAGAGGGCAAAAATTTGGCAGATGGAGCACAATGTGGAAAAATGTGAGGTTATCCACTTTGGCAGAAACAATAGAAAAGCAAATTATAATTTAAATGGAGAAAAATTGCAAAGTGCTGCAGTACAGAGAGACCTGGGGGTCCTTGTGCAACAAACAAAACAAGTTAGTATGCAGGTACAACAAGTGATCAGGAAGGCAAATGGAATGTTGGCCTTTATTACAAGGGGGATAGAGTATAAAAGCAGAAGAAGTCCTGCTACGACTGTGCAGGGTATTGGTGAGGCCACACCTGGAGTACTGCGTACAGTTTTGCTCTCTGTCTTGAAGGAATGATATACTTGCATTGGAGGCTGTTCAGAGAAGGTTCACTTGGTTGATTCTGGAGATGAGGAGGTTGACTTGTGAAGAAAGGTTGAGTAGGTTGTGCTTATACACATAGGAGTTCAGAAGAATGAGAGGTGATCTTATCGAAACATCTAAGATAATGAGAGGGCTCGACAAGGTGAATGCAGAGAGGATATTTCCACTCATAGGGGAAATTAAAACTAGGGGATACAGTCTCAGAATAAGGGGCTGCCCATTTAAAACTGAGATGAGGAGGAATTTCTTCTCTGAGGCTTGTAAATCTGTGGAATTCTCTGCCCCAGAGAGCTGTGGAGGCTGGGTCATTGAATATATTTAAGGCGGAGATAGACAGATTTTTGAGCGATAAGGGAATAAAGGATTATGGGGAGCAGGCAGGGAAGTGGAGCTGAGTCCATGACCAGATCAGCCATGATCTTATTCAATGGTGGAGCAGGCTCGAGGGGCCAGGTGGCCTACTCCTGCTTCTATTTTTTAAGTTCTTATGTTTCTTATGATAGGGGAGAGTGTACATGGGCCGTGGGAGGAGCCAGTTTGATGGGCTGAATGGCCTTTCTTGTTGTGATGGAAACTGGGAGATTGTGGGTCCCGAGAGGGGGTGGAATGTGTCGCCCGGCGAGTTTCTCTTGTCATACTTGACCTGTTGCACTTGAGCACTTGTAAGCTATAAGAGGAGCGTTGTCCATAATTCACAGACTGCTCGTAAACATCGCGGACGCCTGTGTTCGTCATTCACCCTGACCCTCCGAAGGAGCAGACTTTCAGCACAATCTGTTGCCGCTGGTGAGATCTTGGCATGTAACCTTCAGAATCTCCAGTCGCTGGCCATACAGGAAGTGGGAGAGACCGCAACGCGTGACATTCCCAACACTGACCCTTTGTGTTTATGTTCAAATAAAATATAAAAATACAGCAATGAACTCCGAGTGGAAAATGATCAGTGAGGCTCTTGTCCAGTTCAGTGAATCAAGGAGCTTTGTCACACCGAGCACCATCTCCCCTCCTTCCATCTCCCCTCCCTCTGTCTCCCTCTCCCTCCCTCTTCCCTCCCTCTCCTCCTTTCCACCCTCTATCTCCCATTCCTCTATCTCCCCTTCCTCCGTCTCACCTCGCTCCATCTCACAACCCACCCTCCCTCTGTCGCCACTCCCTCCGACTACCTTCTCTCCCTCACCCCCGATCTCCGTCTGCCCTCCCTCCATCTCCTTTTCCTCCATCTCCCCTCCTTCTGTCTGTCCCTCCCTCCATCCCGTTGTTCCATCTCCTCTCCCTCCATCTCCTCTCCCTCCCTCTCCCCTCCCTCCATCTCCCTTCCCTCTGTCTCCCCCTCCCTCTGTCTCCCCCCTCCCTCCATCTCCCCTCCCTCCGTCTCCCCTCCCTCCGTCTCCCCCTCCCTCCGTCTCCCCGTCCCTCCAATTCCCCTCCCTCTATCCCCCTCCCTCCATCTCCCCAGCTTTCCTCCCCCTCCATCTCCCCTTCCTTCATCTCCCTCTCCCTCCATCTCTCCTCCCTCCATCTCCCCTCCCTCCCTCTCCCTCCATCTCCCTCTCCCTCCATCTCCCCTCCTTCTATTCCTCCTCCCTCCGACTCTCCTCCCTCCCGCTTCCCTCCCACCGTCTCCCCCTCCCTCCGTCTCCCCCTCCCTTTGTCTCCCTCTCACACCATCTCCCTCTCCCTCCATTTCCCCTTCCTCCAACTCTCTTCCCTCTTTCTCCCCCTCCCTCTGTCTCCCCCTCCCTCCATCTCCCCTCTCTCCATCTCCCCTCCTTCCATCCCCCTCCCTCTGACTCCGCTTCCTCCGTCTCCCCCTCACTCCGTCTCTCCTCCCTCTATCTCCTATCCCTCTATCCCCCTTCCCTCCCACTCCCTTCCCTCCCACTCCCTTCCCTCCCACCCCTTCCCTCCATCTCCCTTCCCTCTGTCTCCCTTGTCCCCGTCGCTCCCTCCCTCCATCTCCCCTCCCTTCATCTCCCCTCTCTCTGTCTCCCTCTCCCTCCATCTCCCCTCCCTCCAACTCACTTCCCTCTTTCTCTCCTCCCTCCATCACCCTCTCCCTCCATCTCCCCTCCCTCCGTCTCCCTCATCCTCCGTCTCCCCCTCCCTTCGTCCAGCCCTCCCTCCATCTCCCCTCCCTCTATCCCCCATCCCTCCATCTCCCCACCCTCCCTCCATCTCCCTGTCCCTCCATCTCCCTCCCCCTCCATCTCCCCTGCCTCCATCTCCCCTCCCTCCATCTCCCCTCCTTCCATCCCTCCTCCTTCTGACTCCCCTCCCTCCCTCTCCCCACCCTCCACCTCCCTGTCCCTCTGTCTCTGCCTCCCTCCGTCTACCCCTCCCTCCATCTCCACTCTCTCCGTCGTCGCCTCCCTCTGTCTGCCTTCCTTCCGTCTCCCTCTCCCCCCATCTCCCACTCCTCTGCCTACCCCTCCATCCATCTCTCCCCTCTCTGTCTCCCCCTCCCTCCGTCTCCCCCTCCCTCCATCTCCCCTCCCTCTATCCCTCCTCTATCTCCCCATCCTCGCTTCCTCTCCCCACCCTCCGTCTCGCTCTCCCTCCATCTCCCCTTCCTACATTTCCCCCTCCCTCCATCTTCCCTCCCTCTATCCCCCTCCCTCCATCTCCCCTTCCTCCATCTCCCCTCCCTCTATCCCCCTCCCTCCATCTGCCCTCCCTCTATCCCCTCTCCCTCCCACTCCCCTCCCTCCGGCTCACCCTTGTCTGCCTCCACTCCCTCCATCCCACCTCCCTCTGTCTCCTCCTGCCCCCATCTCCCCTCCCTCCGTCTCCCCCTCTTTCTGTCTCCCCTTCTTCCGTCTCCCTCTCCCTGTGTCTCCCCATCCCTCCGTCTCCCCATCCCTCCATCTCCCCATCCCTCCGTCTCCCTCTCCCTCCGTCTCCCTCTCACTCCATCTCCCTCTCCCTCCATTTCCCCTCCATCCATCTCGCCTCCCTCCGCCTTCCCTCCCTCCATTTCCCCTTTCTCCGTCTCCCCCTCCCCCTCCCTCTGTCTCTCCCTCCCTCCATCTCCCCTCCATCCACATTTCCTCCCTGTATCCCCCCTCCCTCCATCTCCTTTCCCTCCATCTCCCTTCCCTGTCTCCCTCACCCTCCGTCTCCCCCTCCCTCCATCTCCCCTCCCTTCGTCTCACCTCCCTCTGTCTCCCCCTCCCTCTACCTCCCCTCCCTCCACATTTCATCCCTCTATTCCCCCTCCCTCGCTTCCCCCTCCCCCTTCTCTCCCCTCCCTCCATCTCCCTCTCCCTCCATCTCCCATCCCTCCGTCTCCCCTCGCTTCCTCCACCTCCCCTCCATCCCTCTCCCCTCCATCTGTCTCCCTTCCCTCCATCTTACTCTCCCTCCATCTCCCCTCCCTCCATCTCTCTCTCCCTACAACACCCCTCCCTCAATCTCCCCTCGCTCCCTCTCCCTCCATCTCCCCTCCCTCCATCTCACGCTTCCTCCGTCTCCCCTCACTCCATCTCTCCTCCCTCTGTCTCCCCCTCCCTCCATCTCCCCTCCCTCTGTATCCCTCTCCCTTCATTTACCCCTCCCTCCGTCTCCCCCTCTTTCTATCTCCCCACCCTTCCCCCCTCCATCTCCCCTCCCACTGTCTCCCCTCCCTCTCTCCATCTCCCCCTCTCTCCATCTCCCACTCCCTCCATCTCTCTCTCCCTACAACTCCCCTCCCTCAATCTCCCCTCCCTCAATCTCTCCCTCCATCTCCCCTCCCTCTATCTCCCCTCCCTCCACCTGCCCCCCTCCCTCTCCCCCCTCCATCTCCCTCTCCCTCCATCTCCACTCCTTCCATTCCTCCTCCCTCCGACTCCCCTCCCTCCCTCTCCCCTCCCGCCGTCTCCCCACTCTCCGTCTCCCCCTCCCTCTGTTTCCCTTCCCTCCTTCTCCCTCTCCCTCCATCTCTCCCACTCCCTCCATCTACACTCTCTCTGTCTCACCCTCCCTCCGTCTGCTCCTCCCTCCATTCAGCCCTCCCTCCATCTCCCCGCCTTCTATCCCCCCTCCCTCCATCTCCCCCTCCCTCTGTCCAGCACTCCCTCCATCTCCCCTCCCTCTATCCCCCCTTCATCTCCCCACCCTCTGTCTCCCTCTCCCTCCATCTCGCCTCCCTCCATCTCCCTCTCCCTCTGTCTCCTCTCCCTCCGTCTCCCTAACCTCCATCTCCCTTTCCTATGTCTCCCCCTCCCTCTATCTCCTTCCCTCTATCTCCCTCCCTCCATCTCTCCTCCCTCATTCTGCCCTCCCTCTATCCCCTCTCCCTTCCTCTCCCCTCCCTTCATTTCACCCTTTCCTCCGTCTCCCCTTTCTCCATACCCCCTTCCTCCATCTCCTCTCCCTCCCTCCGTCTCCCCTCCCCGTCTCCCCCCCTGTCTCCCCTCCCTCCGTCTCCCCTCCCTCCCTCTCCCCTCCCCTCTGTCTGCCTCTCTCTCCGTCTCTCCCTCCCTCCATCTCGCCTCCCTCTGTCTCCCCTTCCTCCCTCTCCCCTTCCTCCATACCCCTTCCTCTATACACCTTCACTCCATACCCCCTCCCGCTATCTCCCATCCCTCTCCCCGCCCTCTGTCTCCCTTCCCTCCATCTCCCCCTCCCTCCATCTCCCCCTCCCTTTGTCTCCACCTCCCCCTCCCTCCAGCTCCCTCCATCTCCATCTCCCTCCATTTCCTCTCCCTACAACTCCCCTCCCTCAATCTCCCCTCCCTCTATCCCTCTCCCCTCACTCCCTCTCCCCTCCGTCTCCCTCCCCCTCCCTCCGTCTCCCTCCCCCTCCATCTCCCCTCCCTCCCCCTCCATCTCCCCTCCCTCCCTCCGTCTCCCCTCCATCCATGTTCCCTCCATGTATCTCCCCTTCCCTCCGTCTCCCCTGCCCTCCGTGTCCTCTTCCCTCCGTGTCCCCTTCCCTCCGTGTCCCCTTCCCTCCGTGTCCCTTCCCTCCGTATCCCCCTCCTTCCGTATCCCCCTCCCTTCGTAACCCCCTCTCTCTGTCTCCCCTCCCTCCCTCCATCACCCCTTCCCTTTGTCTCCCCTCCCTTTGTCTCCTCTTCCTCTGTCTCCTCTTCCTTCATCTCCCCTTCCTCCATACCCCCTCCTTCTATACCCCCTCCCTCCCTCTGTCTCCTCTCCCTCCCTCTGTCTTCCCTCCCTCTGTCTCCCTTCCCTCTGTCTCCCTTCCCGCCCTCTCCCCTCCCTCGATTTCCCGTCCTTTGACAGTCTACAGCCTTTTATAACCGTATTTTGGTGTCACCTCGGCAGTACTCTTTAATTTAATCAGCTTCTCTCCTACTCTTTTCAACCTTGGTGTTGCCCTGGGCTGTGACTCTTGGCCCTCCTATTGGGGTATTCCAATAGAGTGGTTGTGGAGCTATCATTGCTCTGAGGGATTCTATCTCTCTCCTTCACGTGGACCCAGGCAAGTTAACAGCACAGACGGAGGCCACTCAGCCAACGTGACATATGAGGAGAGACTGGATCAACTGGGCCTTTATACACTGAAGTTTAGAAGGATGAGAGGGAATCTCATAGAAGCGTATAAGATTCTGACGGGACGGGACAGGTTAGATGTGGGAAAAGTGTTCCCAATGTTGGGGAAGTCCAGAACCAGGGGACACAGTCTTAGGATAAGGGGTAGGCCATTTAGGACTGAGATGAGGAGAAACTTCTTCACTCAGAGAGTTGTTAACCTGTGGAATTCCCTGCCGCAGAGAGTTGTTGATGCCAGTTCATTGGATATATTCAAGAGGGAGTTAGATGTGGCCCTTACGGCTAAAGGGATCAAGGGGTATGGAGAGAAAGCAGGAAAGGGGTACTGAGGGAATGATCAGCCATGATCATATTGAATGGTGGTGCAGGCTCGGAGGGCCTATTTTTGATGTTTCTATGTGTCTCTTCCGGCCCTTAGCTAGAGCAGTTCGAAGCTAATTCAACTGCCCTGCTCACTCCCCAAATCCTCACCTCACCCTTTGCTTTCAAATTTGTCCCATTTTCCTCAAAGTTGCAGCTTTCAGTCCCACAACCATTCCCTGTTGCAAGGAATTCCTCGCTACAACAACCCTCTGTATCGCAACATTCCAATACCCCTCCCCCAACACACTGACAACACGTTTCTGAGTTTAAAATGCTCCAATCCCCCTCGGTATCAGCGTAGTGTACTGTGCTGGCTGTGTTACTGACACAGTAATCCCGAGGCCTGGATTAATAATACAGAGAACGTGAGTTCAAATCCCACCGTGGCACTTTGACAATTTGAATTTCAGGTTTGTTTTTAAAGTCTGGAAATATTATTAAAACCATAGATCAGTAAAAATGAAACTGTCGGATTGCCATTAAAATCCGATTGCGTTTCTAAATGTTCTTTAGGAAAGACTTGCATTTCTGTGCCGACTTTCACGACCTCGGGACATGCCAAAGTGAGTTCGAACCGATGCAGTACTTTGGAAGTGTAGTCACTTGTAACGTGGGAAACGTTACTGGGAAAGAAAACTGCCGCCCTTACCCGGTCTGGGCCTAGCCCAGCCCCACATCATCATGGTTGACTCTTACAGTATCAGCCGTGGCACAGTGGATAGCACTCTCGCCTCAGAGTCAGACGTTCAAAGTCCCACTCCAGAAACTTGAGCACATAATCTCGACTGACACTCGCAGTGCAGTGCTGAGGGAGCGGCGCACTGTCGGAGGGGCAGTGCTGAGGGAGCGGCGCACTGTTGGAGGGGCAGTACTGAGGGAGCGGCGCACTGTCGGAGGGGCAGTGCTGAGGGAGCGCCGCACTGTTGGAGGGGCAGTACTGAGGGAGCGCCGCACTGCCGGAGGGGCAGTACTGAGGGAGCGCCGCACTGTCGGGGCAGTACTGAAGGAGTGTTGCACTGTCGGAGGGGTAGTACTGAGGGAGTGCTGCACTGTTGGAGGGGCAGAACTGAGGGAGTGCTGCACTGTCGGAGGGGCAGCACTGAGAGAGCGCTGCGCTGTTGGAGGGGCAGTATTGAGGGAGTGCAACAATGTCAGAGGGCAGTACTGAGGGAGCGCTGCACTGTCGGAGGGGCAGTACTGAGAGAGTGCTGCACTGTCGGAGGGGCAGTACTGAGGGAGCGCTGCACTGTCGGAGGGCAGTACTGAGGGAGTGCTGCACTGTCGGAGGGGCAGTACTGAGGGAGCGCCGCACTGTCGGGGCAGTACTGAAGGAGTGTTGCACAGTCGGAGGGGTAGTACTGAGGGAGTGCTGCACTGTTGGAGGGGCAGAACTGAGGGAGTGCTGCACTGTCGGAGGGCCAGTACTGAGGGAGTGTTGCACTGTCGGAGGGGCAGCACTTAGGGAGCACTGCACTGTCAGAGGGGCAGTACTGAGGGAGTGCTGCACTGTCGGAGGGGCAGTACTGAGGTATCACTGCACTGTCAGAGGGGCAGTACTGAGGGAGCGCCACACTGTCGGGGCAGTACTGAAGGAGTGTTGCACTGTCGGAGGGGCAGCACTGAGGTAGCACTACACTGTCAGAGGGGCAGTACTGAGGGAGTGCTGCACTGTCGGGGCAGTACTGAGGGAGTGCTGCACTGTCGGAGGGGCAGTACTGAAGGAGTGCTGCACTGTCGGAGGGGCAGTACTGAGGTATCACTGCACTGTCAGAGGGGCAGTACTGAGGGAGCGCCACACTGTCGGGGCAGTACTGAGGGACTGCTACACTGTCGGAGGGGCAGCACTGAGGTAGCACTACACTGTCAGAGGAGCAGTACTGAGGGAGTGCTGCACTGTCGAGGGGCAGTACTGAGGGTGTGCTGCACTGTCAGAGGGGCAGTACTGAGGGAGCGCTGCCCCTCCGACAGTGCCGTCTTTCGGATGAGACGTTAAACCGAGGCCCCGTCTGCTCTCTTGGGTGGACGTAAAAGATCCCACGGCCTCTATTTTGAAGATGTGCAGGGGTGTTATCCCCGGTCTCCTGGGGCCAATATTTATCCCTCAATCAACATCACTAAAACAGACTGTCTGGTCATTGACATATTGCTGTCTGTGGGAGCTTGCTGTGCGCAAATTACCTTCCTTGTTCCCTTCCACCCTCCCTTTGAAGTGACCTTTAAGCCACTCAGCTGTAACAAACCTGGTACTAGCGGTTCAAGAAGAAGGCCCACTGTCACCTGCTCAGGGCGACTCGGGAAGGGCAATAAATGCCGGCCTTGCCAGCGACGCCCACATCCTGAGAATGAATATGTTAAAGTCCGCCCTCTCCATCTCACCCTCCCGAGGCGCCACACTCACATTGTGTCCCTGTTTCTGACAGCTTCGTATACCAACCCTCCTGTTCGCTGGGCTTTTCCTCACAAACACAGCATAAATCTCATCAACTCTTTTAATCTTTTAATCCCTGGATTTCGGCTGGGTTGTTTTCTGATTGGCCGATAACTTGCTGTCAGAATAACTGCGAGGCTAATGACGCTCAGTGTTTACAACCTATATTAATGACTTGGATAAAGGGACCGAGTGTAACGTAGCCAAGTTTGCTGATGATACAAAGATAGGTGGGAAAGCAAGTTGTGAAGAGGACGCAAAGAATCTATAAAGGGATATAGACAGGCTAAGTGAGTGGGCAAACATTTGGCAGATGGAGTAAAATGTGGGAAAATGTGAGGTTATCCACTTTGATAAGATTTAAATGGAGAGAGACTACAAAATACAGAGGGACCTGGGGGTCCTTGTACATGAAACACAAAAAGTTAGTATGCAGGTACAGCAAGTGAATGGGAAGGCAAATGTAGTGTTGGCTTTTATTGCAAAGGGGATAGAGTATAAAAGCAGGGAAGTCCTGTTACAACTGTACAGGGTATTGGTGAGGCCACACCTGGAGTACTGCGTGCAGTTTTGGTCTCATTTACTTGCATTGGAGGCAGTTCAGAGAAGGTTCACTAGGTTGATTCCTGAGATGAGGGGGTTGTCGTATGAAGAAAGATTGAGCAAGTTAGGCCTATACTCATTGGAGTTTAGAAGAATGAGAGGTGATCTTATTGAAATGTATAAGGTAATGAGGGGGCTCGACAAGGTGGTTGCAGCGAGGATGTTTCCCTTGTAGGGGAATCTAGAACTAGGGGGCGTAGTCTCAGAATAAGGGGCCGCCCATTTAAAACTGAGATGAGCACTGTGGGAGGGGCGATCCCTCAGTACTGTCCCTCAGACAGTGCGGCGCTCCCTCAGTACTGCCCCTCCTACAGTGCAGCACTCCCTCAGTACTGCCCCTCCGACAGTGCAGCGCTCCCTCAGTACTGTCCCTCCAACAGTGCAGTGCTCCCTCAGTACTGTCCCTCCAACAGTGCAGTAATCCCTCAGTACTGCCCCTCCGACAGTGCAGCACTCCCTCAGTACTGCCCTTCCCACAGTGCAGCACTCCCTCAGTACTGCCCCTCCGACAGTGCAGCACTCCCTCAGTACTGCCCCTCTCACAGTGCAGCTCTCCCTCAGGGTTGTAAATCTGTGGAATTCTCTGCTCCAGAGAAAGTAGAGAAGGGTTATGGGGAGCGGGCAGGGAAGTGGGAGCTGAGTCCATGATCAGATCAGCCATGATCTTATTGAATGGCGGAGCAGGCTCGAGGGGCCAAATGGCCTACTCCCGTTCCTATTTTTTATGTTCTTATGTACTTCAGGCGATGGGCAGATGAACGATTACACGGGAACTCCAAAAGCTGCTGTTGGAGATGCTCCGCTTTGCCGTTAATTCCAGGAAATCGGCTTTGCGTTGCCTGGCTCACCTTTAGGATGCATTGAGTGGAGGGAGGTTGCTGTATTTGAGAGGTCGATATGCACTAAACTGGCCATGGAAAGTTAGGGCCCAAAGTGACGCAGGCGATATTTTTCGAGCCATTTAATGTCCATGCATATTTAATGAATCCGGGATTAGCTGTCAGAGATTCTTTTAACGATGTGATTATTTTGAATTACAACTAGTCAACATCTCTGACACTGAAAATTAATTATTACAAGAGTGGAGTCGCATTCCTTCTGGATTTAACTGTTGGAGTGAAATTTTAAATTATTATTTTTTAACTTTCTTTCCATCTCTGTCTCTCTGTCCCAATCCAATCTTTCTTTCCCTCTCTTTATTTCTCTTCCTGTACCAGATTTGACATTGAATTCATCCACTCTAACTTACACTTCCTGGTTCAGACTCTGCGCTGCTCATTTCACCTTCCTTCTCTCTGATTGGTTAAGGAGATACGAAGTTGCTTGCCCTGTTTGCACGGGTCCCTGATGCCCTGTAGAGGGTTCCGTGCTGCTTCCATCGCCCACTTCCAGTAACTTGCAGTGCAAACGTCCGTCAACATTAAACGGACAGCGGCAGCCTGATGAACAGCAGCCACCGTTTGTTGTCCTGCCACAGTACATTCTGGGCCAGTGAGCTGTGGGGCAGAAGGTACAGGGTTCAATCCCCGCTCCAGACTGTCCCGGCGGGTACAGACCGGTGACTGAAGCGCCGACATCCAGTGGGATTCTCCTGGTGGATGGGTGTGGGTAACACCCCAGCCCTCATCCGATGGGTTGTAGGAGCCCATAAAACCCTCCCACCGTATTGGACTAACCTGTACTGCTATAAAAGGGGTTACGTCCATGGACGGAGCAATCATGCCTATCAGACGGTTAATTAGCCCGTGAATGCTCCCACTACGTCATCACTGTCCTCCAAGGGGATCTTCCCAGGGTTGGGTTGTGTTCCCATAGCACAACTTCTCTGACTGACCTCCCTCCTGACCTCTCCCCTCTGACCCCAGAGCCATTGCTTACCCAACGTGGTTTCTTCCACTGGGTTTGACGTCATCCAACGAAGACATCCTCATTCTAAATCACTTGAGTTCTGTATGTGCAACTTGTCCATCTCAGACCCGAATCGCCCCGGCCCCTACCCCCCGCCTCTCCCCCCACCCCCCTGAGCAGGGTGGGTCAGGTGGGATTCAGTACCATGTAATGCTGTGCGATATTAAGAGGCGCCACCCATTGTTCACTAAATGGGGTTTGCCACGTACAAAATAGAAAATACAAGTTCTCGGGGGTCGATACTCTCACAGAGCTGGTATCGCCCCGTTATCCCGCGCCCTCCCCACCCCCCCACCCCCTGGAGGCACTAACGAGAGGTGCAAAGGAGGCCAATTTCTGCCCCATAGTCTCCCAGGAGTAACTGACAATCTCAGCTTGCCCCAATCCAATTCACCCTCCAGTCCCATGCCCAACCACATCTTTATCCTGTTGAAGGGGTTAGTCCAGTTTCAATCACTCGGCTCCCAGTGCAATTTTGTACCTTTTACGTTAAACTAATTTTAAGTCCCCTTCGATGCGAGAGACTCTAACTTACGATGGAGGTGGTGAGATTCACCTTCTGACTTGTTTCCCTCCCTAGGTCGGAACTTAACAACAGCTGGACTCTGATAGGAGAACGGATCCAGTCGGAATCCATGGTGATCAAGGGGCTGGAGGCGAACACACGGTACCAGTTTGTGGTTCGGGCTGTCAATGCTCACGGCCCGAGCTTGCACAGTGACCCCAGCAACGCTGTCAAGACACTCAGTGAGTTCAAACACTTCACGTTTAAATGAGTTGAACAATTCCTTCAATGACATCAAAGAGAGAACTTGCATTTCTATAGCGCCTTTCACAACCTTAGGATGTCCCAAAGCACTTCACAGCCAATGAAGTACTTTTGAAGTGTAGTCACAGTTAGGAGCGTATGAAAATGTGGCAGCCAATTTGCACACAGGCTCTTTTTAAAAAAAAATATTCCTGGGATGTGGGCTGTATTGCATGCACCTGTAGAGCTGTTAAGTTGTGAGTGGTTCAGCCAGTCATGTGATGTTCACAAGACTCAGTAAAACCCCATCCAGTTGGGTGCAGGGGATCCAAGATGAGGCAGATGGTTGTGAGCCTGGTGGATGAACTGGTAACGTGCAGTGTGAGTGTTAGACCTTTGCTAATAAACCAACTAGTTCTTAATGGAAATGTATTGCTATGAATTCTTAAGCAAAGAATCCTTGAAGCAAATACATTACATTCCCATCCGTATTTGCCCTCGAGAAGGTGGTGGTGAGCCGCTTTCTTGAACCGCTGCAGTCCCGTGTGGTGAAGGTGCTCCCACAGTGCTCTTCGGGAGGGCGTTCCAGGATTTTGTCTACCCGACGATGAGAGAACGGCGATATACTATTCGAGGGGAACGTGGAGGCAAAGCAAGCGCTCTACTCAGAACTCCTTCACGATAAACGAGCCAAAGGTGGGCAGAGGAAACGTGACAAGGACACCCTCAAAGCCTCCCTGATAAAGTGCAACATCCCCACTGACACCTGGGAGTCCCTGGCCAAAGACCACCCTAAGTGGAGGAAGTGCATCCGGGAGTGCGCTGAGCACCTCGAGTCACATCGCCGAGAGCATGCAGAAAACAAGCGCAGGCAGCGGAAAGAGCGTGCGGCAAACCAGTCCCACCCACACTTACCCTCAACGACTATCTGTCCCACCTGTGACAGAGTCTGTGGTTCCTGTATTGGACTGTTCAGCCACCTAAGGACTCATTTTAAGAGTGGAAGCAAGTCTTCCTCGATTGGAGGGACTGCCGATGATGATGATGATGAGGAGGAGGAGGAGGAGGTGGTGATGTTCCCATGCACCTGCTGCCCTTGTCCTTCTAGGTGGTAGGGGCCGCGGGTTTGGGAGGTGCTGCCGAAGGAGCCTTGGCGAGTTGCTTTGGTGCATCTTGTTGATGGTACACACTGCAGCCACGGTGTGCCGGTGGTGGGGGGGAGTGAGTGTTTGAGGTACCAACCACTGGATAATGGCAGGCTTCATATAGAGCTGGTCAGATCATGCCCTTACCCAATGTGTGCTGGCACCAGCGAAGGGAGGGGAGAGGAACGGAGGGAAGGGGTGTGGGGGTTGGGAGGAGAGGGGCAGGTCTCATTGACTGTGGAAGTTCCCGTGACCAACTATAGCAACTGCTGAAGTCGAAGGTCCACCACTGACCTCTGAGGGCAATCAAGCTGGCCTGGCCAGCGGCCCGAATATTGAAGGGAAGTAGAAAGATCTGAAAGCGGAAAAAAGTCAATCGCACAAAATATGATGTGAGGTTTTGAAATATCGGAACCTCGGTTACCATCATAGCCCCGGCATCAGACCCAACTTGGAGCTGAGCAGCCTGAACTCTAATCCTCTGAAGTTAATTGGGTAATAAAGGAGATTTAGAAAACAGCAGGGTACATGCCCAGCAGCTGTGGCATGGATAGGCCTGCACTGAATCCCCGAGACTCACCGAGGTCTCAGTCAGGGCGGCTTAAACCCCTGCTGCGCCAAGGCTCAATTTGAGAGGAGCGGGGGAGGGGCAGGGGGGGAGGGGGCGGGGCATCGCAGGAGCCAGGGCAAGCCTCAGAATTATTCAATCAATGCCTGCCAACTGTGATCATAGAATCGTGGAAATGTACGGCACAGAAAGAGGCCATTTCGGCCCATTGTGTCCCCGTCGGCTGACCAAGAGCTAGCCAGCCTAATCCCACTTTCCAGCTCTTGGTCCGTAACCCTGCAGGTTACGGCACATCAGGTGCACATCCAGGTACTTTTTAAATGTGGTAGGGGTTTCTGCCTCTACCACCCTTTGCGGCAGTGGGTTCCAGACCCCCACAACCCTCTGGGAGTCGAGAACTCACAGTTAGACCGATTCGGGGCCCGATCCGGTCTGTGATAGCGAGGAACTGTAGCAGATTACTCAATCACTCTCAAAGCAGCACAGAGAGTGAGATCCCATTTCTCAACCTCCGACCCCTCCGCCACCCCTCCTCCCACCGCTGCAACCCCTCCCCCTCGCCCCTCCTCCCATCCCCCTCCTCTCTCCGCGCCTCTTCCTCCCCCCGCCCCCCCAACCACAACCTCTCCTCCCCTCCCCTCCCCCATCCCCCGCTCCTCGCTCCACGCCCCCTCCTTCCCCTGCCCCCCTTCGCCCCCTGCCCCCCCTCCTCCCCCCAACCCCCCTCCGCCTCCCGCTACCCCGTGCGCCCCCTGGCCCCCTCCTCCCTCTGCTCCCCTCCCCCTCCTGACCTGGCCAATATTTATCCCTCAATCATCACCCCAAAAACAGAATATCTGCTCATTATCAGGTTGCTGTTTGTGGGAGCTTGCTGTGCACAAATTGGCTGCCGCGTTTCCCACATTACAACAGTGACTACACGTCACAAAGTATCTCATTGGCTGTAAAGCACTTTAGGATGGCCTGAGGCCGGGAATGACGCTATAGAAATGCAAGTTCTGTGTTTACATGGAGCAGGACAGACCCAGGTTGATGTGGGGTGGGGTGTGTGGGGGCGGGTGTTAGATTTACAGCTCGCCTCAGTATCCCTGTTGCTGGGTGGGAGGGATATCTGCCCACTCCACAATTATCCACATCGTCATCAGTGAACGATGGCAGTGTGAGGCGGTGCGGGTCCCTCTGGAGGTTAGTGCCTGCCCCGAGTGCGTGTGTGTGTGTCTCTGAGAGAACTGTCGGTGCACATTCCATCCAATGTCCGAAACACGGAAAACCCACCACCCGCAGCTGGATTCATTCAGCCACCGGGACACGGGAGGGGAGAAAGGACACACAGGCTCATCCGCCCAACCCCCCTCCCCCCTTCACAGTGTGAACTCGTACCTCCCCCCCCTCAGTGTGAGCCCGTACACCCCCCCCAGTGTGAGCCAGTACCCCCCCAGTGTGAGCCCGTACCCCCCTTCCAGTGTGAGCCCATTCCCCCCTCCCAGTGTGAGCCCGTACCCCCCCCAGTGTGAGCCCGTACACCCCCCCCCAGTGTGAGCCCGTAAACCCCCCTCAGTGTGAGCCCGTACACCCCCCCTCAGTGTGAGCCCACCCAACCCCCCCAGTGTGAGCCCGTACCCCCCCCCACAGTGGGAGCCCGTTACCCCCCCCCCCCAGTGTGAGCCTGTACAACCTCTCCAGTATGAGCCCGTACCCCTCCCCCTCAGTGTGAGCCCGTACCCCACCTCTCAGTGTGAGCCCGTACCCCCCCCTCAGTGTGAGCCCGTACCGCCCCTCAGTGTGAGCCCGTACCCCCCCCTCAGTTTGAGCCCGTACCCCCTCCCCCAGTGTGAGCCCGTACCCCCCCCCTCAGTGTGAGCCCGTACCCCCTCCCCCAGTGTGAGCCCATACCCCCCTCTCAGTGTGAGCCCATACCCCCCCTCAGTGTGAGCCCGTACACCCCCCTCAGTGTGAGCCCGTAACCCCCCCCAGTGTGAGTCCGTACCCTCCCCCCCAGTGTGAGCTCGTACCCTCCCCCCCAGTGTGAGCCCGTACACCCCCCAGTGTGAGCCCGTACACCCTACCCCTCAGTGTGAGCCTGTACCCCCTCCCCCCAGTGTGAGCCCGTAACCCCCCCCAGTGTGAGCTCGTACCCTCCCCCCCAGTGTGAGCCCGTACACCCCCCAGTGTGAGCCCGTACACCCTACCCCTCAGTGTGAGCCCGTACACCACTCCCCTCAGTGTGAGCCCGTACACTCCCCCCGAGTGTGAGCCCGTACCGCCCCCCCAGTGTGAGCCCGTACCCCCCCTTCCAGTGTGAGCCTGTACCCCCACCTCAGTGTGAGCCCGTACCCCCACCTCAGTGTGAGCCCGTATCACCCCCCTCAGTGTGAACCCGTTCCCCCCCTCTCAGTGTGAGCCTGTACCCCCCCCCCAGTGTGAGCACGTACCCCCCCCCAGTGTGAGCCTGTACCCCCCCCCTCAGTGTGAGCCCGTACCCCCCCTCAGTGTGAGCCCGTACCCCCCCCAGTGTGAGCCCATATCACCCCCCCTCAGTGTGAGCCTGTACCCCCCCCTCTCTCAGTGTGAGCCTGTACCACCCCCCCGGCCCCAGTGTGAGCCTGTACCCCCCCCCTTCTCAGTGTGAGCCTGTACCCCCCCCCTCTCAGTGTGAGCCTGTACCCCCCACCCCGCCCCCAGTGTGAGCTCCCACCGGCCCCTCCCCAGTAACTCTAATGGCCCCCCCTGGCTGCTCCACATTTGACAGCGATGCCTCGTGCATCACGATAGAAGCACTTCCCCCCAACACTCCCCCATCGCCCCCCCCCCCAACTGGAAGCCGCATCATCTCCTGGGAGATGCCACGATGAATAGCCCGGGGGGGATTGGAGAGATGGTGACTGTGGGGAAGGGTAGGCGCGGGGAAATATTGTTCTTGCTGACCGATTGTTTCTCTCCTGTCGACGGCCAAGCGGAGCGCAGGGTCTCTGCGGGGCGGACCTTCCGTTACGGTGTGGACCCTGGGTACAGGTTGGCAGGTACAGGCCACACGCCAGCTCAGCAGCTCGATCCACACATCCATCCATCCATTCCATCCCACCCGCCCCACCCACACACACCCATTCACTCTAACAGTGTGCTGGCTGCTCACTAACTCCTCGCCTCACCGCTCGGCTCATTCACCATCGCCATCGTGGGCCGCTGATTGGCCCAGTCACATGATCACTCCGAGCGGCAGGGGACACGGGAAGGGGATGGTGGGGGGGAAGGTGGGGGGGGGAGGGAGGGGAGGTGCAGGGAGGGAGGTGCAGGGGCGAGTGAGGGCAAGGGGGAAGGGGGTTGCAGAGGGGAAGGGGGAGAGGGGAAGGGGACAGAGGCAAGGTGGGTGGGGGGGGGGAAGGGAATGTGGGGGAGGGGGAGGTGGGTGGGGGCAAGAGGGGAGGGGGAGAGGGGGCTGGCGGGGGTCATACACAAACAAACACTGTGTGATCATAATTTAAAGACAAGGGCCGCGAGGCAGGACAGCCGTGTACAGGGAGAGAGAGGAGAAAGGTTCGGCAAGCTTGGGAATTGGAAGCCTGTAGATTGTGAAGGAAGGGAAGACCGAGAGAGGTTGAGGAGCACCAGAGTCTAAAGGTTCTGGGAAAGAACGAGTTGCTCCCATTTCCAAGACTCTCTCCATGGCTCGGCCGGTAAAGCAGTGTTTGGCTGAGGTACATAGAGCAGGACATTGGCTGCTTCTCCGGAGCTCAGTGGGCAACGCTCTCGCCTCAGAGTCAGAAGATCATCGGTTCAAACCCACTCCAGAGACTTGAGCACAAAAATCGAGGCTGATACTCCCAGTACTGAGGGAGTGCTACACTGTCGGAGGGGCAGTACTGAGGGAGCGCCGCACTGTCGAAGGGACAGTACTGAGGGAGCGCCGCACTGTTGGAGGGGCAGTACTGAGGGAGCGCCGCACTGTTGGAGGGGCAGTACTGAGGGAGTGCCGCACTGTTGGAGGGGCAGTACTGAGGGAGCGGCGTACTGTTGGAGGGGCAATACTGAGGGAGTGCCGCACTGTTGAAGGGACAGTACTGAGGGAGTGCCGCACTGTTGGAGGGGCAGTACTGAGGGAGTGCCACACTGTTGAAGGGACAGTACTGAGGGAGTGCCGCACTGTTGGAGGGACAGTACTGAGGGAGCGCCGCACTGTTGAAGGGACAATATTGAGGGAGCGCCGCACTGTTGGAGCGGGCAGTACTGAGGGAGCGCCGCACTGTCGGAGGGGCAGTACTGAGGGAGCGCCGCACTGTCGGAGGGGCAGTGCTGAGGCAGTGCCGCAATGTCGAAGGGACAGTACTGAGGGAGCGGCGCACGGTCAGAGGGGCAGTACTGAGAAAGTGCTTCACTGTCAGAGGGAGTGCTGCACTGTCGGAGGTGCCACCTTTTGAATGAGATGATAAATGGAGGCCCTGTCTGCCCTCTCAGATCCCATGGACCAATTTCAATAAAAGAGCAGGGGATAATATCACCGGTGTCCTCGCCAATATTTACCTCTCAGCCGATAGTTAAAATAGATTATCTGGTCATTTATCTCATTGCTGTCTGTGGAATCTTGCTGTGTGAAAATCGGCTGCCGCGTTTCCTATGTTACAACATTGACTACACTTAATTAGCAGCAAAGCACTTTGGGATATCCTGAGGTCGTGAAAGGTACTAGAAAAATGCAAGTCTTTCTTTATGTAGAGCAGGACAGTTCAGGTGAATCCCTGGTGTGTGCTGAGTTGGATAAGCTCAGCAGGGAGAGAGAGAACATAAGAACATAAGAAATAGGAGCAGGAGTCGGCCATTCGGCCCATTGAGCCTGCTCCGCCATTTAATAAGATCATGGCTGATCTGATCATGGACTCAGCTCCACTTCCCTGCCCGCTCCCCATAACCCTTTATTCCCTTATCACTCAAAAATCTGTCGATCTCCACCTTAAATATATTCAATGACCCAGTCTCCACTGCTCTCTGGGGCAGAAAATCCCACATTTACAACCCTCTGAGAAGAAATTCCTCCTCATCTCAGTTTTAAATGGGCGGCCACTTATTTTTAGTTTCCCCTACGAGTGGAAACATCCTCTCTGCATCCACCTTGTCAAGCCCCCTCATTATCTTAAATGTTTCGATAATGTAATGAAATGACTCAAAAGACTTGTTACTGTAAACTGCCTCAGGTGTAAACCAGATCCAACTTTATTCGCGGCCAATGTAACCCGCGTGACATGTTTCCCGCACTTATATACCAGTGGCCGCGCACGCGCGTGTACAACCCGATAACCTCCGACAGTGGCGCCCTCTGGTGTCTGGTGACCCCAAGCATCAATACATAACAACATCCCCTTTCAAGATCTTAATATCAGTCTTTTTACAAATTAAGACAGTCTGGGACTTTCCGCTCACGAGTTGATCGTCTCAGTTCAACTTTAGTTCTTGGCGAGCGTTCTGAGCCAGGTGTGACTGAAGGCTGAGTAGTCGATCTGATGGGAGTGGTAATGACCACATCAGAGACTGGAGGTCCAATTTCAAGAATGACAGCATAGTCCTCTGATGAATGAACATGGGTTGGTTGGTCAGTGGCTGCATCTTCCTCATGCAGTTCAAATTCATCCGTGTGCCGCAGTTTGATCTGATCAACATGTTTCCTGCATGTTTGCCCATTCTTGAGCACGACAATAAACACTCTGTTACCCTCCTTGGCTGTAACAGTGCCGGCGATCCACTTTGGACCTTGACATAGTTCAGTACATACACAGGATCGTTGACAGAGATGTCACGTGACAGCAGCACCATCATGATACCCTTGCTGACTTGGACATTTGTTTTCAACACAATCACTCAAATCGGGATGAACAAGAGAGAGCTTGGTCTTGAGATTTCTCTTCATCAGTAGTTCAGCAGGGGAGACCCCAGTAAGCGTATGAGGTCTGGTCCTGTAACTGAGCAGTATACAGGACAAATAAGTCTGCAGTGAACCCTGAGTTACACATTTCATACTCTGCTTGATCGTTTGAACAGCACGCTCTGCTTGACCATGAGAAGCAGGTTTGAATGGGGCTGACCTCACATGTTTAATACCATTGAGTTTCATGAACTCTTGAAACTCCAGACTTGTGAAGCAAGATCCGTTGTCGCTCACAACAATGTCAGGCAAACCATGAGTAGCAAACATGACACGAAGGCTCTCAATGGTAGCTGTAGACGTGCTGGATGACATAATTATACACTCTATCCACTTTGAATATGCATCCACCACAACAAAAAACATCTTTCCCAGGAAAGGGCCCGCAAAATCCATGTGGATCCTGGACCATGGTTTAGATGGCCATTACCAAAGACTCAGCAGAGATTCTGCTGGTACTTTACTTAGCTGCATGCAAGTGTTGCACTGATGCACACATGATTCCAGATCAGTCGATTCCAGGCCACCATACATGAGCCCTAGCAATGGCTTTACATAGAAACATAGAAAACATAGAAACATAGAAAATAGGTGCAGGAGTAGGCCATTCGGCCCTTCGAGCCTGCACCACCATTCAATGAGTTCATGGCTGAACATGCAACTTCAGTACCCTATTCCTGCTTTCTCGCCATACTCCTTGATCCCCCTAGTAGTAAGGACTACATCTAACTCCTTTTTGAATATATTTAGTGAATTGGCCTCAACAAATTTCTGTGGTAGAGAATTCCACAGGTTCACCACTCTCTGGGTGAAGAAGTTTCTCCTCATCTCGGTCCTAAATGGCTTACCCCTTATCCTTAGACTGTGACCCCTGGTTCTGGACTTCCCCAACATTGGGAACAATGTTCCTGCATCTAACCTGTTTAAACCTGTCAGAATTTTAAACATTTCTATGAGATCCCCTCTCATTCTTCTGAACTCCAGTGAATACAAGCCCAGTTGATCCAATCTTTCTTGATATGTCCGGCCATCCCGGGAATCAGTCTGGTGAACCTTCGCTGCATTCCCTCAATAGCAAGAATGTCCTTCCTCAAGTTAGGAGAACAAAACTGTACACAATACTCCAGGTGTGGCCTCACCAAGGCCCTGTACAACTGTAGCAATACCTCCCTGCCCCTGTACTCAAATCCCTTCGCTATGAAGGCCAACATGCCATTTGCTTTTTTAACCACCTGCTGTACCTACATGTCAACCTTCAATGACTGATGTACCATGACACCCAGGTCTCGTTGCATCTCCCCTTTTCCTAATCTGTCACCATTCAGATAATAGTTTGTCTCTCTGTTTTTACCACCAAAGTGGATAACCTCACATTTATTCATTTGCCATGCATTTGCCCACTCACCTAACCTATCCAAGTCACTCTGCAGCCTCATAGCATCCTCCTCGCAGCTCACACTGCCACCCAACTTAGTGTCATCTGCAAATTTGGAGATACTACATTTAATCCCCTCATCTAAATCATTAATGTACAATGTAAACAGCTGGGGCCCCAGCACAGAACCTTGCGGTACCCCACTAGTCACTGCCCGCCATTCTGAAAAGTCCCCATTTACTCCTACTCTTTGCTTCCTGTCTGACAACCAGTTCTCAATCCATGTCAGCACACTACCCCCAATCCCATGTGCTTTCACTTTGCACATTAATCTCTTGTGTGGGACTTTGTCGAAAGCCTTCTGAAAGTCCAAATATACCATATCAACTGGTTCTCTCTTGTCCACTCTAATGGAAACATCCTCAAAAAATTCCAGAAGATTTGTCATGACAATACCAGGATGAGTGCTATGTAGTTCATGTACAAATTTTTCTCTACCTTTCTTAGGCATAACAACACGATTACCCCACAATAAACAATCTGACTGAATGGACAGCTCATCTTTGCGATGGATGTAGGGCTTGGTCTCATCACACATTTCCATAGGTATTGCAGACCAATCATCACTGAGGAAAAAATGTTTCACGACCAACAAAATAGGGTCATGGCTGGTCCAGATCCTAACTTGTTGAGCAGTGACTGGAGTTCCTTCACTCTCCAAAGCATCCATTACTAACAGTAGATCTGCAGGTTGAGGCGTCTCCACCTCAGATGTGGGCAACGACAGATGACTCAGTGCATCGGTACAATTCTCAGTACCAGGTCTATGACAAATAACATAATCATAGGCAGACAATGTCAACGCCCACCTCTGGATACGGGACGATGCATTGGTATTAATACCTTTGTTTTCCGAAAACAATGAAATGAGTGGCTTGTGATCCGTTTCGAAGACCAAACAGGTACTGATGCATCCTTTTGACCCCATACACACAGGCCAAAGCTTTTTCTACTATTCCGCTTTTGACAAACTTCTCAAAGCATACGCAACAGGTTGTAGCATATCCGCCTCATTGGCTTGTTGGAGTACACAGCCAACACCAGATGATGAAGCATCACAGGCCAATACAAGACACTTACATGGATCGTAATGAACAAGCAACGTGTTTGAACATAGCAGATTCTTAGCTTTCTCAAAGACTCTATCTTGAGACACACTCCAGACCCAGTTGTCGTCTTTTCTGAGTAGCACGTGCAGTGGCTCTAACAAAGTGCTCAATCTAGGTAAGAAATTACCAAAGTAGTTGAGTAGCCCAAGGAATCTGAGGCCTGAGTGTATTTTTGATGGCCTTGGTTTTCGAATCAGCAGGCCTGATACCGTCATCAGCAATCTTCCTCCCCAGGAATTCAACTTCAGGTGCCATGAAGACACACTTCGAATGTTTCAGCCTGAGTCCCACTTTGTCCAGACGATGTAGAACATCTTCAAGATTGTCCAGATGTTCAGTAGTGTCGCGACCTGTGACCAGAATGTCATCTTGAAACACGACAGTTCTAGGAACGGACTTCAGTAGACTCTCCATGTTCCTCTGAAATATGGCTGCAGCCGAACGAATTCCGAAAGGACACCTGCTGTAGACAAACAGTCCTTTGTGGGTTTTTTTGCAGATGAGTTTCTTCGAAGTGTCGACAAGCTCTGTGTTATATAGCCTGATGTCAGATCCAGTTTCGTGAATGACTTTCCATCAACTAGCATGGCGAACAGGTCATCAGCTCTCGGTAACGGATACTGATCCTGTTTCGAAAATCGGTTAATCGTAACCTTGTAGTCTCCACAAATCCTGACAATGCCATCACTCTTCAACACAGGAACAATAGGACTGGCCCATTCGTAAACTTGACTGGTGATATGATCCCTTCACGTTGGAGTCTGTCAAACTCAATTTCAACCTTCTCCCTCATCATGTAGGGGACAGACCGAGCTTTATGATAGAAAGGCTTTGCGTCAGAATCCAGATGAATCTGCACCTTGGCTCCAGTAAAATTACCAATGCCCAGTTCAAACAAAGAAGAAAACTTCTTCAATACTTGAGCACACGAAGTGTCATCGACACCGCTTTGATATCATTCCAATTCCACTTGATTTTCTCGAGCCAATTTCTGTTGAACAGCGTTGGACCATTACCTGGGATGATCCATAATGGTAGATCAATTACCACACCATCATATGACACCTTGATCACCAGTATGAGTTCCTTAGTGTAAGTACGCAACTTGGCATTGACTGGACTCAACTTAGGCTTCACAGCCTCAGTGTCCCACAACTTGTTGAATGTCTCTTGGCTCATTATTGACTGGCTCGCACCCATGTCCAGCTCCATTGATACAGGCACACTATTCAGCTTCACATTAACAATTATCGGCTGGCTCCTTCCCAAGAATGAATACAGACCGTACACTTCCTCCTCGGGTTGTGTATCCGGGCCAGCACTAGACTGGTCATCATCAACAATGTAATGAGCGGCAGCACGCTTGCTCAGTTGTGGGCAGAAGATGCCCCACTTTCGAACAGCCATTACAGGAGTACTGTTTAAACTGACACTGATGAAGCCGATGATTGCCCCCACAAGGCCAACAGAGTGAGATCGGATTTGTACGAGTTGGCGGACTGTGAGCAGCTACAGGTTTCACGTAAGCAGTCGAGTGGGCCCTGCCATAAGCAGCTCTGCCAGACGACGACACAATATTGTTTACAGTACCTGCTGTGGAGCTCCGACTCTTCGATGCTATCTGCCTCAAATGATCATCAGTCGTCATGCATGCCTGGGCTTGTGATGGCCTTGCTCAAATCCAGCTTCTCTTCGGCCAATAACTTCCGAAGAATCACATCATGGTTGATGCCTATCACAAAGAAATCTCACAGCATGTCTTCCAACACGTTCCCGAACTTACACGGCTCAGCAAGACGTCGTAGGTCGGTGACGAATCCCGACACATCCTGGCCCTCAGCACGAACATGCGTGTAGAAGCGATAACGTGAGATGATGATCCCCTCTTTTGGCTTAAGATGGTCACGCACCAAAGCACACAAATCTCCATATTCTTTGTCCATTGGACGTAAAGTTGAGAGAAGATTCTTCATGAAGCCATAAATTTTTGGACCACAAACGGTGAGAAAACCGCCCTGCGCCGAACTGCGTCAGCCTCCATTTTGTTGGCCACAAAATACTGATCCAGGCAGTCGATAAAATCCACCCAGTCCTCGCCATCCACGAATCTCTCCAGAATTCCAATAGTGCCCATTGTACATGCGAAGGTTCTTAAGTTACCTCGTTGCCAAATATAATGAATGTAATGACTCAAAAGACTTGTTACTGTAAACTGCCTCAGATGTAAACTTGATCCAACTTTATTCGTGCCCAAAGTAACCCGCATGACATGGTACCTGTGCTTATAAACCAGTGACCGCGCACACATGCGTACAGCCCGATGACCTCTGACAGTGGCGCCATCTGGTGTCTGGTGACCCCAAGGATAAATACATAACAGATAAGATCACCTCTCATTCTTTTCAACTCCAATATGTATAGGTCCAACCTACTCAACCTGCCCTCATAAGTCAACCCCCTCATCTCCAGAATCAACCTAGTGAACCTTCTCTGAACAGCCTCCAATGCAAGTATATCCTTCCTTAAATACGGAGACCAAAACTGTACGCAGTACTCTCGGTGTGGCCTCACCAATACCCTGAATAACTGTAGCAGGGCTTCTCTGCTTTTATACTCTATCTTCCCTTGCAATAAAGGCCAACATTCCATTGGCCTTCCTGATCACTTGCTTTTCCTGCATACTAACTTTTTGTGTTTCATGCACAAGGACCCCCAGGTCCTTCTGTACTGCAACACTTTGCAATTTTTTTCCATTTAAATTATAATTTGCTTTTCTATTTTTACTGCCAAAGTGGATAACCTCACATTTTCCCACATTATATTCCATCTGCCAGATTTTTGCCCACTCACTTAGCCTGTCTATATCCCTCTGCAGATTTTTTGTGTCCTCCTCACAATTAGCTTTCCCACCCAGGAGAGGGATGGGCAGGGGCTGGGGGTGGGCTTGGGGGTGCGGGCGGCTAGATTTACAAGTGACCTCAGGTACAGGGTGGGGGGAATCAGCCCACTCCGCTGTGGCAGTGAACCGTGTCAGTCCAACGTCAAACCTTGTTATCGACCACAGCGGCCCAATTAGGACTTAATACTACTGATCATGTCTGCCATTTCCTGTTGTCTAGCGACATTGCTATCCAATTTACTCGTCCTTCATCACAAGGCTTCCACGAGGCCATGGACATCTTATCAAGTAGCTCCATGAATGTGTAGCTATTGATAACATCAACAACTGGCATTTATATAGAGCCTTTAACGGAATAAAGACACAGGGCCGGAGATATGACCAAAAGCTAGGCAAGATAGGTTTTACGGGGCATCTTAAAGGAGGAGAGAGAGAAAGGTAGAGAGGCAGAGAGGTTCAGCAAGGGTTCAGCATGCAACTGAAGGCATGGCCGCCAATGGTTGAATGATCGGGGGGAAATCAAGGAATATGGAGATCAGGCGGGAAAGTGGAGTTGAGGTCGATGATCAGCCATGACCTTATTGAATGGCGGAGCAGGCTCGAGGGGCCGTATGGCTTACTCCTGCCCCTATTGTTTATGTTCTTATGATTAAAATCGGGGGTGCACAAGAGGCCAGGATTGGAGGAGCGCAGATATCTCGGGGTGGGGAGGGTGGGGATGGCGGGGGCCGGGGAGGGGGGAGTTTGTGGGGCTGGAGGAGATTACAGAGATAGGGAGGGGCGAAGCCATGGAGGGATTTGAAAACCAAGGATGAGAATTTTGAAATTGAGGCGTAGCTTAGCCGGGAGCCAATGTAGGTCAGCGAGCACAGGGATGATGGGTGAGCAGGACTTGGTGCGAGTTAGGACACGGATCAGCGAGCGCAGGGGTGATGGGTGAATAGGACTTGCTGCGAGTTGGTACACGGGTCAGCGAGCACAGGGGTGATGGCTGAACTGGACTCGGTGCAGGTTAGGACACGGGTCAGCGAGCACAGGGGTGATGGGTGAATAGGTCTTGGTGCGAGTTAGGACATGGGTCAGCGAGTACAGGGGGTACAGGGGTTGATGGGTCAGCAGGACTCGGTGCGAGTTAGGACACGGGTCAGCGAGCAGAGGGGGTGATGGGTGAATAGGTCTTGGTGCGAGTTAGGACGCGGGTCAGCGAGCAGAGGGGGTGATGGGTGAGCGGGACTCGGTGCGAGTTAGGACACGGGTCAGCGAGCACAGGGGGTGATGGGTGAACAGGACTTGGTGCGAGTTAGGACACGGGTCAGCGAGCACAGTGGGTGATGGGTGAACAGGACTTGGTGCGAGTTAGTACATGGGTCAGCGAGCACAAGGGTGATGGCTGAACTGGACTCGGTGCAGATTAGGACACGGGTCAGCGAGCACAGGGGTGATGGGTGAATAGGTCTTGGTGCGAGTTAGGACATGGGTCAGCGAGTACAGGGGGTACAGGGGGTGATGGGTCAGCAGGACTCGGTGCGAGTTAGGACACGGGTCAGCGAGCACAGGGGGTGATGGGTGAACAGGACTTGGTGCGAGTTAGGACACGGGTCAGCGAGCACAGGGGGTGATGGGTGAACAGGACTTGGTGCGAGTTAGGACACGGGTCAGCGAGCACAGGGGGTGATGGGTGAGTGGGACTGGGTGCGAGTTAGGACACGGGTCAGTGAGCACAGCGGGTGATGGGTGAGTATGACTGGGTGCGAGTTAGGACACGGGTCAGCGAGCACAGTGGGTGATGGGTGAGTGGGACTTGTTGCGAGTTAGGACACGGGTCAGTGAGCACAGCGGGTGATGGGTGAGCATGACTGGGTGCGAGTTAGGACACGGGTCAGCGAGCACAGGGGGTGATGGGTCAGCAGGACTCGGTGTGAGTTAGGACACAAGCTGCCGAGTTCACTTTCCTATTCTCCAGCTCCATATTCTCGAAGTGAAACACGCTGGACCTGACCCGGCCCTCCTATAGCAAGTTGGCTCGGACTTCTAATTGCTCCTCAATTGCTTCCTTCAAAACAGGCTCTGCTATTGTCCCATCGACAGGTGCCCAAGGTTAGCCAGCTTACCATTCCCCCAGTCTAGTTTCCCATGCTTTGTTTTGAGAGCCTGGGCTGACGTCAGCTATTTTCCAATTCTTTCGGACAGCTGCTGTACTTATTATAAGTGTAGCCCTCCCTTCATTATAGGGGCACTGTGGAGGTGAGATTCGACTGGGGGCTGCGATAGCCAATCGGCAGCTCATTTTATACTCCGCCCCACTTTCTTTCCCATTGACTTTGGTGGAAGAGGAAACTAGGCTTCCGGTTCGCTACAGCCCGTTTTACACAGTGCCTGAAAGGGCGGTGGAGGCTGATTAAATCGTAACTTTCAAAAAGAAATTGGATAAATACTCGAAAAGGAAGCAATTTACAGGGTTGTAGAGAAAGAGCAGGGAAAGTGGGACTAATTGGTCGCGCTTTCAAAGATCCAGCACAAGCTCGATGGGCTGAATGGCCTCCTTCTGTGCTGTATGACTCGACGATTCTAGTAGGAAGAGAGAGGCTGGGCACGACTGGGCAGTATATCCCAGGAGGCCCGGAGGGGGTGGGTGGTCACGGTGGAGGGCAGCTTGTTTTCTTTGGAAGAGAGACGTGGAGGTGAGGCAATTTTTAAGATCATGAAGAAGGATTGATAAAGTTAATTCAGTAAATCGCTCAAATCCCAGGGTCCGCTGGTTAGAGTGAGAAAGGCCAGGAGTAGGAAGGGCAGCTGGCTGTTGACCTGTTCAATCTAGGGAAAATTGAGCAACAGATTGAGTTCCCAGCGATGGACATTGAAGAGGTCAAGGTCAATGGCATCAAGATACAATTAGATATGTTTATGGGGAGACAAGGGAAATGAGCGTAATAGCGGGAAGGTGGGTAGCTGGGGTTGGGGGATATGGTGAGAAGGTGGGGTTGGGGGATATGGTGAGAAGGTGGGGTTGGGGGATATGGTGAGAAGGTGGGGTTGGGAGATATGGTGAGAAGGTGGGGTTGGGAAATATGGTGAGAAGGTGGGGTTGGGAGATATGGTGAGAAGGTGGGGTTGAGGGACATGGTGGGTAGATGGGGTTGGGGGATATGGTGAGAAGGTGGGGTTGGGGGACATGGTGGGTAGGTGGGGTTGGGGGATATGGTGAGAAGGTGGGGTTGTGGGACATGGTGGGGTTGGGGGATATGGTGAGAAGGTGGGGTTGGGGGATATGGTGAGAAGGTGGGGTTGGGGGATATGGTGAGAAGGTGGGGTTGGGAGATATGGTGAGAAGGTGGGGTTGGGGGATATGGTGAGAAGGTGGGGTTGGGGGATATGGTGAGAAGGTGGGGTTGGGAGATATGGTGAGAAGGTGGGGTTGAGGGACATGGTGGGTAGGTGGGGTTGGGGGATATGGTGAGAAGGTGGGGTTGAAAACCAAATCAAAGGTGGACGGATTTGTTGGGTCTAATGGTCCTCTCCTATTGCTAAAAATTCTTGGCCTGGAACTCCACCATTGGTGGTCGTGCCTTCAGCTATCTGGGCCCTTATCTCTGGCATTCTCGTCTAAACCCCATCGTCTTGAAACCCACCTCTTTGACCAAACACTTGTTCCCCACTCCTAATATCTCCCTCTCTGGCCTGTATCCATGTTTAGATTAGACTATGAGAAACGCCCTGGGACATTTTCCTACATTAAAGCAGTCTATAAATACAAGTTGTTGTTTAGTTGATTTGGATTGCAACATCAAGCGATGAAAAGATTTGCTAAACAAGCTTTCATGTAGGTTCCGGCCCGTTAATTAATCCAGGGTGGGTTCCATTTCTCCCCTATCATTACTGACTCCCGTTTTGCCCATGTTCCTGGAAGGATCGCTCTCGTCTCTGTTTGTCACAAGGGCAGACCGGTGTTTCCTGCACTGGGAACTTGTAGATGCTCAGATTCACCAGCAGGAGACCAGGTCTTAAAGGGTTAAATGATGAGGACAGGTTGCATAGACCCTATCCCCAACCCCACCTACCACTTTCTCCCAAATCCCTCAACCCCACCTACCCACCTTCCCACCATATCCTTTGGTCCCACCTTCCCACCTTCTCCCATATCCCTCAATCCCACCTACCCACCTTCTCCCCATATCCCTCAATCCCTCTTACCCACCTTCTCCCCATATCCCTCAATCCCTCTTACCCACCTTCCCACCATATCCCCCAACCCCTCTTACCCACCTTCCCACCATATCCCCCAACCCCTCTTACCCACCTTCTCCCCATATCCCTCAATCCCTCTTACCCACCTTCTCCCCATATCCCTCAATCCCTCTTACCCACCTTCCCACCATATCCCCCAACACCTCCTACCCATCTTCCCACCATATCCCTTGGTCCCACCTACCCACCTTCTCACCATATCCCTCAACCCCACCTGCCCACCTTCTCCCCATATCCCTCAGCCCCATCTTTTCCCTATATCCCTAGAGTTTGGGGGGGTCGAGGGGTGATCTAATCGAGGTGTTTAAAATGATAAAGGGACTCAACAGGGTCAATATGCAGAAACTATTTCTTCTGATGGGGAATCCAGAATGAGGGGGCATAGCCTCAACATTACATCACGAACAGTAACTTGTATTTATACAGAGCCTTGAGCTTAGTAAAACCTGCACTAATATCTCCTGATGTGGCTCAGTGCCTTGGTGCTACAGGAGCAATTATCAATGGACATCAGACACCGAGCCACATAAGGAGATATTAGTGCAGGTGACCAAAAGCTTGCTCAAAGAGGTAGGTTTTAAAGAACATCTTAAACGAGGACAATTTGAGTGGTGGAGAGGTTTAGGGAGGGAATTCCAGCTTAGGGCCCAGGTAGCTGAAGGCACGGCCACCGACGGTGGAGCGATGGAAATCAGGCAAGTACAAGAGGCCAGAATTGGAGGAGCACAGAGATCTCGTGGGGTTGTGAGGCTGGAGGAGATTACAGAGATAGAGAGGGGCGAGGCCATGGAGGATTTGAAAACAAGGATGAGAATTTTTAAATCGAGGCGTTGCTCAACCGGGAGCAAATGTAGGTCAGCGAGCACAGGGATGATCGGGACTTGGAGCGAGTTAGGACACGGGCAGCCAAGTTTTGAATGAGCTCAAGTTTATGGAGGGTGGAATGCGGGAAGCCAGCCAGGAGTGTGTTGGAGCAGTCAAGATTAGAGCTAGGCCGTTCAGAAGTGAAATCAGGAACCAATTTTTCATGCAAAGGGTAGTATAAATGTGAAAAGCTGTGGATCCTGAGGAACAATTGGAGCGTTCAAGATTAAGGTCGATAGATTTTTGTTAAGTAACGGTATCGAGGGATATGGAACTAAGGCAGGAAAATGGAGCTGAGGTACAGAACATTCAGGATCTAATTAAATGCTTGAAATGTATCAAACACAGCTTAGGCCGCAGCTGGAGTATTGTGTGCACCATATTACAGGAAAGATGTGATTGCACTGGAAAGGGTGCAGAGGAGATTTACGAGGATGTTACCTGGACTGGATAATTTTGGCTATGAGGAAAGATTGGAGATGTTGGGTCTGTTTTCTTTGGAACAGAAGAGGCTGAGGGGAGACCTGATTGAGGTGTATAAAATTATGAGGGGCCTGGATAGAGTGGATAGGAAGGACCTGTTTCCCTTGGCAGAGGGGTCAACAACCAGGGAACATAGATTTAAAGTAATTGGGGGGCGGTTTAGAGGAGATATGAGGGGAAATGTCTTCTCCTAGAGGGTGGTGGGGGTCTGGAACTCACTGCCTGAAAGGGTGGTAGGGGCTGAAACCCTCACCACATTTAAAAAATACTTGGATGTGCACCTGAAGTGCCGTAACCTACAGGGCTATGGACCATGAGCTGGAAAGTGGGATTAGGCTGGGTAGCTTTTAGTCGGCCGGTGCGGACAGGATGGGCTGAAATGGCCTCCTTCGTGCTGTAAGTTTCTATGATTCTATGATTGTATGAGAACAGACTCGAGGAACTGAATGGCCTCCTGTTCCAATGTAAGTTCTGGCCTCCCCTATTCTAACTTTGCCACATTCTGTATCCTTCAGGGCGCCTCATTGATTATTTAACCCCCTCCCCCACCTCTTCTCCATGAGCCTCGTATCTCTTGTTTTAACTTCCTGTTTACATCACGACTGATCTTTTCAGCAGGTTTACATCAAGTTTTATTCATTTTTTTCCTTTTCCTGTTTGCCTGAATTCTTAACAACAGATATGTTGTTAGTGGGGCCCTGGAACTCACTGCTTGAAAGGGCGGTAGAGGCTGAAACCCTCACCAAATTTAAAAAGTACTTGATATGCACTTGAAGTGCCGTGACCTACAGGGCTATGGACCTAGAGCTGGCAAGCTGGGTTAGGCTGGGTAGTTCTTTGTCGGCTGGCACAGACACGATGGGCCGAATGGCCTCCTTCCGTGCTGTAAACTTCTATGATTCTATGTCTTTTTCTCTTACTCCCAACCCCCAAATTAAAGAGGTCTTTAAAAGTATGAAAGGGTTTGATCGAGTGGATACAGAGAGAATATTTGTAGGGAAGAGCATAACTAGAGGCCAGCGATATAAGATAGTCACCAAGAAATCAGGGAGTGGTGAGAATGTGGAACTCGTTACCACAGGGAGTGGTTGAAGTGAATAGTATCGATGCATTTAAGGGGAGGCTAGACAAGCATATGAGGGAGAAGGGAATAGAGGGGTATACTGATAGAGTTAGATGAGGAAAGACGGGAGGAGGCTCGAGCGGAACATAAACGCCGGCATGGACTGGTTGGGCCGAATGGCCTGTTTCTGGGCTGTATATCCTGTATATCGTCCAATGAAGTCCTGCAACTTAATCTATGTACACAGATCGCGAAAATCTAGTGATCAGGTACAAAGAAATAATCAAAAAGGCTAATGGAATGCTAGTCTTTATCACTGGAGGGCTGGAATATAAAGGGGAAGTTTTGCCAGAGCTATACAAAGCCCTGGTTAGACCACACCTGGAGCACTGTGTACAGCTCTGGGTACTGCACCTTAGGAAGGATATACTGGCCTTGGAAGGAGTGCAGCGTAGGTTTATCAGAATGTTAGCGCTCCGAGAGTTAGATTACAAGGAGACATTACATAAAGTAGCCTTGTAGTCCCTGGAATATAGACTGTGAAGAGATGATTTGATTGAGTTTTGCAGGATTTTGAAAGGAATTGATAGGTTAGATAGAGAGACATTTTCCCACTTGTGGGGAGTTCAGGACAAGGGGACATGACCTTCAAATCAGAGCTGGGCCGTTCAGCAGAGAAGGTAGGAAGCATTTCTTCACACAAAGAGTGGTAGAAGTTTGGAACTCACTTCCACAAAAAGCCCTAGATGCTTGGACTTGAGTAATAATTTTAAATCTTAGATTGATAGATGTTTTGTTGGCCAATTGTGTTAAGGGATTGTGGAGCCAAGGCAGGTGGATGGAGTTAGGATACAGATCAGCCAGGATCTGACTGAATGGCAGAGCAGGCTCGAGGGGCTGAATGGCCTACTCCTGTTCCTATGTTCCTAACCCAGACTACACAGCGCGCTTCTCAACAGCTTAGAGCAGGCCGCAGCCCTATTGTACAATGACCTATGGTGCGGGGAGGGATTAGTCTGGTGTGCACATGGACACTAAATGGGGGTTGGGGGTGGGGGATGGGAGGAGGGGTAGTGGTATCAGTAGGAATGGTGGATGTGTGTGTGTGTGTGTGTGTGGGAGGGGGGGGGTGGTGGGGGGAAGGGGGTGTGGGGGTGGGGGATGGGAGGAGGGGTAGTGGTATCAGTAGGAATGGTGGATGTGTGTGTGTGTGTGTGTGTGGGAGGGGGGGGAGTGGTGGGGGGAAGGGGGGGTGGGGGAAGAAGGGAATTTATAGATGACAACTGCATAGTTTCCAAGCCGTGACATGTCAGTAAACTGAAAAATCTTCGACAATGGCTCAAGGTACCAGCAAATTGAAGAAATGATAGAACCATAGGAACAGGAGGAGGCCATTCAGCCCCTCTAACCTGCTCCGCCATTCACTTAGATCGTGGCTGATCACCATCTACCCGCCTTGGTTCTGTAACCCAGCAAAAATCTTTCAGTCTCAGTTTTAACATTTTTAATTGACCCCCGACCTCAACAGCTTTTTTGGGGGGAGTGAGTTCTCGATTCCCACCACCCTTTGTGTGAAAAAGTGCTTCCTGACATCACCGTCTGAAGGACCTGGCTCTAATTTTAAGATTTCCGCGGCCCCCTCCCCTTGTTCTGCACTCCTCCAGCAGAGGAAATAGTTTTTCTCTATCTACCCTAACATCTCAATTAAGATCTATCCTTAATCGTCTATACTCAAGGGAAACATAAGTCCAGACTCTGCGTCTAGGGTTGGCTGATGAATCAAACAATGGGGAAGGAAGGGGAGACAGAGGGAGGGGAAGGGTCCCACAGTTCCGAGGCCCAGGGTAAGAATGAGTTGTGAGTAGGCGGAGTCCTGATTCTAGCATAGTGAGACTGTTTGGGGGAACGTTGGGAGTGAAGTGGCCTCTCTCTCTCTCGGCGTTCTTGCTACTTCAGGCCGCTTGCATTCTGATTAAATCCTGGTTAATGGCCTGACTGCTTCAAGGCTCATTGCGGCCTCCTCGCTCTGCAGCTGGGCTGCGTTGACACCTGGGCAGATGTTGGCTTGCTTGGCGATCTGTCCCTTTGTTGCTGACGGTGGGAAGTGTTTTTTTTTGGGTGCGGGTTGGGGGGTGGGGCCCTGGCGGTTTGACCCGCGGCGACTGACGGCGCTCTTGGTTTGCTTGACATAGATGCGGAGGAGCTGGGCAGCGGCCATTACGGGCGGCGCTACACCGTGGGCACTGGGATCGCCGATGATGATGGGTTCGCCGTCGACGATTCTGACTTTGATGTCTACATCGAGAAGGTAACGGAGAATGGGGCGATGGTTAGGGGCAAACGTTGGGAGGGGGGAGGGGGGCGGGGGAAGGGGGGGGAAGGGGAGTCCCTGTGGGGAAGGGGGGGGAATGGGGGTCTCTAAATCTCTGCCGAAGAGGCACGGCGGGAGAAACAGGCCAGCACTGGCCCCGGCCCCAACCTCCGCACCGGGGAGGCTACATCACTTGAAGCCAGGGCTTGGATCGACATCCACGACCGCGCTCCGAAGGTTGGCTAAGTCTCTGATCCCAGACTGCGGATTGCTCCAAATTCTAACCCCATCGTCCTTGGCATCCTTGTGTCAGCTGTGGCTAAGTGGGCAGCACATTTGCCTCTGAGTCAGAAGGTTGTGGGTTTCAGCCCCACTCCAGAGACTTGAGCGCAAAGATCTAAGCTGATACTCCAGTGCAGTGCTGAGGGAGTGCTGCACTGTCAGAGGGGCAGTGCTGAGGGAGTGCCGCACTGTCGGAGGGGCAGTGCTGAGGGAGTGCCGCACTGTCGGAGGGGCAGTACTGAGGGAGTGCTGCACTGTCGGAGGGGCAGTACTGAGGGAGCGCTGCACTGTCGGAGGGGCAGTACTGAGGGAGCGCTGCACTGTCGGAGGGGCAGTACTGAGGGAGCTCCGCTGCACTGTCGGAGAGGCAGTGCTGAGGGAGTGCTGCACTGTCAGAGGGGCAGTGCTGAGGGAGTGCCGCACTGTCGGAGGGGCAGTGCTGAGGGAGTGCCGCACTGTCGGAGGGGCAGTACTGAGGGAGTGCTGCACTGTTGGAGGGGCAGTACTGAGGGAGGGCTGCACTGTCGGAGGGGCAGTGCTGAGGGATGGCTGCAATGTCAGAGGGGCAGTGCTGAGGGAGGGCTGCACTGTCGGAGGTGCCGTCTTTCGGATGAGACGTTAAACCGAGGCCCCTCTGCCCTCTCAAGTGGACATAAAAGATCCCACGGCCACTATTTCGAGGAAGAGCAGGAGAGTTCTCCCCGGTGTCCTGGCCAATATTTTTCCCTCAATCAACATCACTAAAACACAGATTATCCGGTCATGATCACATTGCTGTTTGTGGGAGCTTGCTGTGCGCAAATTGGTTGCCGTGTTTCCCACATTACAACACTTCAAAAAAAGTACTTCATTAGCTGTAAAGTGCTTTGGCAGGTCCAGCGGTCATGTAAGGAGCTATATAAATACAAGTTCTCTTGTCCTTTCTTTGACCTCTTGGCCTTCTGTGCTACAGCGGGAGTTAAGCACAATGGTGGGGACTGTATCTCTCCCTCCCAGCTCCTTCCTCTCCTGAAGGTGCTGACAGTCCTCCAACGTTCCGCCCAAATGGCCCATTCTTCCTCCTCTGGTGCGAGTGCAGTTAGTGAGAGCTGGCAGCGGGGGAAGGGGAGGCCTCGGAGTGTCACGTCCCCATTCCCGATCCACATCCCGCCTGGCAAAGTGTAGGAGGGCCTTGCATTTCCCGGCACTGATGTCAGCAGTCCACTGTCTTTGCCAGGTTGGGTGTCAGCTCCAGCGAGGGGGTTAAATGATGTGGAGCCCTCAGTCGGCTGGGCTCCAGCTCTCCCCGGCCTAGTGTGAGATGGTGTGGGGTGGGGGTTGTGGGGTGGGGTGGGGGGATGGGGGGGGCGGCGAAGCTGGTCTCCTTGGAAGGGAGAAGAGGGGGGAAAAAAATCAATCGACCCGGGTTCGAAATAAAGACTTGCATTCATATAGCGCCTTTCACAACCACCGGATGTCCCAAAGTGCTTCACAGCCAGTGAAGTACCTTTTGTAGTGAAGGAAACACAGCAGCCAATTTACGCACAGCAAGCTCCCACAATGTGATAATGACCGTATAATCTGTCTTTTGGTGACGTTGATTGAGGGATAAATATTGGCCAGGACTCCGGGGATAACTCACCTGCTCGTCTTTGAAATAGTTGCCATGGGATCTTTTACGTCCATCTGAGAGGGCAGACGGGGCCTCGGTTCAACATCTCACCAGAAAGACGGCACCTCCGACAGTGCGGCACTCCCTCAGCCCTGCACTGGGAGTGCCAGCCTGGATTATGTGCTCAAGCCCCCTGGAGTGGGACTCAAACCCACAACCTGCTGATTCAGAGGCGAGAGTGCCACCCACGGAGCCACTGGCTGGCAGCGACACCGTGGGCCCCACCGTCATTTCGCACTTGTCCGGGTGTAAGCTGAAGGCAGGCTGGCGAAGCCCACCACAGTTGAGCAGCCCATTCCCGGCCACACAGTGAGAACGCCGGGCGTGGCGCGGCAGGCTGGTGCTGGTGCAGGTCCCAGAGAGAGCGGGTGCCAGAGAGAGCGGGTGCCCGGGGAGAGTGGGTATCTGGGGAGAGCGGGTGCTCGGGGAGAGTGGGTGCCCGGGGAGAGTGGGTGCCTGGGGAGAGCGGGTCCCAGAGAGAGTGGGTGCCTGGGAAGAGTGGGTCCCAGAGAAAGTGGGTGCCTGGGGAGAGCGGGTACCTGGGGAGAGCGGGTCCCAGAGAGAGTGGGTGCCTGGGGAGAGCGGGTGCCCGGGAGAGTGGGTGCCCGGGGAGAGTGGGTACCTGGGGAGAGCGGGTCCCAGAGAGAGCGGGTGCCCAGGGAGAGTGGGTCCCAGAGAGAGCGGGTGCCCAGGGAGAGCGGGTCCCAGAGAGAGAGCGGGTGCCCAGGGAGAGCGGGTTCTAGAGAGAGCGGGTGCCCAGGGAGAGCGGGTCCCAGAGAGAGAGCGGGTGCCCAGGGAGAGCGGGTTCCAGAGAGAGCGGGTGCCCAGGGAGAGCGGGTCCCAGAGAGAGAGCGGGTGCCCAGGGAGAGTGGGTCCCAGAGAGAGCGGGTGCCGAGGGAGAGCGGGTCCCAGAGAGAGCGGGTGCCCAGGGAGAGCGGGTCCCAGAAAAAGCGGGTGCCCAGGGAGATCGGGTCCCAGAGATAGTGGGGGCCTGGACAGGAGGCTGGGAATGGAGCGGGGGCCTGGACAGGAGGCTGGGAATGGAGTGGGGGCCTGGGCAGGAGGCTGGGAATGGAGCGGGGGCCTGGGCAGGAGGCTGGGAATGGAGCGGGGGCCTGGGCAGGAGGCTGGGAATGGAGCGGGGGCCTGGACAGGAGGCTGGGAATGGAGTGGGGGCAGTATATTCAGCATAAATCAGTGTGTGTTCCTGTCGGGTCCACCCTCGGCTGGTGCACAGCTGCGGAGTTACTGGGGATGGTTCGCAGAGCAAACCACAGCTTGGTTTGGTGCCTGGTTCAGTGCAACGGTTGGGAGTGGGAGGTTGACTCTGGCAGGAAGTGACTTTGTAAACACAAGCCAACCCACTCAAAACACTCGCTGGAAGTTTCTGCTAAAGTAATCTGTCCCCGGCTACAGCCCCACTGGGAGGAAACAGAGTGTCTAATTTAACTGGGAAACAAGAGCTGTTTTCCCCAAGCCTGGGCAGCGGCCATGGCCTGTACACCGACAGCAGACTCCCCCTGTACACACACTGTTCCCTCCGGCAGGGCAGGGCAGGGCAGGCGGCCCGCCCCAGCTTCACACAACTCAGTCTCTATCCATCGCTACCGGCCTTTCTCTGCCTCTGCCTGTCACAGTGCGTTTCTGCCTGCTCTCCCTCTCACTCTCCCTCTCACTCTCCCTCTCTCTCCCTCACACTCTCCTCACACTTTCCCTCACACTCTTTCTCTCTCTCCTCTCACTCTCTCTCCCTCACACTCTCCCTCCCACTCTTCCTCTCCCACGCTCCCTCACTCTCTCTCTCCCTCACACTCTCACGCTCTCTCTCTCCTCTCACTCTCTCTCCCTCACACTCTCTCTCCCACTCTACCTCTCCCACTCTCTCCCTCTCCCACTCTCTCCCTTCCCATTCTCTCTGTCCATTCTCCCTCTCCCTCTCTCCCACTCTCTCCCACTCTCTCCCCCTCTCTCTCCTACTCTCTCTCCCACTCTCTCTCTCCCCCTCTCTCTCCCTATCTCCTTCTCCATTCTCCTTCTCCCTCTCTCCCTCTCCCTCTTGCTCTCCCTCTCCCCCTCTCCCTCTACCTCTCCCTCTACCTCTCCCCCTCGCCCACTCCCCCTCTCTCACTCCCCCTTCCACTCTCCCCCTCTCCCTCTCTCACTCACACTCTGTATCTCTCTCTCTCTATCTCTTATCATATTGGTCAGTGTCTGATAATCGGGCAATCTTTTGATTCAGTCCATCAATATCATCCCTCCCAAGGCCCATGTACACACTCCCCTATCACTGACTACCCATCCATTCAATCTCCTCCCACAGCCCATGTACACTCCCCTATCACTGACTACCCACCCATTTAATCCCCTCCCACAGCCCATGTACACTCTCCCCTATCACTGACTACCCACCCATTTAATCCCCTCCCACAGCCCATGTACACTCTCCCCTATCACTGACTACCCACCCATTTAATCCCCTCCCACAGCCCATGTACACTCTCCTCTATCATGGACACAACTCACCCATTTAATCTCTTTAAAATCTAGCATTTTTTTCGCAGCTAGTTGTGGTCCGGAATCTACTGCCTGAAAGGACGGTGGAAGCAGATTCAATAGTAACTTTCAGAATGGAATTGGATAAATACTTGAAGGGTAAAAAATTACAGGGCAAGAGCAGGGGTGTGGGACTAATTGGATCGGACAGCCAAAGAGCTGGCACTGACACGATGGGCCGAATGGCCTCCTTCTGTGCTGTATCATTTTAGGAGAAGAAGATGGAGACGAGAATGGTTTCCAAGTAGATTAATGTAGAGTGGAATAGGCGGGGCTGGGTCAGGAGAAATCGGGATAAAGCCCTTTAAAGGGGCCTTGTCCCCCCTTTACCATCTGTCATATCCTCCCATCCTGTCAATCACAGATTGTTATGTCTTTAGATACTCTGATAATGACTCCACGAGGCAATATATTGCAATTGAATTGTAGTGACCTTAGTCCATTTAATATAACTCCCGAGTGAGGATCACACATGGTGGCCTGCCTTTTATAGTAGGCCTGGCACACCTGTACAGGTAACCTACAAGTCTCCCACTGCAGTGCCCTCTGGTGGCACATCTTAGTGACCATACCGCTGGTGCACAAGTTTCCCATAGTAGTGCCCTCTGGTGGCACACATATGTAATAGTACAGGCAGTAAACATGTCTGGATACATGACACAGATAAGGCCATCTCTGACCACTTCCTTGTACTGCTCTGAGCCCACATCACCCTTCCCCCTCCCAAACCCATTTCTTTCTGTGTCCGCCTCTGGAAACGATTCTCTCCCAGTTCACTTGCAACTACGCTTTCAAAATCCAACTGTCCAGGTTTTGGCCCTCCATTCACCACGACATTTCTCCAGCTACCGATCTGCTCAGCCACACCCTCACCACCACCTTCGATGCCTCAGTCCCCCATTACAAGCATTACCCTCCCTCACCCTGGCCGTTCCCCCTGGTACGGCCCGAGTCTCCGCTCTCTTTAGTCCGAGGGCCACAGGGGTGGATGGATACGGCGGGCACTGCATGTAGCCGTACACCACCAGACCTGAAATAAAAACAGGAAATGCTGGAAGCACTCAGCGGAGCGAGGAACAGAGTTAGCGTTTCGGGTCGGTGACCCTGCGTCGGAAGTAGAAAAAGTTAGAGATGGAACAGGTATTTAAGCAAGTGTCGGGAAAGGAGGGAGGGGAGGAAAGAACAAAAGGGAAGGTCTGTGATCGGGTGGAAAGCAGGAGAGATCAGAGAGACAAAGGGGATGTTGGTGCGAGGCAAAAGGAGATGGTAATGGGACAAGTTAAGAAACAAAAGATGAGTCTAGATAGGGTGTAAATGGGAATGGCAGGATCATCAATATAGGGAAGTAAAAGAGGGGGTTATGATCTGAAATTATTGAACTCGATGTTGAGTCCAGAAGGCTGTAAAATGCCTAAACAAAAGATGAGGTGCTGTTCCTCGAGCTTGTGTTGAGCTTCATTGGAACAGTGTAGGAGGCCGAGGACAGAGAGGTCGGAGTGGGAGTGGAGCGGGGAATTAAAGTGACAGGCGCCCGGAAGCTCAGGGTCACACTTACGAACTGAACGGAGGTGTTCCGCAAAGCGGTCACCCAATCTACGTTTGGTCTCCCCAATATAGAGGAGACTGCATCGTGAGCAGCGAATACAGTATACTAAATTGAAAGAAGTACAAGTAAATCGCTGTTTCACCTAGAATGAGTATTTGGGGCCCTGGACAGTGGGAAGGGAGGAGGTAAAAGGGCAGGGGTTGTATCTCCTGCACTAGCACGGGAAGGTGCCGTGGGAAGGGAAGGGGGTGCTGGGGGTGACTGCGGAATGGACCAGGGTGTCGCAGAGGGAGCGGTCCCTTCGGAATGCTGAGAGGAGAGGGGAGGGGAAGATGTGATTGGTGGTGGGATCACGCTGGAGGTGGCGGAAATGGCGGAGGATGATCCGTTGGACGTGGAGGCTGGTGGGGTGAAAGGTGAGGACAAGGGGAACCCTGTCGTGGTTCCGAGAGGTGAGGGCAGAGAATACGAGAAATAGAACGGACATGGGCGAGGGCCATGTTAACCATGGTAGAGGGGAATCCTCGGTTAAGGAAAAGGGAAAACATATCAGACCACATACCGGCAGACACGGCTGAACCACAACAAGCATTATCGGGTCCTGCTCTCATCTACCGCAACTGCTCACTATTGCAGGATCATCCTGGAATTGAAAGATAACCCCCAGCTTCTTTCCTCTACTGCCAACTGTCTTCTTAAACCCTCCTCCCCAGTCTCGTCCACCCTCTCCTCCATCCCTTCCTTCCCCTGCCTCACTGGCCCAAACATTCCCTCAGCTTCCCCCACCCTAGCCCTGATGCCACATCTTGCTCCAATTTCTCTCCGATCTCCCATCATGACCTCTCCAAGCTCATCCTGTCCATGAGACCCACTTCCTGCTCCCTCGACCCTATTCCCACTTCCTGCTCTCTTGACCCTATTCCCACTTCCTGCTCCCTTGACCCTACTCCCACTTCCTGCTCCCTTGACCCTATTCCCACCAAACTGCTGACCACCCAACTCCCTTTTCTGGCTCCCATGTTAGCCGATATTGTTAACGGTTCTCTCTCCTCAGGTACCATCCCCCTCTCCCTCAAATCTTCCGGCATCACCCCTCTCCTCAAAAAAAACAACCCTCGACCCCTCCGACCTTGTAAGCCACCGTCCCCAACTCCAACCTCTCTTTCCTCTCCAAAGTCCCTCAAAGTTTTGTCACCTCCCAAATCCATGCCCATCTTTCCCGCAACTCCATGTTTGAACCCCTCCAATCGGGTTTTTGCCTCTGTCACAGTACCGAAATGGCCCTTATCGAAGTGACAAATGGGGAGAAATACTTTCACTGAGATGTCAGCATCTGGAACACACCCCCTGAAAAAGTGGTAGATGCTGATTTGTATTAATAATTTTAAAAGGGAGTTGGACAGGTATTGGTCTGATTCTGTGACATCCCATGTGACCGTGACTGTGGTAAACTATCCCTCCTCGTGTTTCTCGACCTGTCTGCGACCTTTGACCTGGTTGACCACTCAATCCTCCTCCAAGGCCTCTCCACCATCGTCCAGCTGGGTGGGACTGCACTCGCCTGGTTCCATTCTTTCTATCTAATCGTAGACAGAAAATCTCCTGCAATGGCTTCTCTTCCCACTCCCGCATCGTTACCTCTGGTGTCCTCCAAGGATCTATCCTTGGCCCCCTCCTATATCTCATCTACATGCTGCCCCTTGGCGATATTATCTGAAAACACAGCGTCAGTTTCCACATAAAAACATAAGAACATAAGAAATAGGAGCATGAGTAGGCCATACGGCCCCTCGAGCCTGCTCGGCCATTTGATACAATCATGGCTGATCCGATCATGGACTCAGGTCCACTTCCTTGCCCGTTCCCCATAACCCCTTATTCCCTGAGGCAGTGAATTCCACAGATTTACAACCCTCTGAGAGAAGAAATTCCTCCTCATTTGAGTTTTAAATGGGCGGCCCCTTATTCTAAGATTATGCCCCCTAGTTCTAGTCTCCCCTATCAGTGGAAACATCCTCTCTGCATCCACCTTGTCAAGCCCCCTCATAATCTTATACGTTTCAATAAGATCGCCTCTCATTCTTCTGCATTTCAATGAGTAGAGGCCCAACCTCCTCAACCTTTCCTCATAAGTCAATCCCCTCATCTCCAGAATCAACCTTCTCTGAACTGCCTCCAAAGCAAATATATCCTTTTGTAAATATGGAAGCCAAAACTGCACGCAGTATTCCAGGTGTGGCCTCACCAATACCCTGTATAACTGCAGCAGGACTTTCTTGCTTTTATACTCCATCTCCTTTGCAACAAAGGCCAAGATTCCATTGGCCTTCCTGATCACTTGCTGTACCTGCATACTAACCTTTTGTGTTTCATGCACCAGGACCCCCAGGACCCGCTGTACTGCAGCACTTTACAATTTTTCTCCATTTAAATAATAACTTGCTCTTTAATTATTTTCTGCCAAAGTGCATGACCTCACACTTTCCGACATTATACTCCATCTGCCAAATTTTTGCCCACTCACTTAGCCTGTCTATGTTCTTTTGCAGGTTTTTTGTGTCCTCATACATTGCTTTTCCTCCCATCTTTGTATCATCAGCAAACTTGGCTACGTTACACTCGGTCCCTTCTTCCAAGTCGTTAATATAGATTGTAATATAAATAATCGTAGTCTTTTGTGATATATTTTTCAAACTTCCATTAAAATAAAACAAAAAAGAAAAGAGCAACGTTATAACTAGCTTATGTACGCTGATGACACCCAGCTCTTCCTCACCCCTACTTCTCTCAACCCCTCCACGGTCTCTAAATTGTCAGGCTGCTTATCCGACATCCAGTACCGGATGAGCAGAAATGTTCTCCAATTAAATGTAAGGAATAACAAAGCCATTGTTTTCGGTCCCTGCCACAAACTCCATTCCCTAGCCATCAGCTCCAACCCCCTGCCTGGCAACTGTCTAATGCTGAACCAGACTGTTCACAACCTTGGTTCTGAACAGAGCTGAGCTTCCGACCACATATCCGCAGCATAACTAAAACTGTGTATTTCCACCTCTGTAACATTGCCCGCCTCCGCCCTTGCCTCAGCTCATCTGCTGCTGAAACCCTCGGCCATGCATTTGTTACCTCTTCACTTGACTATTCCAACGCACTCCTGGCTGGCCTCCCACGTTCTACCCTACGTAAACTAGAGGTGACCCAAAACTCGGCAGCCCCGTGACCTAACTCGCAACAAGTCCCGCTCACCCATCATCCCCTGTGCTCGCTGACCTACATTGGCTCCCGATTATGCAACGCCTCGATTTTAAAATTCTCATCCTTGTTTTTAATTCCTTCCATAACCTCTCCCCTCCCTATCTCGGTAATCTCCTGGAGCCCCACAATCTCCCGAGATGTATGCGCTCCTCTAATTCTGGCCTCCTACACAGTCCCGATTTTAATCGCTCCACCATTGGTGGCCGTGCCTTCAGCTGCCGAGGCCCTTAGCTCTGGAACTCCCTCCCTAAACCTTTCCGCCCTGAAGACCCTCCTTTAAACCGACCTCTTTGACCAAGCTTTTGGTCACCTGTCCTAATATCTCCTTAAGTGGCTCGGTATCAAATGTTGTTTAATTTACGCTCCTGTGAAGTTCCGTGGGGTGTTTCAAAATGTTAAAGGCGCTATGTAAATGCAAGTTGTTGTTTGGTGATGCCAAAGGAGAGTCTTACTGGGACAGGGTTGCCAATCCCCAGGGTTGCCCTGGAGTCTGCAGCAATGAAACATTAATCTCCTGGGCACTGCTGGGAACATAAGAACATAAGAACATAAGAATTAGGAACAGGAGTAGGCCATCTCGCCCCTCGAGCCTGCTCCGCCAAACAACAAGATCATGGCTGATCTGGCCGTGGACTCAGCTCCACTTACCCGCCCGCTCCCCGTAACCCTTAATTCCCTTATTGGTTAAAAATCTATCTATCTGTGATTTGAATACATTCAATGAGGTAGCCTCAACTGCTTCCTTGGGCAGAGAATTCCACAGATTCACAACCCTCTGGGAGAAGAAATTCCTTCTCAGCTCGTTTTTAAATTGTCTCCCCCGTATTTTGAGGCTGTGCCCCCTAGTTCTAGTCTCCCCGACCAGTGGAAACAACCTCTCTGCCTCGATCTTGTCTATCCCTTCCATTATTTTAAATGTTTCTATAACCCCTCATCCTTCTGAACTCCAACGAGTAACGACCCAGTCTACTCAATCTATCATCATAAGGTAACCCCCTCATCTCCGGAATCAGCCGAGTGAATCGTCTCTGTACCCCCTCCAAAGCTAGTATATCCTTCCTTAAGTAAGGTGACCAAAACTGCACGCAGTACTCCAAGTGCGGCCTCACCAATACCCTGTACAGTTGCAGCAGGACCTCCCTGCTTTTGTACTCCATCTCTCTCGCAATGAAGGCCAACATTCCATTCGCCTTCCTGATTACCTGCTGCACCTGCAAACTAACTTTTTGGGATTCATGCACAAGGACTCCCAGGTCCCTCTGCACTGCAGCATGTTGTAATTTCTCCCCATTCAAATACTATTCCCTTTTACTGTTTTTTTTTCCAAGGTGGATGACCTCACATTTTCCGACATTCTATTCCATCTGCCAAACCTTAGCCCATTCGCTTAACCTATCTAAATCTTTTTGCAGCCTCTCTGTGTCCTCTACACAACCCGCTTTCCCACTAATCTTTGTGTCATCTGCAAATTTTGTTACACTGCACTCTGTCCCCTCTTCCAGGTCATCGATGTATATTGTAAACAGTTGTGGTCCCAGCACCGATATCTGTGGCACACCAGTAACCACTGATTTCCAACCTGAAAAGGACCCATTTATCCCGACTCTCTGCTTTCTGTTAGCCAGCCAATTCTCTATCCATGCTAATACATTTCCTCTGACTCCGCGTACCTTTATCTTCTGAAGTAACCTTTTGTGTGGCACCTTATCGAATGCCTTTTGAAAATCTAAATACACCACATCCATCGGTACACCTCTATCCACCATGCTCGTTATATCCTCAAAGAATTCCAGTAAATTAGTTAAACATGATTTCCCCTTCATGAATCCATGTTGCGTCTGCTTGATTGCACTATTCCTATCTAGATGTCCCGCTATTTCTTCCTTAATGATAGCTTCAAACATTTTCCCCACTACAGATGTTATACTAACCGGCCTATAGTTACCTGCCTTTTGTCCACCCCCTTTTTTAAACAGAGGCGTTAAATTAGCTGCTTTCCAATCCGCTGGTACCTCCCCAGAGTCCAGAGAATTTTGATAGATTATAACGAATGCATCTGCTATAACTTCCGCCATCTCTTTTAATACCCTGGGATGCATTTCATCTGGACCAGGGGACTTGTCTACCTTGAGTCCCATTAGCCTGTCCAGCACTAACTCCCGAGTGATAGTGATTGTCTCAAGGCCCTCTCTTCCCACATTCCCGTGACCAGCAATTTTTGGCATGGTTTTTGTGTCTTCCACTGTGAAGACCGAAGTAAAATAATTGTTTAAGGTCTCAGCCATTTCCACATTTCCCATTATTAAATCCCCCTTCTCATCTTCTAAGGGACCAACATTTACTTTAGTCACTCTCTTCCGTTTTATATATCGGTAAAAGCTTTTCCTATCTGTTTTTATGTTTTGCGCAAGTTTACTTTCGTAATCTATCTTTCCTTTCTTTATTGCTTTCTTAGTCATTCTTTGCTGTCGTTTAAAATTTTCCCAATCTTCTAGTTTCCCACTAACCTTGGCCACTTTATACGCATTGGTTTTTAATTTGATACTCTCCTTTATTTCCTTGGTTATCCACGGCTGGTTATCCCTTCTCTTACCGTCCTTCTTTTTCACTGGAATATATTTTTGTTGAGCACTATGAAAGAGCTCCTTAAAAGTCCTCCACTGTTCCTCAATTGTGCCACCGTTTAGTCTGTGTTTCCAGTCTACTTTAGCCAACTCTGCCCTCATCCCACTGTAGTCCCCTTTGTTTAAGCATAGTACGCTCGTTTGAGACACTACTTCCTCACCCTCAATCTGTATTACAAATTCAACCATACTGTGATCACTCATTCCGAGAGGATCTTTTACTAGGAGATCGTTACTAGTCTCATTACACAGGACCAGATCTAAGATAGCTTGCTCCCTTGTAGGTTCTGTTATATACTGTTCTTAGAAACAATCCCGTATGCATTCTATGAATTCCTCCTCCAGGCTACCCCGTGCGATTTGATTTGACCAATCGATATGTAGGTTAAAATCCCCCATGACTACTGCCATTCCTTTTTCACATGGCTCCATTATTCCCTTGATTATTGCCCACCCCACTGTGAAGTTATTATTTGGGGGCCTATAAACTACGCCCACCAGTGACTTTTTCCCCTTACTATCTTTAATCTCCACCCACAATGATTCAACATTTTGTTCATTCGAGCCAATATCGTCTCTCACAACTGCCCTGATATCATCCTTTATTAACAGAGCTACCCCATCTCCTTTCCCTTCTTGTCTATCTTTCCAAATTGTCAGATACCCCTGTATGTTTAATTCCCAGTCTTGGCCACCCTGCAACCCGGTTTCTGTAATGGCCACCAAATTATACCCATTTGTAATGATTTGTGCCATCAACTCATTTACTTTATTTCGAATGCTGCGTGCGTTTAGGTAGAGTGTTTTAATACTAGTTTTTAAACCATGATTTTTAGTCTTGACCCCTCCTGCAGCCCCTTTATATTCATACATATTGTCCCTTCCTATCACCTTGTGGTTTCCACATACCCCAGTGCTACTCTGCTCTGTTGCCTCCTGCCTATTGCATTCTTCCTTGGGGTCCTGTTCATCTGAGCTCTCACCCACTCTAACTAGCTCAGAGCCCTCTCCTGGGTTCCGAATACTCCTCGCATTGAGGCACCGAGCTTTCAGGCTTGCCTTTTTATTACACTTTGACCCTTTAGAATTTTGCTGTACAGTGGCCCTTTTTGTTTTTTGCCTTGGATTTCTCTGCCCTCCACTTTTTTACTCATCTCCTTTCTGTCTTTTGCTTCTGTCTCCATTTTGTTTCCCTCTCTCTCCCTGCATTGGTTCCCACCCCCTGCCATATTAGTTTAACTCCTCCCCAACAGCACTAGCAAACACTCCCCCTAGGACATTGGTTCTGGTCCTGCCCAGGTGCAGACCGTCTGGTTTGTACTGGTCCCACCTCCCCCAGAACCGGTTCCAATGCCCCAGGAATTTGAATCCCTCCCTGCTGCACCACTGCTCAAGCCACATATTCATCTGCGCTATCCTGCGATTCCTACTCTGACTAGCACGTGGCATTGGTAGCAATCCCGAGATTACTAATTTTGAAGTCCTACTTTTTAATTTAGCTCCTGGCTCCTTAAATTCGTCTCGGAGGACCTTATCCCGTTTTTTACCTATATCGTTGGTACCAATGTGCACCACGACAACTGGCTGTTTTCCCTCACTTTTCAGAATGTCCTGCACCCGCTCCGAGACATCCTTGACCCTTGCACCAGGGAGGCAATATACCATCCTGGAGTCTCGGCTCTGGCCGCAGAAACGCCTATCTATTCCCCTTACAATTGAATCCCCTATCACGATCGCTCTCCCACTCTTTTTCCTGCCCTCCTGTGCAGCAGAGCCAGCCACGGTGCCATGAACTTGGCTGCTGCTGCCCTCCCCTGATGAGTCATCCCCCTCAACAGTTCTCAAAGCAGTGTATCTGGCAGCTCCAGGAGCGAAATCATTGGGGCATCAATGGGTTGCCCATTTAAAACTGAGATGAGGAGAAATTTCTTCTCTCAGAGGCTTGTGGATCTATGGAATTTGCTGCCTCGGAGAACTGTGGAAGCTGGGACATTGAATAAATTTAAGACAGAAAATGACAGTTTCTTAACCGATAAGGGAATAAGGGGTTATGGGGAGTGGGCAGGGAAGTGGAGCTGAGTTCATGATCTTATTGAATGGTGGAGCAGACCCGAGGGGCCGTATGGCCTACTCCTGCTCCTATTTCTTATGTTCTTAGTTTATGTTTACAACAATTGTGATTTTAGTTGTAAATCTGCTGTTTGCCCGGTCCGGGCGAATGAAGACGGGAGTTCATGTGATGAAACCTCCAGGAATTCGCTCAATGGGAGTTGGCAACCCAGGAGGTGACTACGTCCCGCCCTGGACGAGCCGATGTCGGGGCATCTGCCCCTTCCCAACCGATCCTGTAACCTCCAGCCTTGTCCCCTTTCTGTTGTAGCTTCAATCCCCCTCCGTCCTCCAGGGAAGGAACAGAAAGTTCCATGTCGAGACTCGGCTCCAACCAGATCCTGCCACCACCCCGGGGAGAACTTCTCCTGCCCGAGTGCCCACCACTCCGACCCCCAGCACCTCTCTCCGACCCCCTGCGGCCGCTGGACACGTCCTCGATCTCCCGTGCGAAGAGGCCAACTGTCCGGTCGACAGCTTCTGTACGAGCGACTACGAGAGCGGAGGCTCCAGATGCCACTGCAACTTGGGAAAAGCCGACGCGAGATGCAGCAAAGGTGAGGGGGCATCATAGAATTTACATAGCATTACATAGAATTTACATATCATTAATATAATTTACATACGATTTACATAGCATCCCATATCATTTACATGATATAGATAGAATTTACATGTAATTTACATAACATTACATATAATTTAAATACAATCACATTTTTAGATAGAATTACATAGAATTGCACTTTTATATATCATTTACATATAATTTATATAGAATTAAATTTTTACATAGAATTACATTTTTATACAGAGAATTTATATAGAATTACATAGATTTCCATACAATTACATATAATTGCATAGTATTTATAGCACTGGTCTATGCCGGTATTTATGCTCCACACGAGCCTCCTTCCACCCCTCTCCATCTCATCTTATCAACATATCCATCTATTCCTTTCTCCCTCATGTGTTAATCTAGCTTCCCCTTAAATGTATCAATTTTCGGATGCGACGTTAAACTGAGGTGCCAGGTGTACATAACAGATCCCACGGTACTATTATGAGGAAGAACAAGGGAGTAAAGGAGGATTTAAAGGAGGAATATAAGTCTTTCTGTCTTGATTTGACCTGGGAGTGTTTGATGGGACAGTGTAGAGGGAGCTTTACTCTGTATCTAACCCGTGCTGTACCTGCCCTGGGAGTGTTTGATGGGACAGTGTAGAGGGAGCCTTACTCTGTATCTAACCCGTGCTGTACCTGCCCTGGGAGTGTTTGATGGGACAGTAAAGAGGGAGTTTTACTCTGTATCTAGCCCGTGCTGTACCTGCCCTGGGAGTGTGTGATGGGACGGTTTTTAATGAAGCTGCTTCAAGGCTGCAATGGTAGATGAAGCACTGCCGCCACCTAGTGGCGCTTCATGACAATAGACGACAAGTTCATTTCAACAAAAAAAGATACTCGTGTATTTCAGGACCACTGGACGACCCAAAGCGCAAAACAGCCTATAAGGTTCTTTTTGAAGTGTAGTCACTGTTGTAATGTAGGTAACACGGCGACCAATTAGTGCACAGCAAGCTCCCACAAACAGCAATATGATAATGAGCAAATAACCTGTTTTAGTGATGTTAATGGAGGGATAAATATTGGCCAGGATACAGGGGAGAACTCCCCTGCACTTCTTCGAAATAGTGCCATGGAATCTTTTATATCCACCTGAGAGAGCAGACGGGTACTCGATTTAACGTCTCATCTGAAAGACACCCCCTGCAACAGTATAGCATTCCCTCAGTACTGCCTTTCCAACAGTGCAGCACTCCCTCAGTACTGCCCCTCCGACAGTGCAGCACTCCCTCAGTACTGCCCCTCCGACACTGCAGCACTCCCTCAGTACTGCCCCTCCGACAGTGCAGCACTCCCTCAGTACTGCCTTTCCAACAGTGCAGCACTCCCTCAGTACTGCCCCTCCGACAGTGCAGCACTCCCTCAGTACTGCCTTTCCAACAGTGCAGCACTCCCTTAGTACTGCCCCTCCGACAGTGCAGCACTCCCTCAGTACTGCCCCTCCGACAGTGCAGCACTCCCTCAGTACTGCCCCTCCGACAGTGCAGCACTCTCTCAGTACTGCCTTTCCAACAGTGCAGCACTCCCTCAGTACTGCCCCTCCGACAGTACAGTGCTCCTTCAGTACTGCCCCTCCAACAGTGCAGCACTTCCAAGAAATGGCGGACCAATTGAACAAGTACTTTGGTTCAGTATTCACTAAGGAGGACACAAACATCCTTCCAGATATAAAAGGGGTCAGAGGGTCTAGTAAGAAGGAGGAACGGAGGGAAATCCTTATTAGTCGGGAAATTGTGTTGGGGAAATTAATGGGATTGAAGGCCGATAAATCCCCAGGGCCTGATGAACTGCATCCCAGAGTACTTAAGGAGGTGGCCTTGGAAATAGCGGATGCATTGACAGTCATTTTCCAACATTCCATTGACTCTGGATCAGTTCCTATGTAGTGGAGGGTAGCCAATGTAACCCCACTTTTAAAAAAAGGAGGGAGAGAGAAAACAGGGAATTATAGACTGGTCAGCCTGACATCGGTAGTGGGAAAAATGATGGAATCAATTATTATGGATGTCATAGCAGCGCATTTGGAAAGAGGTGACATGATAGGTCCAAATCAGCATGGATTTGTGAAAGGGAAATCATGCTTGACAAATCTTCTGGAATTTTTTGAGGATGTTTCCAGTAGAGTGGACAAGGGGCAACCAGTTGATGTGGTGTATTTGGACTTTCAGAAGGCTTTCGATAAGGTCCCACACAAGAGATTAATGTGCAAAGTTAAAACACATGGGATTGGGGGTAGTGTGCTGACATGGATTGAGAACTGGTTGGCAGACAGGAAGCAAAGAGTAGGAGTAAATGGGTACTTTTCAGAATGGCAGGCAGTGACTAGTGGGGTACCACAAGGTTCTGTGCTGGGGCCCCAGCTGTTTACATTGTACATTAATGATTTAGACGAGGGGATTAAATGTAGTGTCTCCAAATTTGCGGATGACACTAAGTTGGGTGGCAGTGTGAGATGCGAGGAGTATGCTATGAGGCTGCAGAGTGACTTGGATAGGTTAGATGAGTGGGCAAATGCATGGCAGATGAAGTATAATGTGGATAAATGTGAGATTATCCATTTTGATTGTAAAAACAGAGAGACAGACTATTATCTGAATGGTGACAGATTAGAAAAGGGGAGGTGCAACGAGACCTGGGTGTCATGGTACATCAGTCATTGAAGGTTGGCATGCAGGTACAGCAAGCGGTTAAGAAAGCAAATGGCATGTTGGCCTTCATAGCTAGGGGATTTGAGTACAGGGAAGTGTTACTACAGTTGTACAGAGCCTTGGTGAGGCCACACCTGGAGTATTGTGTACAGTTTTGGTCTCCTAACCTGAGGAAGGACATTCTTGCTATTGAGGGAGTGCAGCGAAGGTTCACCAGACTGATTCCCGGGATGGCGGGACTGACATATCAAGAAAGACTGGATCAACTGAGCTTGTATTCACTGGAGTTCAGAAGAATGAGAGGGGATCTCATAGAAACATTTAAAATTCTGACGGGTTTAGACAGGTTAGATGCGGGAAGAATGTTCCCAATGTTGGGGAAGTCCAGAACCAGGAGTCACAGTCTAAGGATAAGGGGTAAGCCATTTAGGACCGAGATGAGGAGAAACTTCTTCACCCAGAGGGTGGTGAACCTGTGGAATTCTCTACCACAGAAAGTTGTTGAGGCCAATTCACTAAATATATTCAAAAAGAAATTACATGGTCCTTACTACTAGGGGAATCAAGGGGTATGGCGAGAAAGCAGGAATTGGGTACTGAAGTTGCATGTTCAGCCATGAACTCATTGAATGGTGGTGCAGGCTCGAAGGGCCGAATGGCAAATCCTGCATCTATTTTCTATGTTTCTATGTACTGCCCCTCCAACAGTGCAGTGCTCCCTCAGTACTGCCCCTCCAACAGTGCAGCACTCCCTCAGTACTGCCCCTCCGTCAGTGCAGCACACTCTCAGTACTGCTTCTCTAACAGTGCAGCGCTTCCTCAGAACTGCCCCTCCAACAGTGCAGCATTCCCTCAGTACTGCTCCTCCGACAGTGCAGTACACCCTCAGTACTGCCCCTCCAATAGTGCAGCACTCCCTCAGTACTGCCCCTCCGACAGCGCAGCGCTCCCTAGTACTGCCCCACCGATGATGCAGCTCTCCCTCAGTACTGACCCTCCGACAGTGCAGTACACCCTCAGTACTGCCCCTCCAACAGTGCAGTGCTCCCTCAGTACTGCCCCTCCAACAGTGCAGCGCTCCCTCAGTACTGCCCCTCCAACAGTGCAGCACTCCCTCAGTACTGCCCCTCCGACAGTGCAGCACTCTCTCAGTACTGCCCCTCTGACAGTGCAGCGCTCCCTCAGTACTGCCCCTCCGACAGTGCGGCACTCCCACAGTACTGCGCCTCCGACAGTGCGGCGCTCCCTCACTACTGTACTGGGAGTGTCAGCCTGGATTGTCGTGTTCTCCTGTTCCTCCTAAGCTGCAGATGACTCCTCCCCCATGCTCCTTCTCCTCTCTTCATCTTCATTATCGCAATGAAGCCTCATCAAACCATGTCCTTGTCCACCTTCATCCAATGTCCCGGCTCCAACTGTGGACCATTCATAACAACATAAATATAGGAGCAGGAGTAGGCCATATGGCCACTCGAGCCTGCTCCGCCATTCAATACGATCATGGTTGATCCGATCATGGACTCAGGTCCACTTCCCTGCCCGCTCCCCATATCTCCTTACTCCCTTATCGGTTAAGAAACTGTCTACTTCTGTCTTAAATTTATTCAATGACCCAGCTTCCACAGCTCTCTGAAGCAGCAAGTTCCACAGATTTACAACCCTCTGAGAGAAGAAATTCCTCCTCATCTCAGTTTTAAATGGGCGGCCCCTTATTCTAAGATTATGCTCCCTAGTTCTAGTCTCCTCCATCAGTGGAAACATCCTCTCTGCATCCACCTTGTCAGGCCCCCTCATAATCTTATACGTTTCGATAAGATCTCCTCTCATTCTTCTGAATTCCAATGAGTAGAGGCCCAACCTACTCAACCTTTCCTCATAAGTCAACCCCCTCATCTCCGGGATCAACTGAGTGAACCTTCTCTGAATTGCCTCCACAGCAAGTATATCCTTTCGTAAATATGGAAACCAAAACTGCACGCAGTATTCCAGGTGTGGCCTCACCAATACCCTGTATAACTGTGGCAAGACTTCCCTGCTTTTATACTCTATCCCTTTTGCAATAAAGGTCAAGATACCATTGGCCTTCCTGATCACTTGCTGTACCTGGATACTATTCTTTTGTGTTTCATGCACAATTATTCATCTCCTCGGTCTTCCCTAACTCTCGCAATCTACCGGCTTTCAAATCACAGTCTTGGTGTCACGGAGTGACGAGGTGTTCTCTCTGACGCCCAGGGTGATGGGGTCTGGTTCCCTGCCCTCGGGCCCTTCATTATAATTAAAAATTATCACGTTTGCAAGTGAAAGAGTGTGAGGTACGATTGCTGGGCTGGGCATGGTGTTGTTGCTGTAATTGATAGAGGCTGTGTCCTTCCGGCTCCCGCAGATATCGCCATTCGATACCCAAAGTTCTACGGTTACTCCTACCTCACCTTCGAGCCTCTCAAGAATTCCTACCAGACCTTTCAGATAACCATTGAGTTCAAGGTGAGTCAAACTATGCTGAATGATGACATGCAGCATTGCAAAAACATTAAATAACAACAACTTGGATGGAAACAGCGGGGGTGAAATTGAGCTGCCTTATGGCCCCGTCAGCACTTCCAGGGGAGGGCAGGTGGGGCATCTACAAGACATTTTTTGTCCGGGGGACGGGGCACTACCGCCTCCCAAGAAATTGCCAGGGAGGTTTACGAGACGCGGCCTGGCAGCACCGCGCCTCGCGGTTAATGCACAACCAGCGCCGATCCATCCCAGATCCCCCCCGACCCCTCACCGCCCACACCCCGACCTTTCACCGCCCACAACCCGACCTCTCACCGCCCACAACCCGACCTCTCACCGCCCACACCCCGACCTCTCATCGCCCACACCCCGACCTCTCATCGCCCACACCCCGACCTCTCACCGTCCACACCCCGACCCCTCACCGCCCACACCCCGACCCTTCATCGCCCACACCCCGACCCTTCACCGCCCACACCCTGACCTCTCATCGCCCACACCCCGACCTCTCATCGCCCACACCCCGACCCCTCACCGCCCACACCCCGACCCTTCACCGCCCACACCCTGACCTCTCATCGCCCACACCCCGACCTCTCATCGCCCACACCCCGACCTCTCACCGCCCACACCCCGACCCTTCATCGCCCACACCCCGACCTCTCATCGCCCACACCCCGACCCCTCACCGCCCACACCCCGACCTCTCATCGCCCACACCCAGACCTCTCACCGCCCACACCCCGACCTCTCATCGCCCACACCCCGACCTCTCACCGCCCACACCCCGACCCCTCACCGCCCACACCCCGACCTCTCATCGCCCACACCCCGACCTCTCACCGCCCACACCCCGACCTCTCACCGCCCACACCCCGACCCTTCACCGCCCACACCCCGACCTCTCACCGCCCACACCCCGACCTCTCACCGCCCACACGCCGACCCCTCACCGCCCACACCCCGACCTCTCACCGCCCACACCCTGACCCCTCACCGCCCACACCCCGACCTCTCACTGCCCACACCCCGACCCTTCACCGCCCACACCCTGACCTCTCACCGCCCACACCCTGACCTCTCACCGCCCACACCCCGACCCTTCACCGCCCACACCCCGACCTCTCATCGCCCACATCCCGACCTCTCACCGCCCAAACCCCGACCTCTCACCGCCCACACCCCGACCCCTCACCGCCCACACCCCGACCCACTCACCGCCCACACCCCGACCTCTCACCGCCCACACCCGGACCCCTCACCCTCCACACCCCGACCCCTCACCGCCCACACCCTGACCCCTCACCGCCCACACCCCGACCTCTCACCGCCCACACCCCGACCCTTCACCGCCCACACCCCGACCCTTCACCGCCTACACCCCGACCCCTCACTGCCCACACCCTGACCCCTCACCGCCCACAACCCGACCCCTCACCTCCCACACCCCGACCCTTCACCGCCCACACCCCGACCCCTCACCTCCCACACCCGGACCCCTCACCGCACACACCCCGACCCCTCACTGCCCACACCCTGACCCCTCACCGCCCACAACCCGACCCCTCACCTCCCACACCCCGACCCTTCACCGCCCACACCCCGACCCCTCACCTCCCACACCCGGACCCCTCACCGCACACACCCCGACCCTTCACCGCCCACACCTCGACCCCTCACAGCCCACACCCCGACCCTTCACCGCCCACACCCTGACCTCTCACCGCCCACACCCTGACCTCTCACCGCCCACACTCCGACCGTTCACCGCCCACACCCCGATCCTTCACCGCCCACACCCTGACCCCTCACCGGCCACACCCTGACCTCTCACCGCCCACACCCGACCTCTCACCGTCCACACCCTGACCCTTCACCGCCCACACCCTGACCCCTCACCGTCCACACCCCGACCTCTCATCGCCCACACTCCGACCCCTCACCGCCCACACCCCGACCTCTCACCGCCCACACCCCGACCTCTCACCGCCCACACCCCGACCTCTCACCGCCCACACCCCGACCCCTCACCGCCCACACCCCGACCTCTCACCGCCCACACCCCGACCTCTCACCGCCCACACCCCGACCTCTCACCGCCCACACCCCAACCCTTCACCACCCACACCCCGATCTCTCACCGCCCACACCCCGACCCCTCACCGCCCACACCCCGACCTCTCACCGCCCACACCCCGACCTCTCACCGCCCACACCCCGACCCCTCACCGCCCACACCCCGACCCCTCACCGCCCACACCCCGACCCCTCACCGCCCACACCCCGACCTCTCACCGCCCACATTCCGACCCTTCACCGCCTACATCCCGACCTCTCACCGCCCACACCCCGACCCTTCACCGCCCACACCCTGACCCCTCACTGCCCACACCCGGACCTCTCACCGCACACACCCCGAACTCTCACCGCCCACACCCCGACCTCTCACCGCCCACACCCCGACCTCTCACCGCCCACATTCCGACCCTTCACCGCCTACACCCCGACCTCTCACCGCCCACACCCCGACCCTTCACCGCCCACACCCTGACCCCTCACTGCCCACACCCGGACCTCTCACCGCACACACCCCGAACTCTCACCGCCCACACCCCGACCTCTCACAGCCCACACCCTGACCCCTCACCGCCCACACCCCGACCCTTCACCGCCCACACCCGGACCTCTCACCGCCCACACCCCGACCTCTCACCGCCCACACCCCGACCCTTCACCGCCCACACCCTGACCCCTCACCGCCCACACCCTGACCTCTCACCGCCCACACCCGGACCTCTCACCGCCCACACCTCGACCCCTCACCACCCACACCCCAATCTCTCACCGCCCACACCCCGACCCCTCACCGCCCACACCCCGACCCCTCACCGCCCACACCCGGACCTCTCACCGCCAAAACCCCGACCGCTCATCGCCCACACTCCGACCCCTCACCGCCCACACCCCGACCTCTCACCGCCCACACCCCGACCTCTCACCGCCCACACCCCGACCCCTCACCGCCCACACCCGACCCCTCACCGCCCACACCCCGACCCCTCACCGCCCACACCCCGACCCCTCACCGCCCACAGCCCGACCTCTCACCGCCCACACCCCGACTCCTCACCGCCCACACCCCGACCCTTCACCGCCCACACCCCGACCCCTCACCGCCCACACCCCGACCCCTCAACGCCCACACCCTGACCTCTCACCGCGCACACTCCGACCCCTCACCGCCCACACCCGGACCTCTCACCGCCCACACCCCGACCTCTCACCGCCCACACCCCGACCTCTCACCGCCCACACCCTGACCCCTCACCGCCCACACCCCGACCCTTCATCGCCCACACCCTGACCTCTCACCGCCCACACCCTGACCTCTCACCGCCCACACCCGGACCTCTCACCGCCCACACCCCGACCCCTCACCGCCCACACCCGGACCCCTCACCGCCCACACCCTGACCCCTCTCCGCCCACACCCGGACCTCTCACCGCCCACACCCCGACCTGTCACCGCCCACACCCCGACCCCTCACCGCCCACACCCCGACCTCTCACCGCCCACACCCCGACCTCTCACCGCCCACACCCCGACCCCTCACCGCCCACACCCCGACCTCTCACCGCCCACACCCCGACCCCTCACCGCCCACACCCCGACCCCTCACCGCCCACACCCGGACCCCTCACTGCCCACACCCCGACCCCTCACCGCCCACACCCCGACCCTTCACCGCCCACACCCCGACCTCTCACCGCCCACACCCCGACCTCTCACCGCCCACACCTCGACCCTTCACCGCCCACACCCCGACCCCTCACCGCCCACAACCCGACCCTTCACCGCCCACACCCCGACCCCTCACCGCCCACACCACGACCCTTCACCGCCCACACCCCGACCTCTCACCGCCCACACCCCGACCCTTCACCGCCCACACCCCGACCCCTCACCGCCCACACCCCGACCCCTCACCGCCCACACCCCGACCCCTCACCGCCCACACCCCGACCCTTCACCGCCCACACCCCGACCTCTCACCGCCCACACCCCGACCTCTCACCGCCCACACCCCGACCCCTCACCGCCCACACGCTGACCTCTCACTGCCCACACCCCGACCTCTCACCGCCCACACCCCGACCCCTCACCGCCCACACGCTGACTTCTCACCGTCCACACGCTGACCTCTCACCGCCCACACCCCGACCCCTCACCGCCCACACGCTGACCCCTCACCGCCCACACCCGGATCTCTCACCGCCCACACCCCGACCTCTCACTGCCCACACCCCGACCTCTCACCGCCCACACCCCGACCCCTCACCGCTCTGCGATGACCCCTACCCCCCCCCCCCGCGATGACCCCTCACCGCCCCTGATGACCCCTCACAGCCGTGCAAGGCTGTTATCGGCAGATATCACCGCTAGCTCCGTGGGTCGGGAAGCTGGTGGACATCCGTTCTCGGGGCGGTGAATAAACGGGCGGGCGCCAGTGCCCCAGGCTGCCATCTTTTTTTGTCGGTCCGACTCTCGGGTCGGCCTGACCATGGTGACGCGAGCGTGGGCCGGGTCCACCCAATCACTCCGTCTTGGGTCCCACGCTGCCCTGATGGCCCAGTGGAGCCATCAGAGGCCGTGTAGAGTGTGCAGCAGCCCTCCCCTTTAATGGAAGGGGAGGGGCGTTGAATCGCGTCTGTGCTACACGGGGCATCCAAGTAGCGCTTGCTTCAGAGGCCCAGCATGCCCCGGGGCCCCGCCCCTACAGAAAGCGGAGCGCCGGAGATAATTCTCTGCTTCCTTTCAGGGGCAGCGTGGCCAATTCCACGCTGGGGGCGGGATCTCCGTGCTGGATGCTAAAAGTCCCGCACACAATAATTGCCAGAAGGACCAGCGATGAGGGGGCCCGGAATCCAGCCTTCCGATAAGGCTTCTGGCCACCGGAGAGTGACGGCCACGAGTCGGTGTCGAATGGCCACCCGTTCGCAAAATTGGTGTCCTTATCCGCCCCGCTCTCGCCCCGCTGCTGCCGAAGCCTAAGTGCATCATCAGAGTGCGCCCCGGCAAGGTCCTGCTCCGGAGATTCAGCTGAGAAAGTCTTCCTGCTGCCGGCCGGTGCCCCCAACAGCTTTTTCTGTCGCGCTCAGTGTTTGAGATGGCAGCAAGGCCACCATTAAAGGGGAGGGCGCATCTTATTTTTTTTTGTCGGGTACCGGCCTGACAATTTCACCCCCCAGGTTCGGCCAGGCCGCCAACAGGTAGCATGGAAGCCCCCTCCCCCTCCCCCTCCCCTGCCTTCTTGGGCCACTGGCCCGGCCGAAACCCCTCCCTGGTGGCCCAGTGGAGCGAACTCAAAGGATCGCAGAGTTCGCAGCGGCCCTCCCCTTTAACTGAAGGAGCAAGACGTGGTGACACGCTAGCGCGATGACATCACCGGCCCGGCGCGATGACGTCACCGGCCCGGCGCGATGACCGACAGTCGCGAAGGCTCGGTTCCCGCCCCCCCCCTTATGACCGACATCCACCCCGCTCGAGAGAAAACGACAAAGAGCTGAATTTCGCAGAATGGGCCAAAACACTAGAAAGACAGTCGGTGTGACCCGTGTCCAACGGGGGGTGAATTTCGGCCCCGAGAGGAGCAGAATTGTTTTTACGCAGCGAGTTGTTGTGATCTGGAATGCGCTGCCTGAAAGGGCGGTGGGAGCAGATTCAGTAGCATCTTTCAAACGGGAATTGGACAGACACTTGAAGAGGACAAATCTGCAGGGCTGTGGGGAAAGAGCAGGGGGAGTGGGACTAACTGGATGGCTCTTTCATGGAGCCAGCACAGAAACGATGGGCCGAATGGCCTCCTGCGCTGTGTGATGTGCTGATGGCGAATGGGTTTAGCGCCACCATGTCCCGCCTCCTGTACAAGGAGTGGGGCTCGTGCCGATCGGTCTGTCGCGTTTCCCCTCCCCGACACTCACGGACCATCTCCCATTCCTCTCGCAGGCCGATGTGGAGGACGGATTGCTGCTTTACTGTGGAGAGCGCGAGAACGGCCGCGGAGACTTCCTGTCCCTCGCAATCATTCGCCGACGCCTCCAGTTCAGGTCAGGGTCAGGCTTTCTCTTCTTAAACACAAAGTTCATACACACATAAGAACATAAGAATTAGGAGCAGGAGTAGGCCATACGGCCCCTCAAGCCTGCTCCGCCATTTAATAAGATCATGGCTGATCTGATCATGGACTCAGGTCCACTTCCCTGCCCGCTCCCCATAACCCCTTATTCCCTTATCGGTTAAGAAGCTGTCTATCTATGTCTTAAATTTATTCAATGTCCCGGCTTCCACAGCTCTCTGGGGCAGCGAATTCCACAGATTTACAACCCTCTGAGAGAAGAAATTTCTCCTCATCTCAGTTTTAAATGGGCAGCCCCTTATTCTAAGATTATGCCCTCTAGTTCTAGTCTCCCCCATCAGTGGAAACATCCTCTCTGCATCCACCTTGTCAAGCCCCCTCATAATCTTATACGTTGCAATAAGATCACCTCTCATTCTTCTGAATTCCAATGAGTAGAGGCCCAACCTCCTCAACCTTTCCTCATAAGTCAACCCCCTCATCCCCGGAATCAACCTGGTGAACCTTCTCTGAACTGCCTCCAAAGCAAGTATATCCTTTCGTAAATATGGAAACGAAAACTGCACGCAGTATTCCAGGTGTGTCCTCACCAATACCCTGTATATCTGTAGCAGGATTTTCCTGCTTTTATACTCCATCCCCTTTGCAATAAAGGTCAAGATTCCATTGGCCTTCTTGATCACTTGCTGTACCTGCATACTATCCTTTTGTGTTTCATGCCCAAGTACCCCCAGGTCCCGCTGTACTGCGGCACTTTGCAATCTTTCTCCATTTAAATAATAACTTGCTCTTTGATTTTTTCTGCCAAAGTGCATGACCTCACACTTCCCAACATTATACTCCATCTGCCAAATTTTTGCCCACTCACACATGCCCCCGGTATTTACACACATCCCACTTGCACATCCTCAGGATATTCCAAAGCACCTCTCTGACGACCATTTAACTCCGGGGCCAGTCTGTAGATTCACGATAAACGGGTGGGGGATCGGTCCAATCCGCGCGCTGGTGCAGGGCGCAATGTTGGCCAATGCACGGGGAAATGGAACGCCCAGCTCCTTCCCCCAGGATCGGTGGGCTTTAACACCCACCTCCCGCGGGCAAACTGTGGGCACCGGAATCCCCGACACTGCAGCACTCCCTCACAACTCCCTCACAACTCCCTCTTTGAACTGCTTGCGGATCCGTGTGAGGCCTCATGGGGATTGGGCAGGTCAAAGATCAGCCATGATCTTATTGAATGGTGGAGCAGGCTTGAGGGGCCGAATGGCCTACTCCTGTTCCTATTTCTTCTGTTCTTATGTTCGTGCTGTGACACAATTCAGTGCTTTTGGGAAAAAAAGTTGGAAAAAACAAACAAAATAAGTAACGCGCCCTGTGGGCAGCGGGAATCACGAGTTCAGAAGAATGAGAGGTGATCTTATTGAAACATATCAGATAATGAGGGGGCTCAACAAGGTGGATGCAGAGAGGATGTTTCCACTCATAGGGGAAACTAAAACCCGGGGACATAATCTCAGAATAAGGGGCCACCCATTTAAAACTGAGATGAGGAGGAATTTCTTCTCTCAGAGGGTTGTAAATCTGTGGAATTCTCTGCCCCAGAGAGCTGTGGAGGCTGGGCCATTGAATATATTTAAGATGGAGATCGACAGATTTTTGACTGATAAGGGTTATGGGGAGCGGGCAGGGAAGTGGAGCTGAGTCCATGATCAGATCAGCCATGATCTTAGTAAATGTCGGAGCAGGCTCGAGGGGCCGAATGGCCTACTCCTGCTCCTATTTCATATGCTTTTATGAATGCTGCCATTCTTCTCCCCTCCCCCACTGTCCGACATTATAACAGTGACTACACAGGACTGATGGAATGCTGCACTGTCGGTGGTGCCGTCTTTCGGGTGAGGCTTGAAACCAATTCTGCTCTCTCTGGCGGATGTAAAAGTTCCCACGGCCACTATTTAGAAGGAGAGCAGGGGAGTTACTCTGGTGTCCTGGCCAATATTTATCCCTCAATCAACATAAGAACATAAGAAATAGGAGCAGGAGTAGGCCATTTAGCCCCTTGAGCCTGCTCTGCATTTAATAAGATCATGGCTGATCTGATCATGGACTCAGCTCCACTTCCCTGCCCGCTCCCCATAACCCTTGACTCCCAAATCGTTCACAAATCTGTCTATCTCCGCCTTAAATAGGTTCAATGACCCAGCCTCCACAGCTCTCTGGGGTAGAAAATTCCACAGATTTTACAACCCACTGAGAGAAGAAATTCCTCCTCATCTCAGTTTTAAATGGGCAATAAATAGATTATAAATAGTTTAGGCCCCAGCATTGATCCCTTTGGCACCCCACTCGTTAGAGTTTGCCAACCTGAAAATGGCCCATTTATCCCGACTCTCTGTTGTCTGTTAGTTAGTCAATCCTCTATCCATGCTAATATATTACCCTCAACCACATGAGCTTTTATCTTGTGCAGTAACCTTTTATGTGGCACCTTATCGAATGCCTTCTGGAAATCCAAATACACCACATCCACTGGTTTCCCCTTATCCACCCTGTTCATTACATCCTGGAAGAACTCCAGCAAGTTTGTGAAATATGATTTCCCTTTCATAAAACCATGCTGACTCTGCTTGATTGTATTTTGATTTTCTAAATGACCTGCTACTACTTCCTTAATAATGGACCCCAACATTTTCCCAACGACAGATGTTAGGCTAACTGGTCTATAGTTTCCTGCTTTTTGTCTCCCTCCCTTTTTAAATAGGGGCATTACATTTGTGGTTTTCCAATCTGCTGGGAACTCCCCAGAATCCAGGGAATGTTGGTAGATTACAACCAATGCATCCACCATCTCTGCAGCCACTTCTTTTAAGACCCAAGGATGCAGGCCATCGGGTCCAGGGGACTTGTCCACCTTTAGTCCCATTATTTCATCGAGTACTTTTTCTCTAGTGATAGTGATTGTTTTAAGTTCCCCCCTCCCTATAGCCCCTTGATTATCTATTATTATTGGGATAGTTTTTGTATCACAAATTGAAGACTGATACAAAATATTTGTTCAAAGGTTCTGCCATTCCCCTGATCCCCATTATTAATTCCCCAGTCTCATCCTCTAAGGGTCCAACAGTTACTTTAGCCACCCTCTTCCTTTTTATATACTTGTAGAAGCTCTTACTGTCTGTTGTTATATTTCTTGCTAGTTTACTCTCATAATCCAGCTTCTCTTATTCTCTATTTTTTTTTTAGTCGTCCTTCGCTGGTTTCTAAAAATTTACCAATCCTCACGCCTGCCACTAATCTTCACAACATTGTATGTCATGTTTTCAATTTGATACCATCCTTTACTTCATTAGTTAGCCACGGATGGGTCATCCTCCTCTTAGAGTCTTTCTTTCTCACTGGAATATATATTTGCTGAGAGTTATGAAATATCTCCTTAAATGTCTGCCACTGTTTATCTACCGTCTTACCCTTTAATCTATTTTCCCAGTCCACTTCAGTCCTCATACCTTTGTAATTGCCTTTAGTTAAGTTCAGGACACTAGGTTCAGACCCAAGTTTCTCACCCTCAAACTGAATTTGAAATTCTAACATGCTATGATCACTCTTCCCTAGAGGATCCTTTACTATGAGAACATTAATTAGTCTGATCTCTTTACACATTACCAGATCTAAAATAGCCTGCTCCCTTGTTGGTTCCACAATGTAATGTTCCAAGAAACCATCCTGAATACACTCACTAAACTCGACCCCAGGGCTACCAATTTGATTTGTCCAATCTATATGAAGATTAAAATTGCCCATAGAAACATAGACATAGAAAATAGGTGCAGGAGTAGGCCATTTGGCATTCTAGCCTGCACCACCATTCAATGAGTTCATGGCTGAACATGCAACTTCAGTACCCCATTCCTGCTTTCTCGCCATACCCCTTGATCCCCCTAGTAGTAAGGACTTCATCTAACTCCTTTTTGAATATATTTAGTGAATTGGCCTCAACAGCTTTCTGTGGTAGAGAATTCCACAGGTTCACCACTCTCTGGGTGAAGAGGTTTCTCCTCATCTCGGTCCTAAATGGCTTACCCCTTATCCTTAGACTGTGACCCCTGGTTCTGGACTTCCCCAACATTGGGAACATTCCTCCTGCATCTAACCTGTCTAAACTCATCAGAATTTTAAACGTTTCTATGAGGTCCCCTCTCATTCTTCTGAACCCCAGTGAATACAAGCTCAATTGATCCAGTCTTTCTTGATAGGTCAGTCCCGCCATCCCGGGAATCAGTCTGGTGAACCTTCGCTGCACTCCCTCAATAGCAAGAATGTCCTTCCTCAGGTTAGGAGACCAAAACTGTACACAATACTCCAGGTGTGGCCTCACCAAGGACCTGTACAACTGTAGCAACACCTCCCTGCCCCTGTACTCAAATCCCCTCGCTATGAAGGCCAACCTGCCATTTGCTTTCTTAACCTTCAATGACTGATGTACCATGACACCCAGGTCTCGTTGCACCTCCCCTTTTCCTAATCTGTCACCATTCAGATAATAGTCTGTCTCTCTGTTTTTACCACCAAAGTGGATAACCTCACATTATACTTCATCTGCCATGCATTTGCCCACTCACCTAACCTATCCAAGTCGCTCTGCAACCTCATAGCATCCTCCTCGCAGCTCACACTGCCACCCAACTTAGTGTCATCCGCAAATTTGGAGATACTACATTTAATCCCCTCGTCTAAATCATTAATGTACAGTGTAAACAGCTGGGGCCCCAGCACAGAACCTTGCGGTATCCCACTAGTCACTGCCTGCCATTCTGAAAAGTACCCATTTACTCCTAATCTTTGCTTCCTGTCTGACAACCAGTTCTCAATCCATGTCAGCACACTACCCCCAATCCCATGTGCTTTAACTTTGCACATTAATCTCTTGTGTGGGACTTTGTCGAAAGCCTTCTGAAAGTCTAAATATACCACATCAACTGGTTCTACCTTGTCCACTCTACTGGAAACATCCTCAAAAAATTCCAGAAGATTTGTCAAGCATGATTTCCCTTTCACAAATCCATGCTGACTTGGACCTATCATGTCACCTCTTTCCAAATGCGCTGCTATGACATCCTTAATAATTGATTCCATCACTTTACCCGCCACCGATGTCAAGCTGACCGGTCTATAATTCCCTGTTTTCTCTCTCCCTCCTTTTTTAAAAAGTGGGGTTACATTAGCTACCCTCCAATCGATAGGAACTGATCCAGAGTCAATGGAATGTTGGAAAATGACTGTCAATGCATCCGCTATTTCCAAGGCCACCTCATTAAGTACTCTGGGATGCAGTCCATCAGGCCCTGGGGATTTATCGGCCTTCAATCCCATCAATTTCTCCAACACAATTTCCCGACTAATAAGGATTTCCCTCAGTTCCTCCTCCTTACTAGACCCTCTGACCCCTTTTATATCCGGAAGGTTGTTTGTGTCCTCCTTAGTGAATACCGAACCAAAGTACTTGTTCAATTGGTCCGCCATTTCTTTGTTCCCCATTATGACTTCCCCTGATTCTCACTGCAGGGGACCTACGTTTGTCTTTACTAACCTTTTTCTCTTTATATATCTATAGAAACCTTTGCAATCTGTCTTAATGTTCCCTGCAAGCTTCTTCTCGTACTCCATTTTCCCTGCCCTAATCAAACCCTTTGTCCTCCTCTGCTGAGTTCGAAATTTCTCCCAGTCCCCGGGTTCGCTGCTATTTCTGGCCAATTTGTATGCCACTTCCTTGGCTTTAATACTATCCCTGATTTCCCTTGATAGCCACGGTTGAGCCACCTTCCCTTTTTTATTTTTACGCCAGACAGGAATGTACAATTGTTGTAGTTCATCCATGCGGTCTCTAAATGTCTGCCGTTGCCCATCCACAGTCAACCCCTTAAGTATCATTTGCCAATCTATCCTAGCCAATTCACGCCTCATACCTTCAACGTTAGCCTTTTTTAAGTTCAGGACCATGGTCTCTGAATTAACTGTTTCATTCTCCATCCTAATGCAGAATTCCACCATATTATGGTCACTCTTCCCCAAGGGGCCTCGCACAACGAGATTGCTAATTAATCCTCCCTCATTACACAACACCCAGTCTAAGATGGCCTCCCCCCTAGTTGGTTCCTCGACATATTGGTCGAGAAAACCATCCCTTATGCATTCCAGGAAATTCTCCTCCACCGTATTGCTTCCCGTTTGGTTAGCCCAATCTATGTGCATATTAAAGTCACCCATTATAACTGCTGCACCTTTATTGCATGCACCCCTAATTTCCTGTTTGATGCCCTCCCGAACATCACTACTACTGTTTGGAGGTCTGTACACAACTCCCACTAACGTTTTTTGCCCTTTGGTGTTCTGCAGCTCTACCCATATAGATTCCACATCATGTTTACTGCCATACCATTCTTATAAGCCTCAATTATTTCTAGATTTATATTCTGTCTTACAGTGTAGCTACTGTTTGGGGGCCTATAGATCACTCCCATCAGTGACTTCTTTCGCTTGTTATTTCTTATCTCCACCCAAACCCATTCTACATTTGATCTCCTGAGCCAATGTCATTTCTCACTACTGCACTGATCTCATCCTTTAGTAACAGAGCTACCCCACTTCCTTTTCCTTTCTGCCTATCCTTCCGAAATGTCAAATACCCCTGAATATTCAGTTCCCAGCTTTGGTCGCTTTGCTACCACGTCTCTGTAATCGCCATCAGATCATACCCATTTATTTCTATTTGTGCCGTCAACTCTTCTATCTTGTTACGAATGTTGCGTGCATTCAGATAAAGAGCTATTAATTTTGTCTTTTTACCATTTTTCCTTACTCTGACCCCACTTTCTGATACACTCTTATGTTTATACATTCTGTCCCTTCCTGTCACCCTCTGGTTATCATTTCCCCTCATCTGAACCCTGCCCCCCACTATTTAGTTTGAAGCCCTCTCTACAGCCCTAGTTATTCGATTTTCAAGGACACTGGTCCCAGCCTGGTTAAAGTGAAGATGGTCAGAAAAAGATGATCTGGTCATTATCAGATTGCCATTTGTGGGAGCTTGCTGTGCGCAAATTGGCTGCCGCGTTTCCCACATTACAACAGTGACTACACTCCAAAAGTACTTAAGTGCTTTGGGACATCCTGAGGTGAAAGGCGCTATAGAAATGTACGTTGATTGGTCTCTCTCGGCAGGTTTAACTGTGGCACTGGGGCTGCGGTTCTGGTCACTGAGAGCAGGATCCAGGCAGGGAAGTGGCACTCGGTCTCCGTCTACAGGAATGGCAGCAGCGGCTGGCTCCGGCTCGACAACAACACCCCCGTCTCCGGGAAATCCAAGGTAACCCCCCGGGGGGGGGAGGGCTGGTGGGGGGGGGGAGGGGAGAGGGAGGGGGCAACAACACCCCCGTCTCCGGGAAATCCAAGGTAACCCCAGCGGGGGGGGGGGGGAGGGCTGGTGGAGGGGGGAGGGGGCAACAACACCCCTGCCTCCGGGAAATCCAAGGTAACCCCCCGGGGGGAGGGCTGGTGGGGGGGGTGAGGGAGAGGGAGGGGGCAACAACACCCCTGTCTCCGGGAAATCCAAGGTAACCCCCGGGGGGGGGGAGGGCTGGTGGGGGGGGGGAGGGGAGAGGGAGGGGGCAACAACACCCCCGTCTCCGGGAAATCCAAGGTAACCCCCCAGGGGGGGGGGGGGGAGGGCTGGTGGGGGGGGAGGGGGCAACAACACCCCCGTCTCCGGGAAATCCAAGGTAACCCCAGCGGGGCGCAGGAGGGGGCGGAGGGAGAAGAGAGGGGGAGAGGAGGGGGAGAGGGAAGGGAGGAAAGAGAGGGGGAGAGAAGAACGAGGGAGAGGGGGAGGAGAGAGAGGGGGAGGGAGGAGGAAGGGGGAGAGAGGAGGGGTAGAGGAGGAGGAGGTGGGAGGGGAGAGGCAGAGAGGGTAGAGAGGGGGCGAGAAGAGAGGTGGGGGAGAAGTGGATGAGGGGAGAGAGGGGAAATGATGGATTGAGAGGGGAGGGGAAGAGTGGGAGGGGAGGTAAGGGAAAAAGGGTAAGAGTGGGGAGCGGGAGCATGGGGTGAGGGAAGAGATTGCCTGTTGCACAATAGTGAGCGGGGAGGGGGAAAAGATTGCCTGTTGCACAGTAGTGAGCGGGGAGGAGGAAGAGAATATCTGTTGCACAGTAGTGAGTGGGGAAGGGGATTGGGGAAGAGATTGCCTGTTGCACAGTAGTGAGCAGGAGGGGGATGGGGGAAGAGATTGCCTGTTGCACAGTAGTGAGTGGGGAAGGGGATTGGGGAAGAGATTGCCTGTTGCACAGTAGTGAGGGGGGAGGGGGAAGAGCTTGCCTGTTGCACAGCAGTGAGCAGGAGGGGGATGGGGGAGGAGATTGCCTGTTGCACAGTAGTGAGTGGGGAAGGGGATTGGGGAAGAGATTGTCTGTTGCACGTTAGTGAGTGGGAAGAAGGATGGGGGAAGAAATTGCCTGTTGCACGGTAGTGAGCAGGAGGGGGATGGGGGAAGAGATTGCCTGTTGCACAGTAGTGAGCGGGGAGGGGGAAGAGATTGCCTGTTGCACAGCAGTGAGCAGGAGAGGGATGGGGGAAGAGATTGCCTGTTGCACGGTAGTGAGGAGGACGGGGGAAGAGATTGCCTGTTGCACGGTAGTGAGCAGGGAAGGGGATGGGGGAAGATATTGCCTGTTGCACAGTAGTGAGTGGGGAAGGGGATGGGGGAAGAAATTGCCTGTTGCACAGTAGTGAGTGGGGAGGGGGGAGAGATTGCCTGTTGCACGGTCGTGAGTGGGGAAGGGGATGGGGGAAGAGATTGCCTGTTGCACGGTAGTGAGTGGGGAGGGGGGAAGAGATTGCCTGTTGCACGGTAGTGAGTGGGGAGGGGGGGAAGAGATTGCCTGTTGCACGGTAGTGAGTGGGGAAGGGGATGGGGGAAGAGATTGCCTGTTGCACGGTAGTGAGTGGGGAGGGGGGAAGAGATTGCCTGTTGCACGGTAGTGAGTGGGGAGGGGGGGAAGAGATTGCCTGTTGCACAGTAGTTGGGTGGGCTGGGGGTGTTTGACTCTCCATTGACCAGACTTTCTGTCCTCCCACAGGGTCACTACACCAAGATCACCTTCCGCTCCCCCCTGTACCTTGGCGGTGCCCCCAGTGCCTACTGGCTGGCCAAGGTCGCGGGGACCAACCGGGGTTTCCGGGGCTGCGTGCAGTCGCTGCTCATCAACGGCAGGCGGGTCAACATGAGGCCCTGGCCCCTGGGCCGGGCGGTCAGTGGGGCCGACATAGGTAGGTGCTTCGAGCCGCGATGATTGGGAGGTGGACGGGGGGCAGGGGTCCCGTCATCTCTCCAGCTCGGTCTCCATCAAGCCGGGTTAACCAGTCCTGCGTCCCACCCCTACACCAAAGTCAGGGGCAGCAGCTGCATGGGGACAGCATCACCTCCAGGTCCCACAGCATCCCGACCGAGGAACATAGGAACAGGAGGATCCCATTCAGCCCCTCGGGTCTGCTCCCTCGGTTAATCAGAACACAGCCGATCTGCAGCTCAACTCCATTCCCCCACCTTGGTTCCATAGCCCCCTATACCCTCACTGAACGAAAATCGAACCCATCTCAGTTTTGACTCAGTTTTGAATTGACCCTCTGTAATGTATGCACCGTGAGTATGCTCACAGGTTTGAGCAGCTTGTTGCCTGCTCTGGGCCTGGCCAAGGGGGCCATTAATCGGTCCAGGCAGCGGGCAGTCGAGGCAGCCCGACTGCCTGCCTCTCTCCCGCGGTTATGTTTGCGCCAGGGTGTTCCTCGAGGTGGAGCACGCGGTGTCCACCGGTACGCTCGCGGCCTTCTGCGAGAGGAGGGCGCCGGAGGGACTGGAGTGCATCATCACCCCCGGCAACCAAATTTTAATTTGGTGTTTTTTATCTAAAGTTTAATTTATTTATTGTGCCTGTTTTAGTGCACCCACTTTTTAAACCAGGGGGCATTTGTATAATTTGTGTTTTTAGTGCCCTCAAAAAAAATCAAGGGGGCACTTCTTTGAAAGTGTTTGGTGTGTCCTCCCCCCTCCCCCCTCCCCCCTTTAATCAGGAGACACTTGATTTGATTGTTCACAACAAAATAGTTGTGGAGCTGTTGACTGGGCCTGGCCAAGGGGGCCATTAACCGATCCAGGCAGCGGGCAGTCGAGGGGTCGTTCAGCCCAACAGCCTGCCTCTCTTCCGCAGTTACATCCGAGCCAGGGTGTCCCTGGAAACATAGAAACATAAAAACATAGAAAATAGGTGCAGGAGTAGGCCATTCGGCCCTTCTAGCCTGCACCGCCATTCAATGAATTCATGGCTGAACAGTTGGAGCTGGAGCACGTGGTGTCCACTGGTACGCTCTTGGCCTTCTGCCGGAGAGAGTGGATCATCACCCCCGGCAACCAAATTTTAACTTGTCTTGTAATGTCCAAAAGGTTAATTTGTTAATTTGTTGGTTCTCGTGCCCTTTAATAAGCAGGCACTTGATTTAAAGTTTTACAAAAATAGTTGTAGAGCTGTGGAGTTGTGAGTGGCTTAGCCAGTCACGTGATGTTCACAGGACTCAATAAAACCCCAGCCAGTTGGGTTCAGGGGATCCACGATGAGTCAGGTGGTTGTGAGCCTGGTGGATGAAATGGTATTGTCTAGTGTGAGTGTTAAACCTTTACTCATAAACCAACTCGTTCTTATTAGCAACATGTTGCTACGGATACTTAAGCAAAGAACCATGAAGCAAATACATTACACCCTCAGCCTCAACAGCTTTTTGGGGGACAGAGTTCCAGATTTCCCATGTGTGAAGAAGCGCTTCCTGACATCACCCCTGAATGGCCTGGCTCTCATTTTAAGGTTACACCCCCTTGTTCCCCACTTTCCCGCCAGATAGAGTTTCTCTCTATCTCCCCTATCAACTCTTGTAATCATCTTAAACATCTCAATTAGTTCAACCCTTGGACTCAGATATATATCGGTCGTTCCTTCATCGTCGCTGGGTCAAAATTCAGGAACTCCCTCCCTAACAGCACTGTGGGAGCACCTTCACCACACGGACTGCAGCGGTTCAAGAAGGGGGCTCACCACCACCTTCTCAAGGGCAGTTAGGGATGGGCAATAAATGCTGGTCTTGCCACATCCCGAGAATGAATATGAAAAAAACATTCTGCACGTATCAACAGCCCCCCCTCCCCCCACCCCGCCAATCGCATGATCCAATTGCTCATCCTTCATTGGTGAATGGGTGTTAGGGGGCTCTTGGTCCACAGGGATCATCACAGCCCAGTCCACTGCTCAGATCTGCCGCTTACGGGAACCTTTGGATCGTGGAGCTGTTCCTGCAGGAAATAGGGCTGGTCTTTAAACATACTGCCTCAAATTACAGCCGTGGCTCAGTGGGCAGCACTCTCGCCTCTGAGTCAGAAGGTTGTGGGTTCAAGACCCATTCCAGAGACTAAAGCACAAAAATCCAGGCTGATACTCCTAGTGCAGTGCTGAGGGAGCACTGCACTGTCAGAGGTGCCGTCTTTCAGATGAGATGTTAAATCGAGGCCCCGCCTGCTCTCTCACGGCCACTATTTTGAAGAAGAGCAGGGGAGTTATCCCCGGTGTCCTGAGGCCAACATAAAAAAACAGTCGGGAATCATCCAAACGAGTTGTAAAGAGTCTGCTCGCTTTCCGATTGGCTGGGAAAACGGGTCGCCGCGAGGGTGGACGTACCAGGCGACCAATGGCGGGGCAGTTGGAGTGGGGAAGTCATGTGATCACAGCTCCACGAATGAGTCCGACCACAGTCCGGAGTGATTAATGACAAGGTCTTCTGCTCCCAAACATCGCAGGCACACCCACTGATTAGAGTATAAAGTCTTATTTATTTTAGCACCTTTTATGACTACTGGATGTCCCAAAGTGCTTTACAGCCAATGAAGTACTTTTGGAGTGTAGTCGCTGTTGTAATGTGGGAGATGTAGCAACCAACTGCGCACAGCAAGCTCCCACAGACAGCAATGTGAGAATGAGCAGATGATCTGTTTTAGTGATGTTGATTGAGGGATAAATATTGGCCAGCACTCCAGGGATAACTCCCGTACTGGTCTTCAAAATAGTGCCATGGGATCTTTTATGTCCACCTGAGAGAGCAGACGGTGCCTCGGTTTAACATCTCATCCGAAAGATGGCAACTCTGGCAATGTGGCACTCCCTGGAGTGTCAGACTAGATTCTTGTGCTCAAGTCCCTGGAGTGGGACTTGAACCCACAACCTTCTGACTGAGAGGCGAGAGTGCTACCCACTGAGCCACAGCTGACACTTTTACCAGCCGAGAACAACTATAATTACAATTGCAGAACATGAGATAACAGAGGGTGTTGCCAAAGCGAATGACAGTCCCACTTTCTGTAGGTTGCCCGAGAAAACTGGATCAAATTGCACATTCCAGATACCTATTGGGTGTGTCTTGTTCTCCAAGGGGACCAATCAGAGATCTGGTCTAACCCACTTGTGTTGCAAATAAACACAGCCATCACAGTCGGTAATCCTACTTTCATGGCTTTATTTTGTTCTTATTGCATCAGTTCCCCACATGAACCATCACTTCTGGTTTTTCCAGAAGTTTCTCTGCCCTCCCCCCTCCCCACACTTTGTCACGTCCCTCATCCTGGCACCGTCCGGGTCCTTCCTGGTCATGGCCGTCTAATCGTTTCCTCGTAGAGTTGCCCAGTACTTGCCTGCTCTTGTAGTAACTCCCCTGAAGTGACTGCCTCTCACTCCGACGAAGTAACCCTTGCCATTCTTTCACCTTCCCTCCTCCTCCCCTCTTCCCTCCCCTCCCCCCGATTGGGATTTGTTTTTAGGGGAGTGCAGCACCGGATTGTGCAACGACGTCTCCTGTGCCAACGGCGGTTCCTGTGTCTCAAACAGAGCCGATTCCTACCTGTGTCTGTGTCCCCCGGGCTTCCGAGGCAAGCACTGTGAGGAAGGTAGGTGTCTTCGACTCGCTGTCTCTCGCTCTCTCTCTCTCTCTCTCTCTCTGTGCTGGAAATCCTAAGCTAATGCTCATTCCGAGGCTGGTTAGCATTGCTGTGTCGGTATGTGTTTGTGAGTGTGTGTGTGTGTGTGTGTGTCTGTTTGTGTGTTTGTGAGTGTGTGAGTGTGTGTCTGTGTGTGTGTGTCTGTTTGTGTGTTTGTGAGTGTGTGAGTGTGTGTCTGTGTGTGTGTGTATGTTTGTGTTTGTGTGTGTCTGTGTGTGTGTCTGCGTGTGTGTGTGTGTCTGTTTGTGTGTGTCTGTTTGTGTGTTTGTGAGTGTATGTGTGTGTCTGTGGGTGTGTGAGTGTGTGTGAGCGCGTGTGTGTGAGCGTGTGTGTCTGTGTCTGTGTTAATGACAGGTCTGAAATCTCCTGGTGACTCTTCCCTCTAATTAAGCACATTTAGTTCATAGAATCACAGACTGCTACACAAGAACACAAGAAATAGGAGCAGGAGTAGGCCATTTGATTGCTTGAGCCTGCTCCGCCATTTAATAAGATCATGGCTGATCTAATCATGGACTTAGTTCCACTTCCCTGCCCACTCCCCATAACCCTTTATTCCCTTATCGCTCAAAAATCTTATCTCTCTCCACCTTAAATATATTCAATGTCCCAGCTTCCACAGCTCTCTGGGGCAGCGAATTCTACAGATTTACAACCCTCTGAGAGAAGAAATTCCTCCTCATCTCAGTGTTAAATGGGCAGCCCTTTATTCTGAGACTATTTCCCCAAGTTTTAGTTCTCCCATGAGTGGAAATATCCTCTCTGCATCAATCTTGTCGAGCCCTCTCATTATCTTATATGTTTCGAAAAGACCACCTCTCATTCTTCTGAACTCCAATGAGTATAGGCCCAACCTACTCGACCTATCTTCATAAGCTAACCCCCTCATCTCCGGAATCAACCAAGTGAATCTTCCCTGAACAGCCTCCAATGTAAGTATATCCTTTCTTAAATACGGAGACCAAAACTGTACGCAGTACTCCAGGTGTGGCCTCACCAATACCCTGTACAGTTGTAGCAGGACTTCTCTGCTTTTATACTCTATCCCCCTTGCAATAAAGGCCAACATTCCATTTGCCTTCCTGATCACTTGCTGTACCTGCATACTAACTTTTTGAGTTTCATGCACAAGGACCCCCAGGTCCCTCTGTACTGAAGCACTTTGCAATTTTTCTCCATTTCAATTATAATCTGCTTTTCTATTTTTTCTTCCAAAGTGAATAATCTCACATTTCCCTACATTATACTCTATCTGCCAAAATTTTGCCCACTCACTTAGCCTGTCTTTGCAGATTTTTTGTGTTCTCACAATTTGCTTTCCCACCCATCTTTGTATCATCAGCAAACTTGGCTACATTACACTCAGTCCCTTCATCTAAGTCATTAATATAGATTGTAAATAGTTGGGGTCCCAGCACCGATCCCTGCGGCACCCCACTAGTTTTTGTTTGCCAACCGGAAAATGACCCGTTCATCCCGACTCTCTGTTTTCTGTTAGTTAGCCAATCCTCTATCCATGCTAATATATTACCCCCAACCCTGTGAACTTTTATCTTGTGCAGTAACCTTTTATGTGTCACCTTATCGATGCCTTCTGGAAGTCCAAATACACCACATCCACTGTTTCCCCTTTATCCAGCCTGTTTGTTAGATGCTCAAAGAACTCCAGCAAATTTGTCCTACATGACTTCCCTTTCATAAAACCATGCCGACTCTGCTTGATTGAATTATGCTTTTCCAAATATCCTGCTACAGCTTCCTTAATAATGGACTCCAGCATTTTCTGAATAATAGATGTTAGGCTAACTGGTCTATAGTTTCCTGCTTTCTGTCTGTCTCCTTTTTCAAATAGGGGCATTACATTTGCAGTTTTCCAATCTGCTGGGACCTCCCCAGAATGCAGCACACAAGGAGATCATTCGACCCATCATGCCTGTGCCAGCTCTTTGAAAAAGCGATCCAATTAGTCCCATTCCCTGCTCTTTCTCCGTAGCCCTGAAATCCTTTTCAAGTATTTATCAATTTCCTCTATAAAGTTACGATTGAATCTGTTTCCACCGCCCTTTCAGATTTTACCCATAAAAATTCTCCTCATCTCCCCTCTGGTACTTTCGCCAATTATCTTAAATCTGCGTCCTCTGATTACTGACCCTGCTGTCACTGCAAACAATTGCTGCTCATTTACTCTGTCAAAAACGCTCAAGATTCTGAACCCCTCTATTAAATCTCCTCTGCTCGAAGGAGAACAATCCCAGCTTCTCCCCGTGACAGAAGTCCCTCAACCATGGTATCATCCCATAAATCTCCTCTGCACTATGTGCCCTGCCGGTGAAATCCCTGGAATTAATGAAGCAGCAATTGAGAGGGGGACTTTTGGGAGATAAAGGTAGCAAGATGGGCCGAATGGCCTGCATCAGGTATGACTATCGCCTGACCTCTGAGCGAGTAGTTCTCACTCACGTACTGTGTGTAACTTCTGTGTTGCAAAACTAAGCGGATCTGAAATTGCCCCCTCTTTAAGGTCCATTACGGCAGTCCCGGCCGAAACCCTCCCTGCTGGCCCAAGGCGGTGACACTAAAGGGGGTACAGAGTTCGCAGCGGCCCCACCCTTTAACTGAAGGGGCGGGACATTGTTAGGCTCAGCGCGGTGCTGATGACACCGCCCGCCTTCCGCCCCGCTCCTAACGCACTTCCATCTCTCGGCCGCCCCGGACACCGCCCGGACAAATTAAAACAGTGAAAGTGGCCAATTTCCCTCTGTTCTCCGCCCCATGTGTTCGAGCGACGAGTAATTATTTAATTCGAGTTATCCACCCCGTTTGAGACAGACGGCAATTTTGGCCCCTTGTCGTGTGCTGGCTCTATGAAAGAGCTGTCCAATTCATCGAATCCAAGGGGGGGAAATTGCCCAGCGCCCCGTTGTCAGGCCATGAAAGTCCCGCCTCACTCACAGAATTAGGGGTTACCGCGTTTCCCCCCCCCCCCCAAGAGGAAGTGGAGCGCAGAATAACGTGCTGTGTGGGCCCGGGGAGGCGGGGGGGAGGGCACAGGGAGAGGGGCATAGGGAGAGGGGGCAGAGGGAGAGGGGGCAGAGGGAGAGGGGGCAGAGGGAGAGGGGCATAGGGAGAGGGGGCACAGGGAGAGGGGCATAGGGAGAGGGGGACACAGAGAGAGGGGACACAGAGAGAGGGGCATAGGGAGAGGGGGACACAGGGAGAGGGGCATAGGGAGAGGGGGGCAGGGAGAGGGGGCACAGGGAGAGGGGCACAGAGAGGGGGGCAAAGAGCTACGGAGCGCAACACTGCCGTGTCGAAGGGGCTCTCCGCTTCATTAAAGGGGAGGGCCAAGCTGCAGACTCTGGGGGGGGCCCTCCCTGGACCATAGAATGGTTACAGCACAGAAGGAGGCCATTCGGCCCGTCGAACCCGTGCCGGCTCTCTGCAACAGCACCTCAGCCAGTCCCGCTCCCCTGCCCTTTCCCCGTAGCCCTGCAATTTTTTTCCTTCAGGTACTTATCCAACTCCCTTTTGAAAGCAGCGATTGAGTCTGCCTCCACCACCCTTTCAGACAGGGCATTCCAGATCCTAACCACTCGCTGCGTAGAACAGTTTTTCATCGTGTCGCCTTTGGTTCTTCTGCCAATCACCTTAAATCTGTGTCCTCTGGTTCTCGACCCTTCCGCCAATGGGAACAATTTCTCTCGATCTACTCTGTCCAGATCCCTCATGATTTTGAACACCTCGATCAAATCTCCTCTCAACCTTCTCTGCTCCAAGGAGAACAACCCAGCTTCTCCAGTCTATCCACGTGACTGAAGTCCTTCATCCCTGGAACCATTCCCGTAAATCTTTTCTGCACCCTCTCTAAGGCCTTCACATCCTTCCTAAAGTGCCGTGCCCAGAATTGGACACAATATTCCAGTTGAGGCCAAGCCAGTGTTTTATACAGGTTCATCATAACCTCCTTGCTGTGCCTCTATTTATGAAGCTCAGTATCACACAAGCATTTTTAACCACTTTCTCAACCTGCCCTGTCATCTTCAATGATTTGTGCACATATACCCCCAGGTCTCTCTGTTCATGCAGCCCCTTTAGGATTGTACCCTTTAGTTTATATTTTGCCTCTCCTCGATCTTCCTACCAAAATGCATCACTTTGCACTTTTCTGCGTTAAATTTCATCTGCCATGTGTCCGCCCATTCCACCAGCCTGTCTATGTCTTCCTGAAGTCTATCCCCATCCTTCTCACTGTTCACTATACTGTGTCATCTGCAGATTTTGAAATTGTGCCCTGTACACCTACATCCAAGTCATTAATATATATGTATTTATCCAATTCCCTTTGAAAGCTACGATTGAATCTGCTCCCACCGCCCTTTCAGGCAGCGCGGTCCAGATCACAACAACTCGCTGCGTAAAAATAAACATTCTGCTCATCTCCCTCCCTGGCTGTTTTGCCAATCATTACAAATCTGTGTCCTCATAAGAAATAGGAGCCGGAATAGGCCATTCGGCCCCTCGATCCTGCTCTGCCACTCAGTGAGGTCATGGCTGAGCTTCAACCTCAATTCCACTTTCCTGCCCGATCTCCAGATCCTGATTCCCCAAGACTCCAAAAATCTATCAATCTCGGTCTTGAATATATTCAGAGACCCAGCTTCCATAGCCCTCTGTGCCAGAGAGTTCCAAAGATTCACAGCCCTCTGGGCCAGAGAGTTCCAAAGATTCACAGCCCTCTGGGCCAGAGAGTTCCAAAGATTCACAGCCCTCTGGGCCAGAGAGTTCCAAAGATTCACAGCCCTCTGGGCCAGAGAGTTCCAAAGATTCACAGCCCTCTGGGCCAGAGAGTTCCAAAGATTCACAGCCCTCTGGGCCAGAGAGTTCCAAAGATTCACAGCCCTCTGGGCCAGAGAGTTCCAAAGATTCACAACCCTCTGGGCCAGAGAGTTCCAAAGATTCACAGCCCTCTGGGCCAGAGAGTTCCAAAGATTCACAACCCTCTGAGTGAAGAAATTCCTCCTCATCTCGGGCCTAAATGGCCAACCCCTCTGGTTACCGACCGTCTAACCAGTCGATTAGAAACATAGAAACATAGAAATTAGGAGCAGTAGTAGGCCATTTGGCCCTTCGAGTCTGCACCGCCATTCAATATGATCATGGCTGATCTTCTATCTCAACACCATATTCCCGCTTTCTCCCCATAGCCCTTGATGTCTTTTGTGTCTAGAAATCTATCTATCTCCCTCTTAAATATATTCAGTGACTTGGCCTCCACAGCCTTCTGTGGTAGAGAATTCCACAGGTTCACCATGCTCTGAGTGAAAACATTTCTCCTCATCTCGGTCCTAAATTTCCTACCCTGTATCCTGAGACTGTGACCCCTTGTTCTAGACTTCCCAGCCAGGGGAAACATCTTCCCCGCATCCAGTCTATCCAACCCCGTCAGAATTTTATACGTTTCAATGAGATCCCCTCTCATTCTTCTAAACTCTAGTGAATACAGGTCTAGTCAAAACAATCTCTCCTCATACCACAGTCCTGCCATCCCAGGAATCAGTGTGGTGAACCTTCGCTGCACTTCCTCTATGGCAAGTATAGCCTTTCTTGGGTAAGGAGACCAAAACTGCACACAATACTCCAGGTGCGGTCTCACCAAGGCCCTGTATAACTATAGTAAGACATCCTTGCTCCTGTACTCAAATCTTCTTGCAATGAAGGCCAACATACTATTGCTATTGAGGGACTGCAGCGAAGGTTCACCAGACTGGTTCCCAGGATGGCAGGACTGACATATGAAGAAAGACTGGATTAACTAGGCTAATATTCATTGGAATTTAGAAGAATGAGAGGGGATTTCATAGAAACATAAAATTCAGATGGGATTGGACAGGTTATATGCAGTAAGAATCTTCCCGATGTTGGGGAAGTCCAGAACCAGGGGTCATAGTCTAAGGATAAGGGGTAAGCCATTTAGGATGGAGATGAAGAGAAACTTCTTCACTCAGAGAGTGGTTAACCTATGGAATTCTCTACCACAGAAAGTTGTTGAGACCAGTTCGTTAGATATATTCAAAAGGGAATTAGATGTGGCCCTTACGGCTAAAGGGATCAAGGGGTATGGAGAGAAAGCAGGAATGGGGTACTGAGGTTGCATGATCAGCCATGTTTCTATGTTTCTATACCATTTGCCTTCCTAACTGCTTGCTGCACCTGCATGTTTGCTGTCAATGACTGGTGTACAAGGATTCTTTTGGTGTTCCCTTGACGAACAAAGCCAGCTCCAGCACCGTGGCCCCTTTTATAACCCAACCCCTCCTCTTTGTATCTCCAACGACTGTCCTGTCTAGCTTTCACTCTGGTGGTGCCGCAGTTCAACGCCTCGCTGATGTCCTACGCGGGCCTGGCCTGGCCCATGGAGCCCCAGCACTACCTCTCCTTCATGGAGTTCCACATCACCCTGCGGCCTGACACGGGCGATGGGGCCGTCCTCTACAGCTACGACACGTCCAGCAAGGACTTCATCTCCCTCAACTTGGTGGGCCGCTACGTGGAATTCCGCTTCGACTGCGGCTCGGGGACCGCCGCCATCAGGTCAGAGTTCACCCGCAAAAACAGCAGCGGGCCATCTCCCCCCCGCCCCCTCATCGTAAGAGAAAGGGTTAATCACATGGTTAATGTCAGTGTCAGCTGTGGCTCGGTAGGTATCACTCTTGCCGCAAAGTCAGAAGGTCGTGGGTTCAAGTCTCACTCCAGAGACTTGGGCACATAATCTAGGCTGACACTCCCAGTGCGGTACTGAGGGAGTGCTGCAGTGTCGGAGGGGCAGTACTGAGGGAGTGCTGCAGTGTCGGAGGGGCAGTACTGAGGGAGTGCTGCAGTGTCGGAGGGGCAGCACTGAGGGAGCGCTGCACTGTCAGAAGGACAGTTCTGAGGGAGTGCTGCACTGTCGGAGGGGCAGTACTGAGGGAGTGCTGCAGTGTCGGAGGGGCAGTACTGAGGGAGTGCTGCAGTGTCGGAGGGGCAGTACTGAGGGAGTGCTGCACTGTCGGAGGGGCAGTACTGAGGGAGTGCTGCAGTGTCGGAGGGGCAGTACTGAGGGAGCGCTGCACTGTCAGAGGGACAGTTCTGAGGGAGTGCTGCACTGTCGGATGGTAAGTACTGAGAGACCGCTGCACTGTCAGAGGGGCAGTACTGAGGTAGTGCTGCATTGTCGGAGGGGCAGTACTGAGGGAGCGCCGCACTGTCGGAGGGGCAGTACTGAGGTAGTGCTGCATTGTCGGAGGGGCAGTACTGAGGGATTACTGCATTGTCGGAGGAGCAGTACTGAGGTAGTGCTGCATTGTCGGAGGGGCAGTACTGAGGGAGCGCCGCACTGTCGGAGGGGCAGTACTGAGGGAGCGCCGCACTGTCGGAGGGGCAGTACTGAGGTAGTGCTGCATTGTCGGAGGGGCAGTACTGAGGTAGTGCTGCATTGTCGGAGGGGCAGTACTGAGGGAGCACCGCACTGTCGGAGGGGCAGTACTGAGGTAGTGCTGCATTGTCGGAGGGGCAGTACTGAGGGAGCGCCGCACTGTCGGAGGGGCAGTGCTGAGGGAGCGCTGCACAGTCGGAGGGGCAGTGCTGAGGGAGCGCTGCACTGTCGGAGGGTCAGTACTGAGGGAGCGCTGCAGTGTCGGAGGGGCTGTACTGAGGAAGCGCTGCACTGCCAGAGGTGCCGTCTCTCGGATGAGACGTTAAACTGAGGCCCCGTCTGCCCTCTCAGGAGGGTGTAAAAGATCCTGTGGCACTATTTCGAAGAAGAGCAGGGGAGTTCTCCCAGGTATCCTGGCTATTAGTTATCCCTCAAACACCTAAAGCTGATAATCTGATCATGATCAGGTTGCTGTTTGTGGGAGCTTGCTGTGCGCAAATTGGCTGCCGTGTTTCCTACATTACAACAGTGACTACACTTCAGAAAGTACTTCATTGACTGTAAAGCGCTTTGGGACAACCTGAGGTCTGAAAGGCGCTATAGAAATGCAAGTCTTTCTTTAAAATAGACCAACTCCCTTTATGAGAAAAAGGTTAATCAGATTGTCCTGAAGTTGCTAAATACTGGGATTTATTTCTCTTAGGAACAGGAAGAGGTCATTCAGCCCCTCGTGCCTGCTCCATCATTCAATCAGATCTTAACACCATTGACCCGACTTGGTTCTGTAACCCTTAATACCCTTACCGAGCAAAATCTACCAATCTCAGTTTTGAAATCTTCAGTTGGCCCTCAGTCTCGACAGCTTTTTGGGGGGAGAGAGTTCCAGATTTCCAGGATCCTTTGTGAAGAAGTGCTTTCTGACATCACCCTTGAACGGCCTAGCTCTAATTTTAAGGTTATGCCCTTTTATATTCTCTGTTGAGTAAGGAAATATAAGGCAATTTAGATCCAGAGACCCCTGAACTGCTGAATTAAGACTGCAATTCAAACAATGGTTAGTTTAGATAATGTGACCTACCTTCACACATCGCTCAATCCCACCGATCCACCTCCTCATATCCTCAATCCCACCTCCCCACCACATCCCTCAATCCCAGTTTTCCATATCCTCAATCCCACCATATCTCTCAATCCCACCATACCCTCAATCCCACCTACCAGGCTGTGTCTCCGAGCCTTACACTGCAGTACATGTGTGAGAATGATTGTGTGTTGACCCTTGACCCTCACCTTCTCCCAACGCAGTTGTTGACTGGCTGACTGTGTTGCCTCTTTCCCCCTGCAGGAGCCGGGAGCCCATTGCCCTGCACGAGTGGCATGAGGTGAAGGTCTCTCGGACCGCCAAGAACGGCATCCTGCAGGTAGATGATCAGCGGCCCGTGGAGGGGATGGCGGAGGTGAGTTCCAGCACCGGGGGGGGGGTGATTCCGAAATAATCTCCGCTTCCATCAGCCCTCCCCCGGAGCCCCACGTTGAGGAGTCCGATGTGGCAGTGTAAGGATTTGCTGACTAAAAATGTCTGGGGCAGGTTTAATAAACGATATCAGACATCGCACTAGCAACATCTAATGGCAGTGCAGGGTTACTATACCGAGCTTCCATATCTGGTTGGGATGACTTGGAATAGTCCATTGGATGTTTTGCGGGGGTGGGGGGGTAGTGCTCGGCCGGTACTTTGTGCCCTTTTGGGGCAGAAGAGGGCAGTCACCTCCTTTGGACTCGATGGTCATCCAGGTGTTTATCCTCATGGATGTGGGTCCGTTTTATAGAGGAGCCCTGAGTGCAGGACCATGGCTCACAGTGCAGGACATCACCGCACTTTTTTGAGGATGTAACTAGTAGAGTGGACAAGGGACAACCAGTGGCTGTGGTGTATTTGGACTTTCAAAAGGCTTTTGACAAGGTCCCAAACAAGAGATTGGTGTGCAAAATTAAAGCACATGGTATTGGGGGTAATGTATTGACGTGGATAGAGAACTGGTTGGCAGACAGGAAGCAGAGAGTCGGAATAAACGGGTCCTTTTCAGAATGGCAGGCAGTGACCAGTGGAGTGCCGCAGGGCTCAGTGCTGGGACCCCAGCTCTTTACAATACACATTAACGATTTAGATGAAGGAATTGAATGTAATATCTCCAAGTTTGCAGAGGACACTAAGCTGGGTGGCAGTGTGAGCTGTGAGGAGGATGCTAAGAGGCTGCAGGGTGACTTGGACAGGTTAGGCGAGTGGGCAAATGCATGGCAGATACAGTATAATGTGGATAAATGTGAGGTTATCCACTTTGGTGGAAAAAACAGGAAGGCAGACTGTTATCTGAATGGTGACAGATTAGGAAAAGGGGAGATGCAATGGTGCAACCTGGGTGTCATGGTACATCAGTCATTGAAAGTGGGCATTCAGGTACAGCAGGCAGTGAAGAAGGCAAATGGCATGTTGGCCTTCATAACGAGAGGATTTGAGTATAGGAACAGGGAGGTCTTACTGCAGTTATACAGGGCCTTGGAGAGGCCACACCTGGAGTATTGTGTACAGTTTTGGTCTCCAATCTGAGGAAGGACATTCTTGCTATTGAGGGAGTGCAGCGAAGGTTCATCAGACTGATTCCCGGGATGGCAGGACTGACATATGAAGAAAGACTAGATCGACTAGGCTTATATTCACTGGAATTTAGAAGAATGAGAGGGGATCTCATAGAAACATAAAATTCTGATGGGATTGGAGAGGTTAGATGCAGGAAGAATGTTCCCGATGTTGGGGAAGTCCAGAACCAGGGGTCACAGTCTAAGGATAAGGGGTATACCATTTAGGACCGAGATGAGAAACCTCTTCACTCAGAGCATTGTGAACCTGTGGAATTCTCTACCACAGAAAGTTGTTGAGGCCAGTTCATTAGATATATTCAGAAGGGAGTCAGATTTGGCCCTTATGGCTAAAGGGATCAAGGGGTATGGAGAAAAAGCAGGAATGGGGTACTGAAGTTGCACGATCAGCCATGATCATATTGAATGGCGGTGCAGGCTCGAAGGGCCGAATGACCTACTCCTGCACCTACTTTCTATGTTTCTATGTTTCTATGAGCTGGGAGAGAGTAAGGGGCAAGGTCCGATAAATCAGCCAGTTACGGTGCGATGACAAGCTTGGGTCTGTCTATGTATGTTATACGGACTTCCAGAAGGCATTTGATAAAGACCCTCCTAAGAGACTGTTAACTAATGTAAAAGCCCTCGGAATTGAGGGCAAATTATTGACCTGGTTAGGAAATTGGCTGAGCGGCAGGAGGCAGACAATAGGGATAATGGGTAGGTACTCAAATTGGCAAGCTGTATCCAGTGGTGTCCCGCAGGGATCTTTGACGGGGCCTCAACTATTCACAGTATTTATTAACAACATGATGATGGGATAGAAAGTCATATATATCCAAGTTTGCCGATGATACAGAGGTAGGTGGCCGTGTAGAGGTACAACGTCTCAAATCCGGCCGTCTGAAAATCGCAATTGTCCGAAAACCGGACATTTTTGGGAAAATCCCATTTGATATTCAGTGAAATAAAATCCGGAATTATTGTCCAAAAACCGGCGGGCCGGACTAGTTGCCGGCTTCGCCGCTAGGTTTTAAATGGCGCGTGATTGGTCCGAGCCTTGCTGAATGACCCTCAACCTGGCCCGACCCCACCTGACCCACGCCACCATTAGTACTTTGTCTGTCTCGGTAGCACACATACGCTTTTTGGGCGCTCTGGTGAGTTCTTGTCTGAAATCCTGAAAAGTCCGAAAACTGGCACAGGTCTGGGTCCCGAAGTTACCGGATTTGAGACATTTTACCTGTAGAAGCATAAAACTGCAAAGGGATAGCAATCGATTAAGTGAACGACCAAAACTGTGGCAAATGGATTTCAATGTCGGCAAATATGAGGTCATCCACTTTGGACCAAAAAAAGGATCGAACAGGGTACTTTCTAAATGGTGAAAATCTATAAACAGTGGAGGTCCAAAGAGACTTGGGGGGGGGGTTCAGGTACATTGATCAGAAAAATATCATGAACAAGGTCAGACAATAATCAAAAAGGCTAATGGAATGCTGGCCATTATATCGAGAGGACTAGATTACAAGGGGGTAGAAGTTATGCTGCAACTATACAAAGCCCGGGTTAGACCACACCTGGAGCACTGTGAGCACTTTCTGGCACCACACCTGAGGAATGATATATTGGCCTTGGAGGGAGTGCAACGTAGGTTTACCAGAATAAAACCAGGACTTCAAGAGTTAAGTTACGAGGAGAGATTACACAAATTAGGGTTGTATTCCCTGGAATTTAGAAGGTTAAGGGGTGATTCATCAAAGTTTTCAGGATATTAAGGGGAACAGATAGGGTAGTTAGAGAGAAACGATTTCCGCTGGTTGGAGATTCTAGGACTAGGGGGCAGAGTCTAAGTATTAAAGCCAGACCTTTCAAGAGTGAAATTAGGAAACACTTCTACACACAAAGAATGGTAGAAGTTTGGAACACTCTTCTGCAAACGGCAATTGATGCTAGATCCATTGATAATTTTAAATCGGAGATTGATAGATTTTTGTTAACCAAAGGTATTAAGGGACATGGGCCAAAGGCAGGTATATGGAGATAGGTCGCAGATCAGCCATGATCTCGAATGGCGGAGCAGGCTCGAGGGGCTGAATGGCCTCCTCCTGTTCCGATGTGCCTACGACCTTTGGCCGAGCCAGAATGAGAGAAGGAGGGAAACGTTTGCGACAGGTTCAGTAATTGATCCTAATTCCATGATGTAGGATCCTGCAGTAGTGAGCGGTGCCCTCTATGTTGACCCTATATTGACGCCTCTTTCATTCTCTCTTCCCCCTCACAGGGGGCCTTCACCCAGATTAAGTGCAACACGGATATATTCTTCGGAGGGATCCCAGACTACGACAACGTGAGGAGGAACTCTGAGGTGTTGGAGCCGTTCACCGGCAGTATTCAGACTGTAAGAATTCAGTCTGACAGAATAATTGCACTCAATTCCTGAAGTGGGTGGGCAGGGACTGTTTTATTTTTAACATGCCAGCTGCCTAAGTGAGCAGCACGGCCCAGGTCAGGCACTGAGCACCATGGAACACCGAGGACCCAACTTCAATCCCTGCACTGCGCTGAGCTGAGTGAGCTGGTCTCAGTGAGGCAGTGATACGGGAACCCAGGAGGTACAGAGGCCCCGGGGCTCTCTGATTCAATGGGTGTTTGTGTGAGAGTGCGTGTGAGCGAGAGTGTGTGTGCTCACTCAGGCCCACATCCCCAGCATTGAAGCATTGACCACGCTCGATCAGTTCCTTTGGACGGGCCTCATCGTCCGCTTGCCCGACATGAGACTCCCAAAGCAAGCGCTCTACTCGGAACTCCTACACGGAAAGCGAGCCCCAGGTGGGCAGAGGAAATGTTTCAAGGACACCCTCAAAACCTCCCTGATAAAATGTAACATCCCCACCGACACCTGGGAGTCCCTGGCCCAAGACCGCCCCAAAGTGGAGGAAAAGCATCCGGGAAGGCGCTGAGCACCTCGAGTCTCGTCGCCGGGAGCAAGTTGAAGCCAAGCGTAGACAGCGGATGGAGCACACGGCAACCCAGGCACCCCACCCATCTGTTCCTTCATCCACCATCTTCCCAACCTGTGACAGAGACTGTAGGTCCCGCATTGGACTCTTCAGTCACCTGAGAACCCATATTAGTGTGGAAGCAAGTCATCCTCGACTCCGGGGGACTGCCTAACAGAGAGAGAGAGAGAGAATGTGCGTGTATGTGTTGTGAGTGTGTGTGTGTGAGTGTGTGGTCTGAGTGTGAATGTGTGTGCTTTGAGTATGTTCATATGAGTGCAGGTGTTGTGAATGTGTATGTGTGGTGTGAGTGCGTGTGTGAGTGTGTGGTGTGAGTATGTGTCTGTTGTGAGTGTGTGTTGTGAGTGTGAGTATTTGTCTGGTGTGAGTGTGCGAGTGCATGTGCGAGTGTGTGAGAGGCGTGTGTGCGAGTGCGTTTGCGTGCATTTGGTGTGAAGGTGTGTGTGTGTGTGTGTCTACCTCACCACCAATGTTCCCTGTGAGCTGCGCTGTGTTCTGCGCTGCCTGGTTCATTTAGTGCGTGGTCCCTTTAACTCTCCGTGCATGCTCGGTATTTACAATGGGGGAAGTCAGTGAGCAGCCTCCGCTTGACCGTCCCTTTGCTGCGCGGACGCACAGCTTAGAGGGAACAATGCTCACGGCCACGTCTCTCGACCCCTACACGGTCTCCAAGTTATCTGCTTGGCCAAGCAGAAGTTTCCTCCAATTGAATAGTGGGAAGACCGAAGCCATTGTTTTTGGGCCCCGTCACAAACTCTGTTCCCTTGCCACTGATTCCATCCCTCTCTCCCAGGCCACTATGTGAGGCTGAACCAGACTGTTCACAACCTTGGCGTCCTATGTGACCCTGAGATGAGCTTCCGACCCCATATCTGCTCCATCACCTAGACCACCTCCGTACCATCGCCCGTCTCTGCCCCTCCTCAGCCCATCTGAAAGAAACACTAGGATTTATATAGCGCCTTTAATGACCACCGGACCTCTTCAAAGCACTTTACAGCCAATGAAGTACTTTTTGAAGTGTAGTCACTGTTGTAATGTATGAAACAAGCGAGCCCCAGGTGGGCAGAGGAAACATTTCGGGGACACCCTCAAAGCCTCCCTGATAAAGTGCAACATCTCCACCGACACAAAGAAACATAGAAAATAGGTGCAGGAGTAGGCCATTCGACCCTTCGAGCCTGCATCACCATTCAATAAGATTATGGCTGATCATTCACCTCAGTAACCCTTTCCCGCTTTCTCTCCATACCCCTTGATCCTTTTAGCCGTAAGGGCCATATCTAACTCCCTCTTGAATATATCCAATGAACTGGCATCAACAACTCTCTGCAGCAGGGAATTCCATAGGTTAACAACTCTCTGAGTGAAGAAGTTTCTCCTCATCTCAGTCCTAAATGGCCTACCCCTTATCCTTAGACTGTGTCCCCTGGTTCTGGACTTCCCCAACATCGGGAACATTCTTCCCGCATCTAACCTGTCCCGTCCCATCACAATCTTATACGTTTCTATGAGATCCCCTCTCATCCTTCTAAACTCCAGTGTATAAAGGCCCAGTTGATCCAGTCTCTCCTCATATGTCAGTCCTGCCATCCCGGGAATCAGTCTGGTGAACCTTCGCTACACTCCCTCAATAGCAAGAACGTCCTTCCTCAGATTAGGAGACCAAAACTGAACACAATATTCCAGGTGAGGCCTCACAACTGCAGTAAGACCTCCCTGCTCCTATACTCAAATCCCCTCGCTATGAAGGCAAACATACCATTTGCCGCCTTCACCGCCTGCTGTACCTGCATGCCAACTTTCAATGACTGATGAACCATGACACCCAGGTCTCGTTGCACCTCCCCTTTTCCTAATCTGCCGCCATTCAGATACCATCAGATAATGAGCAGAGAATCTGTTTTTGTTATGTTGATTGAGGGATAAATATTGACCAAGACTCTGGGGATAACTCCCCTGTTCTTCTTCGAAATAGTGCCATGGGATCTTTTACACCCACCTGAGAGAGCAGACCGGGCCTCGGTTTAAAATTTAATCCGAAAGGCGACGCCTCCCACCGTACTGCCCCTCTGACAGTGCAGCACTCTCTCAGTACTGCCCTTCCGACAGTGCTGCACTCCCTCAGTACTGCCCCTCCGACCGTGCAGCGCTCCCTCAGTACTGCCCCTCCGACAGTGCAGCACTCTCTCAGTACTGCCCCTCCGACAGTGCAGCACTCCCTCAGTACTGCCTCTCCGACAGTGCAGCACTCCCTCAGTACTGCCCCTCCGACAGTGCAGCACTCCCTCAGTACTGCCTCTCCGACAGTGCAGCACTCCCTCAGTACTGTCCCTCCGACAGTGCAGCACTCCCTCAGTACTGTCCCTCCGACAGTGCAGCACTCCCTCAGTATTGTCCCTCCGACAGTGCAGCACTCCCTCAGCACTGCCTCTCCGACAGTGCAGCACTCCCTCAGTACTGCCCCTCCGACAGTGCAGCACTCCCTCAGCACTGCCTCTCCGACAGTGCAGCACTCCCTCAGTACTGCCCCTCCGACAGTGCAGCACTCCCTCAGCACTGCCTCTCCGACAGTGCAGCACTCCCTCAGCACTGCAGTGGAATGTCAGCCTAGATTTTTGTGCTCAAGTCCCTGGAGTGGGACTTGAACCCACAACCTTCTGATTCAGAGACGAGGGTGCTGCCCACTGAGCCACGGCTGACACATCTGCGGCTGAAACCCTCAGTGGAACTGTTGCCTCCGTAATCATGATCCCATCCCCGAAGTCCCCTGATGGAGTCTCCCCATTTCCAACGCCCTGTTCCCGAAGCCTTGCCGTGCTGAACTCCTGCATCTCTTGTTCCCCACCAGATTATCCTCAACGATCGGACCCTGCGGCTGCACCGGGAGTTCGGCACGAGTGTGAACGTGGAGAACGCGGCCCACCCCTGCGTCCACAGCCCCTGTGTCAACGGGGGCTCCTGTACACCGCGGCACGATGCCTTCGAGTGTGACTGCCCCCTGGGCTTCGACGGGCTGCGCTGTCAGAAAGGTATCTTGTCGCCAGGGGAGAGATTAGGGTGGGGTGGGGGGGGAGGGAGGGGTGTGTGGGGGGCTGGGGGGTGGGGGAGGAGATGGTAGGGGGCTGGGGGTTGGGGGTGGGGGGAGATGGGGATGGTGGGTTGTGGGGAGGTGGGTTGGCGGGGGTCGGGGGGGGGGGGTTTGGGGAGGTGGGTTGGTGAATATAGGAACAGGAGGAGGCCATTTAGCCCCTCGAGCCTGTTCTGCCATTCAATCAGATCGTGGCTGATCTGTATCTTAACTCCATCTACCCGCCTTGGCTCCACGTCCCTTAATACCCTTACCCAGCAAAAAACCTATTAGTCTCAGCTTTGACATTTTCAATTGACCCCCCGACCTCAACAGCTGTTTTGGGGAGAGAGAATTCCAGATTCCCAGCATCCTTTGTGTGACGAAGTGCTTCCTGACATCACCCCTGAACGGCCTGGCTCTAATTTTAAGGTGATGCTCCTTTGTTCTGGACGCTCCCCACCAGAGGAAAGAGTTTGTCTCCGTCTACCCCGTCAACTTCTTTAATCATCTTAAAATCCTCGATTATACCACCCCTTAATCTTCTATATTCTATATTCAAGAGGAGGGGTCGGGGATTGAGGGTCGAGGGCCGGGGGGGTTGAGGGTTGAGTGCCGGGGGGGTCGAGGGTTGGGGGTCGAGGGCCGAGAGTCGGGGGTTGGGGGTCAAGGGGCCGGGGGGGGGGGTCGAGGGTCAGAGCGGAAGGCTATATTTCAGTAAACAGAGGAAGGTGTAATCTCCATCTCCCTCCCATCGTATGTTAAAGCAATGAGAGGATTGGGCAGCTGATGGTATTTTATTCCTGCTCTCTTCTCTCTTGGATGTGCTGACTCCCTGCTGGAGATTGTTGTTGGGATGCAAAGCACCCGCTTTATTCCCAAGCGCCCATTCTTCTTGTGTGAGCCTCAACAGTGAGGTCGGCGAGCTATTTGGCTGTGAGAGTCACAGCCCAGTCTGATGCCGCAGTGCGGGGGTGTGGTGGTTTGGGGGGGGGGGGGAAAGGGGGGGGGGGGAAGGGGGGAGCTGGAGTGATGTCAGGTGCAGTATTTCCCCCTCCCTGCTGGGATGGACCCTCCGCAGAGGCCGAGGGTCGGTCTGGTCTGTTCGGCGGACTACCAGGCAAGGGACTGCAGTTACCAACTGAGCCACAAGGGGGCATGGTCATTTACAAAAGAAGTTTGATTGTGTCATTGGACTAAAACTTGATTTTTAATTTTGTCTCAGCTACACATAGATCCCCAGGTCTTATTCTCCCTCTTCGACAGGAAACATTAAAGTGTTAACTTACAATGTCAGCCATCACACTCGCCTGAGTCAAAAGGTTGTGGGTTCAATTCCCACTCCAGGGACTTTGAGCACAAAATCTAGGCTGACATTCCAGTGCAGTGCCGAGGGACTGCCTCACTGTCGGAGGGGCAGTACTGGGGGAGCGTTGCACTGTCGGAGGGGCAGTACTGAGGGAGTGCTGCACTGTCAGAGGGGCAGTACTGAGGGAGTGCCGCACTGTCAGAGGGGCAGTACTGAGGGAGCGCTGCACTGTTGGAGGGGCAGTACTGAGGGAGTGCTGCACTGTTGGAGGGGCAGTACTGAGGGAGTGCAGCACTGTCGGAAGGGCAGTACTGAGGGAGCGCTGCACTGTTGGAGGGGCAGTACTGAGGGAGCGTTGCACTGTCAGAGGGGCAATGCTGAGGGAGTGCAGCACTGTCGGAGGGGCAGTACTGAGGGAGCGCTACACTGTAGGAGGGGCAGTACTGAGGGAGTGCCGCACTGTCAGAGGGGCAGTACTGAGGGAGCGCTGCACTGTTGGAGGGGCAGTACTGAGGGAGTGCTGCACTGTTGGAGGGGCAGTACTGAGGGAGTGCAGCACTGTTGGAGGGGCAGTACTGAGGGAGCGCTGCACTGTCAGAGGAGCAGTACTGAGGGAGCGCTGCACTGTCGGAGGGGCAGTGCTGAGGGAGTGCAGCACTGTCGGAGGGGCAGTACTGAGGGAGCGCTGCACTGTCGGAGGGGCAGTACTGAGGGAGTGCCGCACTGTCAGAGGGGCAGTACTGAGGGAGCGCTGCACTGTCGGAGGGGCAGTACTGAGGGAGTGCTGCACTGTTGGAGGGGCAGTACTGAGGGAGCGCTGCACTGTTGGAGGGACAGTGCTGAGGGAGCGCTACACTGTCAGAGGTGCCACATTTCAGATGAGACATAAAACCGAGGGTCCTCTCAGGTGGACAGAAATGATCCCACGGTCACTATTTTGAAGAAGAGCAGGGGAGTTCTCCCCGGTGTCCTGGGGCCAATATTTATCCTTTAATCAGCATCATTAAAACAGATTATCTGGTCATTATCACATTGCTGTTTGTGGGATCTTGCTGTGCGCAAGTTGGCTGTCGTGTTTCCCACATTACAACAGTGACTACGCTCCAAAAGTACTTCATTGGCTGGAAAGAGCTTTGGGACGTGCGGTGGTCAGGAAAGGCGCTATATAAATGCCGGTCTTTCTTTCTTTCTATAACCTGTGTGATGTAAGCCCTGAACTGCTAACAATTGGTTTTGCTTTCTTTCCTTTGCTTCCTGCGGGCTGCAGAATGTGGAAATTACTGTCTGAACAGTGAGTAACTCCAGAATCCGCCCTGGTCCTAGCAGGAACTGCTCGGAGGTTGCGAGTAGTGTTTGCAGATGGCCAACCCCCTCAGCCAATACACCGTCCCATTGGCACATCCCTGGGGCCCTTGAGGCAATCGCTGCCTGTGCACCACAGTGGATGGCTCCCACACAACCAGTCCTTGTTGTGCTGATACTCCCCATATAAAAAACAGAAACTGCTGGCAGTACTCAGCAGGTCACCGCAGCGTTCGTGGGGAGAGAAACAGAGCGAATGTTTCAGGGCGATGACCTTTCATCGAACGGCCAGTGCTGGTTTGGTGTTTGAATTTTCTGGCACTGCAGTTTTCAGAAGGGCCGCCTCATTGGAGGAATCTGAAACTGGATCACCAGGATATATTAGCAACTTGAGATACATTCAGATACGTACACCTCAGAACATTCATTGGATGTAAAGCAGCTTGGGCCGACCCGGGGTTGTGAAACATCCTTCCTTCTGTCTCACCCTCCTTTCCTTCCTCCCACCCTTCCTTCCTTCCTTCCTTCCTCCCTCCCTCCCTTCCCTTCCCTCCCACCTACAGACAGGAAAGCTCGCAGTGTCCATGAGGTGGTGAATGCTGCCTCTGCTAATCCATCCGTCAATTGTATTGTCAAACACCGTCCGTTTAATATATAAATCCCCTCCCCTCTTCCCTGACTTTTACCAGCTCTGGGTACCTGTGATCCAGTGATCCTGACCTTTACCAGCACTGGATACCAGTGATCCAGTGATCCTGACCTTTACTAGCACTGGATACCAGTGATCCTGACCCTTACCAGCTCTGGGTACCAGTGATCATTTGATCCAATGATCCAGTGATCTTGGCCTTTACCAGCTCTGGGTACCAGTGATCATTTGATCCAGTGATCTTGGCCTTTACCAGCTCTGGGTACCAGTGATCATTTGATCCAATGATCCAGTGATCTTGGCCTTTACCAGCTCTGGGTACCAGTGACCATTTGATCCAGTGATCCTGACCTTTACCAGCACTGGATACCAGTGATCCAGTGACCCTGACCTTTAGCAGCTCTGGGTACCAATGATCCAGTGATCTTGGCTTTTACCAGCTCTGGGTACCAGTGATCATTTGATCCAGTGATCCAGTCCTTTACCAGCACTGGATACCAGTGATCCAGTGATCCTGACCTTTAGCAGCTCTGGGTACCAGTGATCCAGTGATCCTGACCTTTACCAGCACTGGATACCAGTGATCCAGTGATCCTGACCTTTAGCAGCTCTGGGTACCAGTGATCCAGTGATCTTGGCTTTTACCAGCTCTGGGTACCAGTGATCATTTGATCCAATGATCAAGTGATCTTGGCCTTTACCAGCTCTGGGTACCAGTGATCATTCGATCCAGTGATCTTGGCCTTTACCAGCTCTGGGTACCAGTGATCATTTGATCCAATGATCCAGTGATCTTGGCCTTTACCAGCTCTGGGTACCAGTGATCATTTGATCCAGTGATCCTGACCTTTACCAGCACTGGATACCAGTGATCCAGTGACCCTGACCTTTAGCAGCTCTGGGTACCAGTGATCCAGTGATCTTGGCTTTTACCAGCTCTGGGTACCAGTGATCATTTGATCCAGTGATCCAGTCCTTTACCAGCACTGGATACCAGTGATCCTGACCGTTAGCAGTTCTGGGTACCAGTGATCCAGTGATCATGGCTTTTACCAGCTCTGGGTACCAGTGATCATTTGATCCAGTGATCTTGGCCTTTACCAGCTCTGGGTGACAGTGATCCAGTGATCCTGACCTTTACCAGCTCTGGGTGATAGTGATCCAGTCCTTTACCAGCTCTGGGTGACAGTGATCCTGACCTTTACCAGCTCTGGGTGACAGTGATCCTGACCTTTACCAGCTCTGGGTGCCAGCGATGGTCACCGGGAAGAATGACGATGAGAAGCTGCTGGATTGTTGTAAAAACCCGACCGGTTCACTGACGTCTTTCGGGGGAAGGAACCCTGCCGTCCTCACCCGGTCTGGGCCTACACGTGACTCCAGTCCCACACCGACGCAGTTGACTCTGATGTGGGCTAACAATTTGCAAAGGATTGGTGCGAGAAGTAGGGTCCACCCAGGGACACCCTTGCTAGCGACACCCACGTCCCGAGGATTCATTTCTAAAACGGGCTTGGCCAGAGACACATCAAGCCTGTGCCGGCTCTGTGAAAGTGCTATCCAATTAGTGCCGCTCCCTCTCACTCTTTCCCCATAACCGTCTTAATTAACCAACTTCAACCACACATCCAATTGCCTTTCGAACGTTCCTGTATAATGAGTTATTTTGCCAATTATTGTAAATCTGTGACCTCTGGTTACTGACCACCCGCCCTTGAGAAGTGGCAGTGTTCCGCCCTCCTGAACCGCTGTTCCTTGTGGCAGTCTGGTATAACTGAGTATCTCGCTGGGCCATTTCAGAGGGCAGTTAAGAGTCAACCACATTGCTGTGGGTTTGGAGTCACATATCGGCCCAGACCGGGTAAGGACAGCAGATTTCCTTTCCTAAAGGATGGGTTTTTAATGACAATCCGGTCGTTACATGTCACCATTAGTAATACTAGCTTTTTATTCCAGATTTATTAATTAACTGAATTTAAATTCCACTGCTGCCGTGGTGGGATTTGAACTCGTGTCTCCAGATCATTAGTCTAAGCCTCTGATTCCTAGTCCAGTGATGTTACCACTATGCTACCGTTCCCTGTCATTATTGTAAACCTGCGACCTCTGGCTACCAACCCCCTGGCCAGAGTAAACAGTTCCTCCCTCCTTGCTCTTATCAAAACCCCTCATAGTTTGGACAATTTCTGTTAGGTCTCCCCTTAATCTTCGCTGCTCCAAGGAGAACAAGCCCAGCTTCTCCAATCTCTCCCTCATCCCCGGTAAACCATCATTGTGGTAAACCTCCTCGCCAGGTTGCTTGACATCCTTCCGAAAGTTCGGTGCCCAGAATTGGACACAATACACCAGCTGGGGCCCAAACAGTGATCTGTAAAGGTTTAGCACGATTTCCAAGCTTTTGTATTCAATGCCCCTATTTACAAATCCAAGTGTCCCATACACTTTCTTAACCGCCTCATCAACTTGCCCCGCCACCTTCAAAGTTCTGTGAATTCGCATCCCCAGGTCCCTCTGCTCTTGGACGTGCGACACCGTTTGTTGCGACGGGCGGGTGCACCAAATGGAGGTGTCCACTAGAGGGAGCACCGGGACTGTGCTCAACACACTGGAGCTGCTGCACACACCATGGCCCTTATAAGAGTGGTTTCATCTTAGCTAAGGATTATGGGTAATTGAGCCTCCATTACTGTGCCAAGAGTAAGTTTGAGGCATGATTCGTAGAATTACATAGGATTGCATCGAATATTTGGCACAGAAACAGGCCATTCGGCCCAACCAGTCCACGCCGAAGTTTATGCTCCACTCGAGCATCAACCCGTCTTTCCTCATCTAAATCTATCAGCATAACCCTCTATTCCCTTCTCCCTCATTTGCTTGTCTAGCCTCCCCTTAACTGCATCTGTACTATTCGCTTCAACTACTCCCTGTGGTAACGAGTTCGATGGTGGGGGAGGCGGAAGAGGGTGGGGGAGGCGGAAGAGGGTGGTGGAGAGAGAAGAGGATGGGGGAGGGGGGAGAGGGTGGGGGGAGGAGGGAGAGGGTGCAGGGAGGGGGAAAGGGTGGGGGAGAGGGTGGGGAGGGGTAGATAGAGGGTGGGGATGGGGAGAGGGTGTGGGAGAGGGTGGGGAGGGTGAGAGGGTTGGGGCGAGGGTGGGAGGGAGAGCGTGCAGGGAGGGGGCTGCCTTGGGTGTAATTACTGAGTTCCCCGTACCCGGGACCTCTGGCACTGACTCTGCCAAAGTTTGGCGTCTCGGTGAGGGGAGTAGGGGACTTTAATTGTGATATGAACGGTGGATGCCCGGACCACCGGGGCTGTATCTACACTTCCCCCCACCTCATGTCACGGATTTACATGTACAGCGGAGTTTTGCTGCTTCTGGTGGGTGGGATCATCCCCACTGTGGTCAGGTGGGCTGAGGTGGGGGATGGCGGTGAGAGGGACGGGGAGGGGGGAGGGGAAAGCATTACTCTGATCTGTGTTTGCCAAGGTTAGTTCTCTGCTCTCACACACAGGCGAGGTACGAGAGGGAATCTGGTGTCTGTGGAACAGAAGCCAGCTTTGTTTAGGAGAGTGGGGCAGAAACCAGCAAAAGAGCCCAGCCTGCCCTCTGTGGGCCACTATAGGAATTGCACCTGCTGGGCTCAGAGTGTGACCATGAGCTTCTTCCTGTGATTTCAGCTATAACAGAAGCCATTGAAATCCCGCAGTTTATTGGCCGCAGTTACCTCATCTACGACCATCCGAACTTCCTCAAGCGGTAAGTGTCCTCCCGCTCACATCACCAAAGGCATCTGTGACCGCTCGCGCTCCGTGCCAGCCCTGGCTCAGTGGGTAGCTCTCTCCCTTACAGTCAGAACATCATGGGTTCAAGCTCCACTCTAGACAATCTCAGGGTGGTTTATATATAGAATACAAGATACCCGGGAGTGAGTTATAGGCTGGAATCTAACTGAGGGGTTCATAGTAACATAGAAATTTACAGCGCAGAAGGAGGCCATTTCGGCCCATCGTGTCCGCACCGGCCGACAAAGAGCCGCATGGCCCTCAGTCAGCAGCCCTGAAGGTTACATATAAACCTCTGAACAATGACGGAAAGGCAAAGAGCACCCAGCCCAACCAGTCCGCCCCACACAACTGCGACACCCCTTATACTGAAACATTCTACACTCCACCCCAACCAGAGCCATGTGATCTCCTGGGAGAGGCAAAAACCAGATAAAAACCCAGGCCAATTTCGGGAGGAAAAAATCTGGGAAAATTCTTCTCCGACCCATCCAGGCAATCGAAACTAGTCCAGGAGATCACCCTGGCCGCATTCTATTCCCTGCAGTACTTACCATTATATCTGTGCCGGCCAACAAAAGGTTACCCAGTCTAATCCCAATTACCAGCTCTAGGCCCGTAACCCTGCAGGTTACGGCACGTTAAGTGCCCATCCAACCATCTCTGAAAAGTGGTGAGGGTTTTTGTATCCACCACTCTTCCAGGCAGCGAGTTCCAGATCCCCACAACCCTCTGCGTAAAGAAACCCCCCTCAAATCCCCTCTCAACCTTCCATCAACCACCTTAAAACTATGGCCCCTCATTATAGACCCCTTCACCACTGGAAATAGGCCCTTATTTTCCACTATGTCCAGGCCCCTCAATATTTTGCACACCTCAATGAGGTCTCATGTCAACATCCTCTGTTCCAATGAGAACAAACCCAGCTTATCCAATCTGTCCTCATAACTAAGATTCTCCATTCCAGGCAGCATCCTAGTAAATCTCCTCTGCACCCTCTCGAGTGCAATCACGTCCTTCTTATAATACGGCGACCAGAACTGCACGCAGTACTCCAGCTGTGGCCTAAAGTATTATACAATTTCAGCATTACCTCCCTGCTCTTATATTCTATGCCTCGGCCAATAAACGCAAGCATTCCGTATGCCGCCTTAACCGCCTTATCCACCTGGCCTGCTACTTTCAGGGATCTGTGGACAAGCACTCCAAGGTCCCTTTGTTCATCTACACTATTAAGTGGCCTACCGCCTAATGTGTATACCCTTTCCTTATTAGCCAGTGCAAACAGTTGATCCCTATCTACTCGATAATAACTTCTGATTTTGAAAACCTCTATTAAATCTCCCTTTACCCTTTACTGCTCTAAGGAGATCAATCTCAGCTTCTCCAGTCTCTGCACATAACTGAAGCCCCTCATCCCCGGTACCATTCTGGTAAATCTCCTCTGCACCCTCTCCAGGGCCTTCACATCCTTCCTACAGTGCGGTGCCCAGAATTGGACACAATACTCCAGCTGGGGCCAGTGATTTAGCATAACCTCATTGCTTTTCTACTCTATGCCTCTATTAATAAAGCCAGGAGCCCGTGTGCTTTTTTAACAGTCTCAGCTTGTCCTGCCACCTTCAAAGATTTGTGTATGCACAGCCCTGGGTCTCTCTGTTCCTGCACCTCTTTTAAAATTGTTCCATTTAGTCCATATTGTCTCCCCTTCCTTCCAAAATACATCACTTCTCACTTCCCTGTGTTAAATTTCATCTGCCATGTATCTGCCCGTTTCATAAGAACATAAGAAATAGAAACATGAGTAGGCCTTATGGCCCCTCGAGCCTGCTCCGCCATTCAATAAGATCACAGTCTGTTCCCACCTCACCATTTGATTGATATAAATTACTTTATTCCGATTGCCTGATGACTAGAATCATCCAGTGGGTTACAGTGGGGTATATTTCTATCCAGGAGCTCACTAAGGTTTTAGAACCTTTGCCATCATTCCCTTCGCCTTTGCCCCAGGTCAACCTGGTTTCCATGTGTTTATGTTCACTGGTGATGGCACAGTTTGAGTGAGTGGCTCCCGCTCATATTTAAACAGAGCTTTGTTTGTTTTTGATCTTCCCACCAGAGTGTCGGGGTCGAGATGCAACATCTTCATGAGGTTCAAGACTACAGCTGACGACGGCTTATTGCTTTGGAGGGGAGACAGTACCATGAGGCTGAACAGTGACTTCATCTCTCTCGGTCTCCAGGATGGGGCCTTGGTGTTCAGGTTAGTGTCTGGGCCTTGGGTTGTGGTTAGTGTCTGGGCCTTGGGGTGTGGTTGATGTCTGGGCCTTGGGGTGTGGTTGGTGTCTGGGCCTTGGGGTGTGGTTAGTATCTGGGCCTTGGGGTGTGGTTGGTGTCTGGGCCTTGGGGTGTGGTTAGTGTCTGGGCCTTGGGCTGTGGTTAGTGTCTGGGCCTTGGGCTGTGGTTAGTGTCTGGGGCCTCGGGGTATGGTCGGTATCTGCGCATCGGGGTATGGTCGGTGTCTGGGCCTCGGGGTATGGTCGGTGTCTGGGCCTCGGGGTATGGTTGGTGTCTGGGCCTCGGGGTATGGTTGGTGTCTGGGCCTCGGGGTATGGTTGGTGTCTGGGCCTCGGGGTATGGTTGGTGTCTGGGCCTCGGGGTGTGGTTGGTGTCTGGGCCTCGGGGTGTGGTTGGTGTCTGGGCCTCGGGGTGTGGTTGGTGTCTGGGCCTCGGGGTGTGGTTGGTGTCTGGGCCTCGGGGTGTGGTTGGTGTCTGGGCCTCGGGACCTGGTTGGTGTCTGGGCCTCGGGGTGTGGTTGGTGTCTGGGCCTCGGGGTATGGTTGGTGTCTGGACCTCGGGGTATGGTTGGTGCCTGGGCCTCGGGGTATGGTTGGTGTCTGGGCCTTGGTGTTCAGGTTGTTCCTTGTGTTACGGATATGACTCAATACTGACTGGCTCCTGTATATCAAGCGCTTGAACAAAGAAAAGAAAGACAGTACTTGCATTTATACAGCAGCTTTCGTGACTTCAGAGAATCCTAGAATGGTTTCAACACAGAAGAAGGCCATTCGCCTGTCGAGCCTGCGCCGACATGTGAAAATACGGACAGAAAAAGACAAACTGGTCCATCAAGCGGGTCCCCAATGCTCATGGTGCAACTAACGATCATGATTCCCAGTTTTCCCTCCAACCTGCAGCCACTCTCCTGGAAGAGGCAAACATATAGATCACTAAGAAACTCTAGGCCAATTCAAGGAGGAAGCTATTTGGGAAATTCCTCTCAGATGTTGGGGCACCGTGAGATACGTACCAAACGCTCCACCTACCTCCTGATCTTCGTCACAGTGATGACCACCTCCAGGTCCTTATTGAATGAACTGGTCAGGTGGGCAGAACAGTGGCAAATGGAATTCAATCCGGAGAAGTGTGAGGTAATGCACTTGGGGAGGGCTAACAAGGCAAGGGAATACACATGAAATGGTACGACACTGAGAAGTGTAGAGGAACAAAGGGACCTTGGAATGCAGGTCCACAGATCCCCGAAGGTAGCAGGCCTGGTAGATAAGGGGGTTAGGAGGGGATACGGAATATTTCCCTTTATTAGCCGAGGAATAGAATACAAGAGCGAGGAGGTTATGCTTGAACTGTATAGAACACTGGTTAGGCCTGAGCTGGAGTACTGCGTGCAGTTCTGGTCACCACATTACAGGAAAGATATGATTGCACTGGAAAGGACAAGGATATTGCCAGGACTGGAGAATTTTAGCTATGAGGACAGATTGGATAGGCTGGGTTTGTTTTCTTTGGAACAGAGGAGGCTGAGGGGAGATGTTATTGAGGCGTATAAAATTATGAGGGGCCTGGATAGAGTGGATAGGAAGGACCTAGTTCCCTTAGCAGAGGGGTCAACAACCAGGGGGCATAGATCTAAAGTAATTGGAAGGAGGTTTTGAGGGGAAATTTCTTCACCCGGAGGTTGTTGGGGGTCTGGAACTCACTGCCTGAAAGGGTGGTAGAGGCAGAAACCCTCACCACAATTAAAAAGTACTTGGATGTACATTTGAAATGCTGTAACCTGCAGGGCTATGGATTAAGAGCTGGACAGTGGGATTAGGCTGGATGGCTCTTGATTGGTCGGCGCGGACACGATGGGTCGAAATGGCCTCCTTCCATGCTGTAAATTTCTATGATTCTACGAACAGTCACAATGACCCCGTACTCACTGCACCAACACCTGGGTAATTGAGGGATTGAGCATTGTAGGGAGCAGGAGCTTGTCGGCAATTCCTCAACTCCAACCGAATGATCCTTGGCTCGTTCGCTCAGTTGGTAAATGCACTGTGGTACTGGGTGACACAGATCAGGAAGTCCCGGTGTCCATCTCTGGCCTGGGTGACGGTATCTGGTGCTGAGATCTCTGCCTTCCTTCAACTCTGGCCTCCTCTGCATCCCCCACTTCCTTCACCCCACCATCGGTGGCCGTGCCTTCAGCTGTTCAGGCCTCAAGCTCTGGAACGCCCTCTATAAACCTCTCCGCCTCTCTACCTCCCTCTCTCTTTCTTCAAGTCGTGCCTTAAAACCTATCTCTTTGACCAAGTTTTTGGCCACCTGCGCCAATTTCTTATGTGGCTCGGTGTCAAATTGATTTGTCGCATAATACTCCTGTGAAGCGCCTTGGGACATTTCACTTTGCTAAAGGCACTATAAAAAATAAAAGTTGTTGTTGTTATTGTAGAAGATTAGAATGCAAGGGGGTAGAAGTTATGCTGCAGCTGTATAAAACCCAGGTTAGACCACACCTGGAGTACTGTGAGCAGTTCTGGGCACCAGACCTTAGGAAGGACATATTGCCCTTGGAGGGAGCGCAGCCTCGGTTTACCAGAATGGTACCCAGATTTCAAGGGTTAAATTACGAGGAGAGATTACGCAAATTAGATTTGTATCCCTGGAATTTAGCAGATTAAGAGGTGTTAAGCATTAAGAAAGTTTTCAGGATATTAAGGGGAACAGATAGGCTAGATAGAGAGAAACGATTTCTGCTGGTTGGGGGGTCTCGGACTAGGGGGGGCATAGTCTAAATATTAGAGCCAGACCTTTCAGGAGTGAAATTAGAAAACACCTCTTCACACAAAGGGTGGTAGAGTTTTGGAACTCTCTTCTGCGAACAGCAATTGATGCTGGATCAATTGTTAATTTTAAATCTGAGATTGATGGATTTTTGTTAACCAAAGGTATTAAGGGACATGGCGGGTAAATAGAGTTAGGTTGCAGATCAGCCATGGTCTCCTTGAATGGTGGATCAGGCTTGAGGGGCTCAATTGCCTCCTTCTGCACCAATGTTCTCTAAACCTCTCCACCTCTCTCTCCTCCAACTCTTTTAGGGCTTGACAGGGTAGATGCAGGGAGGATGCTTCTTCTGGCTGGGGAGTCTAGAGCCAGGGGTCACAGTCTCAGAATAAGTGCTCAGCCATTTAGGACTGAGATGAGGAGAAATTTCTTCACTCAGAGGGTGGTGAATCTGTGGAATTCTCTACCCCAGAGGGCTGTGGAGGCTCAGTCATTGAATATACTCAAGACTGAGATCAATAGATTTTTTAGATCTTAAGGGATTCAAGGGATATGGGGATAGTGCAGGCAAGTGGAGTTGCAATGGACGGTCAGCCCTCGAGGGGCCGAATGGCCTACTCCTGCTCATATTTCTTATGTTCTTAAGATGCTCCTTAAAACCTACCACTTTGACCAAGCTTTTGGTCACCCATCCTAATGTCTCCATTATGTGGCTCGGTGTCAAATTTTGTTTGTTAATCGCTCCTGTGAAGCGACACTTGCCATTTTACTACATTAAAGGTGCTATATAAATGCAAGTTGTTGTTGTGGAGCGAGCTACAGTGGTCCTCAGCACCTCTGGGCGAGAGAAATAAAATGAGCTGATCTCTGTCTAGTGCCCCCACAGATTGGAGGTTCGTGTGTTTAGGGGGTGGGTCTGCACAGGATAGGGGTGGGTGGTGATGCTCATTGCAGTCAAATAGCCTGCTAACACTCACCGTCCAGGATCACCCAATGAAGAATGACCATGTGGTCAAGGTAGTAGAGACCTGCTCCTCACTGGAATCGCACCTCGGCAAGGATGCCGCACTTTCAGGACAGGAGGAGACTCATAGATCTCCATTTCTTTCAATACACTTGTGTTTATACAGCTGTGTGTATTGTCCGTGTATTTACCCGGGTGTTTATACAGCTTTGTGTATTGTCCCTGTATTTACCTGGGAGTTTATACAGCTCTGTGTATTGTCCCTGTATTTACCTGGGTGTTTATACAGCTCTGTGTATTGTCCCTGTATTTACCCGGGTGTTTATACAGCTCTGTGTATTGTCCCTGTATTTACCTGGGTGTTTATACAGCTCTGTGTATTGTCCCTGTATTTACTTGGGTGTTTATACAGCTCTGTGTATTACCCATGTATTTACCTGGGTATTTATAAAGCTCTGTGTATTGTCCCTGTATTTACCCGGGTGTTTATACAGCTATGTGTATTGTCCCTGTATTTACCTGGGTGTTTATAAAGCTCTGTGTATTGTCCCTGTATTTACCCGGGTGTTTATAAAGTTCTGTGTATTGTCCCTGTATTTACCTGGGTGTTTATAAAGCTCTGTGTATTGACCCTGTATTTACCCGGGTGTTTATAAAGCTCTGTGTATTGTCCCTGTATTTACCCAGGTGTTTATACAGCTCTGTGTATTGTCCCTGCATTTACCTGGGTGTTTATACAGCTCTGTGTATTGTCCCTGTATTTACCCAGGCGTTTATAAAGCTATGTGTATTGTCCCTGCATTTACCCGGGTGTTTATACAGCTCTGTGTATTGTCCCTGTATTTACCTGGGTGTTTATACAGCTCTGTGTATTACCCATGTATTTACCCGGGTGTTTATGAAGCTCTGTGTATTGACCCTGCATTTACCCGGGTGTTTACAGAGCTCTGTGAACTGTCCCTATATTTACCCGGGTGTTTATGAAGCTATGTGTATTGTCCCTGTATTTACCCGGGTGTTTATACAGCTCTGTGTATTGTCCCTGTATTTACCCGGGTGTTTACAGAGCTCTGTGTATTGTCCCTGTATTTACCCGGGTGTTTATACAGCTCCGTGTATTCTCCCTGTATTTACCTGGGTGTTTATACAGCTCTGTGTATTGTCCCTGTATTTACCCGGGTGTTTACTGAGCTCTGTGTATTGTCCCTGTATTTACCCGGGTGTTTATAAAGCTCTGTGTATTGTCGCTGTATTTACCCGGGTGTTTATACAGCTATGTGTATTGTCCCTGTATTTACCTGGGTGTTTATACAGCTCAGTGTATTGTCCCTGTATTTACCTGGGTGTTTATACAGCTCCGTGTATTGTCCCTGTATTTACCTGGGTGTTTATACAGCTCTGTGTATTGACCCTGTATTTACCCGGGTGTTTATACAGCTCTGTGTATTGTCCCTGTATTTACCTGGTTGTTTATACAGCTATGTGTATTGTCCTTGTATTTACCCAAGTGTTTATACAGCTCTGTGTATTGACCCTGTATTTACCCAGGTGTTTATGAAGCTCTGTGTATTGTCCCTGTATTTACCTGGGTGTTTATACAGCTCTGTGTATTGTCCCTGTATTTACCCGGGTATTTATAAAGCTCCGTGTATTGTCCCTGTATTTACTTGGGTGTTTATATAGCTCTGTGTATTGACCCTGTATTTACCCGGGTGTTTATACAGCTCCGTGTATTGTCCCTGTATTTACCTGGTTGTTTATACAGCTATGTGTATTGTCCTTGTATTTACCCAAGTGTTTATACAGCTCTGTGTATTGACCCTGTATTTACCCAGGTGTTTATGAAGCTCTGTGTATTGTCCCTGTATTTACCTGGGTGTTTATACAGCTCTGTGTATTGTCCCTGTATTTACCCGGGTGTTTATACAGCTCTGTGTATTGTCCCTGTATTTACCCGGATGTTTATACAGCTCTGTGTATTGTCCCTGTATTTACCCGGGTGTTTATACAGCTCTGTGTATTGTCCCTGTATTTACCCGGGTGTTTATACAGCTCTGTGTATTGTCCCTGTATTTACCTGGGTGTTTATACAGCTCCGTGTATTGACCCTGTATTTACCCGGGTGTTTATAAAGCTCCGTGTATTGACCCTATATTTACCTGGGTGTTTATACAGCTCCGTGTATTGACCCTGTATTTACCCGGGTGTTTATACAGCTCTGTGTATTGACCCTGTATTTACCCGGGTATTTATAAAGCTCTGTGTATTGACCCTGTATTTACCTGGGTGTTTATAAAGCTCTGTGTATTGACCCTGTATTTACCCGGGTGTTTATAAAGCTCTGTGTATTGACCCTGTATTTACCCGGGTGTTTATAAAGCTCTCTGTTTTGACCCTGTATTTACCCGTGTGTTTATAAAGCTCCGTGTATTGACCCTGTATTTACCCGGGTGTTTATAAAGCTCCGTGTATTGACCCTGTATTTACCCGGGTGTTTATACAGCTCTGTGTATTGACCCTGTATTTACCCGGGTATTTATAAAGCTCCGTGTATTGACACTGTATTTACCTGGGTGTTTATAAAGCTCTGTGTAATGACCCTGTATTTACCCGGGTGTTTATAAAGCTCTGTGTATTGACCCTGTATTTACCCGGGTGTTTATAAAACTCTCTGTATTGACCCTGTATTTACCCGGGTGTTTATAAAGCTCTCTGTATTGACCCTGTATTTACCCAAGTGTTTATACAGCTCTGTGTATTGACCCTGTATTTACCCAGGTGTTTATGAAGCTCTGTGTATTGTCCCTGTATTTACCTGGGTGTTTATACAGCTCTGTGTATTGTCCCTGTATTTACCCGGGTGTTTATACAGCTCTGTGTATTGTCCCTGTATTTACCCGGATGTTTATACAGCTCTGTGTATTGTCCCTGTATTTACCCGGGTGTTTATACAGCTCTGTGTATTGTCCCTGTATTTACCCGGGTGTTTATACAGCTCTGTGTATTGTCCCTGTATTTACCTGGGTGTTTATACAGCTCCGTGTATTGACCCTGTATTTACCCGGGTATTTATAAAGCTCCGTGTATTGACCCTGTATTTACCTGGGTGTTTATAAAGCTCCGTGTATTGACCCTGTATTTACCTGGGTGTTTATACAGCTCCGTGTATTGACCCTGTATTTACCCGGGTGTTTATACAGCTCTGTGTATTGACCCTGTATTTACCCGGGTATTTATAAAGCTCTGTGTATTGACCCTGTATTTACCTGGGTGTTTATAAAGCTCTGTGTATTGACCCTGTATTTACCAGGGTGTTTATAAAGCTCTGTGTATTGACCCTGTATTTACCCGGGTGTTTATAAAGCTCTCTGTTTTGACCCTGTATTTACCCGTGTGTTTATAAAGCTCCGTGTATTGACCCTGTATTTACCCGGGTGTTTATAAAGCTCCGTGTATTGACCCTGTATTTACCCGGGTGTTTATACAGCTCTGTGTGTTGACCCTGTCTTTACCCGGGTATTTATAAAGCTCCGTGTATTGACACTGTATTTACCTGGGTGTTTATAAAGCTCTGTGTAATGACCCTGTATTTACCCGGGTGTTTATAAAGCTCTGTGTATTGACCCTGTATTTACCCAGGTGTTTATACAGCTCCGTGTATTGACACTGTATTTACCTGGGTGTTTATAAAGCTCTGTGTAATGACCCTGTATTTACCCGGGTGTTTATAAAACTCTCTGTATTGACCCTGTATTTACCCAGGTGTTTATACAGCTCCGTGTATTGTCCCTGTATTTACCCGGGTGTTTATACAGCTCCGTGTATTGACCCTGTATTTACCCGGGTGTTTATAAAGCTCTCTGTATTGGCCCTGTATTTACCCGGGTGTTTATACAGCTCCGTGTATTGACCCTGTATTTACCCGGGTGTTTATAAAGCTCTCTGTATTGTTCCAGCTATAACCTTGGCAGTGGCACAGTTGCCATCCTGGTGAACGGATCATTTCACGATGACCGATGGCATCGTGTGAAGGCGGTTCGGTAAGAGCCCTCGTTCTGTGTGTGTGTCTTTAGCTGTGAAAGTATGTTTGCACAAGCATGGACACGTATGTGTATGTATGTGTGCATGTCCATGTTTGTATGTCCACGTCCGCTGACAACACCCAGCATGCAGGGACTATCCTGGCCTTGCTCACGAATAAATAAAAAAAATATACGGCTGGGTGTTTGTATTTGTGTTTATTCCCAGGAATTTTCTCGGCCCTACCGGCTACCATACGTTTGTGGGAAGATTTGTGGAAAGCCTGGATACATGCACATTCCTGTCAGAGTTGCCACAACTGATCGGGAGAGCCCATGAAGAAATTCCTGGCGTATATGTGTTTCAATCTGTGGGCATATTTCTATATGTGCATGTTTTATATGTGTATATGCTTCATTCCACGTGTGCCTATTTTTCTCTATGTTTCTATTTATGTATGTTTCTATACATTTCTATATGTTTCTATGTATGTTTATATGTTTATATTTCTATGGGGCCGAAATTCATCACCTCACTGCCCGCTGCTGCCCACTCCCGCCGATATTCCTCTGCAAGATCCGCCCAGTGCCACTTTCGGGGTGGCCCGGAGCGGGCGGGAGAGGAGACCCGCCAGCAACCATCCGCTGACGCTGCCGGACCTCCCGTCTACCGAGCTCCCAGATTCCCGCGGGCGGGAGTCGGTGCCAGAACGGGGGAGGCCCGCTAGCTGCAGGCCGGTGTGTCCCCGATGGTAAGTCTGGAGAGCCAGCGGCTTACCTGCGTGGGCTCCCCTGAACGTCTTCCGCTAGTTTATTTTTTTTTTTAATGCTTTTTCTTTGCAGCTCTTCGACCTTCCCTGGGCCCAACTCCACCCTCGGCGGCACTTGGGCAGCAAGCGCCTCTGCCCGCCGCGGAACAGATTGGCGGTGTACATCGTCCATTTGCCGCCTGCCAACCTTCGAGGGACATTGGCCATGAATATCTCGCCCAAAGTACCGTCCGGTACCTCGGTGGCCATCGGCGGCACTTTGAGTGGCGCCTGGTCGGGTGAAGGCCTTGGTGAAAATCGGCCCCAGTGTGTATGTTTCTATGTGTTTCTATACATTTCTATCTGTCTGTTTCTATATGTGCCCATGTGTTTCTGTGTCTATGTTACTATATGTTTTTCTGTCTGTGTTTTATGATCTCTCTATTCCAGGGAAGGACAGGCTGGAAAGCTCACCATCGACGATTACGGAGCGAAAACCGGGAAATCCCCCGGAATGATGCGGCAGCTCAACATCAACGGGCCTCTCTATGTGGGTAAGGGGAAGTCGGTCTGCGATATCGGAGGGTGCCAGGCCTGCGTGGGGCTGTGTTCCCCTGACCCGTCGACACAGGGGACGGGCGGCATGCGCGCTCCAGCATGTGGTCCGTGCCCGAAGCCTGTGTATCCAATCAGAAACTTGGGCCAGGAATCTGCAGCTCTCTCAGGCCGCAACTCACGGTGTGAGTGAGTGCGTGCCGACCCTCCCCTCACTGAGGTCAGCGTAAAGGAGGGGTGTGGCTGGGGGAGGGGGGGAGACTCCCAGGCCAGGAGCTTCCAAGGCATCAGCCTGCTGCGGGGGTCAATTGAAAATTTTAAACCTGAAATAGATGTTTCTTGGGTGAGGGTATCAAGGAATCACAGGCGGGTAAATGGATCAACCATCATCATCACAGGCGGTCCCTGGAACGAGGATGACTTGCTTCCACAAGAGTTCGCAGATGTTTCAATGAAGGACCCGAATGTTGCAGTCCTGAACTCCAGTTGAGGGGGTGGAAGATGCCTGTGCGTGGATTTTTTTAACGTGTGGTGACCGTTGCACATCAGCCACCGCACGGGCTTGACAGAGCTCGGCCTTGGTCCAGTGACAAGGGTTAACCAGGACGACTGGAGACCAGCTCTGCTGCACGGACCTAGTGCGCACACATATTGCACAGTGTGGGCTGGGCCCGTGCTGCCCCTGGGCCCTCGGCTCTTCTGGGCCCCGTACCCTCATTCGCCGCGCCTCCGCCAAGATCTCCCGCCGCTCCTTCGCACCAAACATTTGCCGCACCAAACATTTGCCGCACCTCCATCACGACCACCCACCAAATCTCAGCTACGATCCCTCATCACTCCTCCCGCCCCGATCACTCGTTGCGAGTCCGCCACGACCTTCCCGCTCCTCTGCTGTACCAGGGCCCAGCCGATGCTCCTGCCCACGCTCCGAATAACGACCTGGGACCCGATGACGTCACCCAGTCGCCCACCTCGAAGCCGTCGCACACTTGGAGCGGCTCGCGCTGGAAACTGCAGTGGCTCGCCCCGGCTCTTATACCTCCCGATCTGCGGTGGTGTCCTCTCGTACCATGATCGACCATGATCTAATTGAATGGCTGGGTGGCCTCCTCCTATGTTGTGGAGGGCAGAATGAGAGGTATAAGGACAGCATATCCGAGACCCTCACTGACACCCGTGGAGATGTTACCCAAAGGCAGTGATGCAGTGAAATATGACCAGGCACTTGGAATTCGGAAGCGAATGGACGATTGGAGAACACCAGGTGTGTCGGGTGCCTTGGCCAAGAGGACGCTCGCAGCCCTAATCCACCATTTTGCCCCGGAGAGGCACACAGCAGCCTGTCCCCAGCATACAGGGCAGTCAATGTCACAGTGAGGTGACGCCCATTATATCCGGGGAAAGAAAGAACTTGCATTTCGATAGCGCCTTCCACAGCCTCAGATCGTCCCAAAGCGCTTTACAGCCAAAGAAGTACTTTTGGAGTGTGGTCACTGTTGTAATGTGGGAAACGCGGCAGCCAATTTGCGCACAGCAAGCTCCCACACACAGCAATGTGATAATGACCAGATCAATTGTTTTTTTTAGTGATGTTGGTTGAGGGATAAATATTGACCAAATTACCGGGGAGAACATAAGAAATAGGAGCGGGAGTAGGCCATACGACCCCTCGAGCCTGCTCCGTCATTTAATACGATCATGGCTGAGCCGATCATGGACTCAGGTCCACTTCCCTGTACGCTCCTCATAACCCCTTATTCCCTTATCAGTTAAGAAACTGTCTATTTCTGTCTTAAATATATTCAATGACCCAGCTTCCACAGCTCTCTGAGGCAGCGAATTCCACAGATTTACAACTCTCTGAGAGAAGAAATTCCTCCTCATCTGAGTTTTAAATGGGCGGCCCCTTATTCTAAGATCATGCCCTCTAGTTCTAGTCTCCCCTATCAGTGGAAACATCCTCTCTGCATCCACCCTGTCAAGCCCTCTCATTATCTTATACGTTTCGATACGATCACCTCTCATTCTTCTGAATTCCAATGAGTAGAGGCCCAACCTACTCAACCTTTCCTCATAAGTCAACCCCCTCATCCCTGGAATCAACCGAGTGAACTCCCTTGCTCTTCTTTACGCCCACCTCGGTTTAACGCCTCACCCGAAAGACGGCACCTCCGACAGTGCAGCGCTCCCTCAGGCTAGATTTATGTGCTCAAGTCCCTAGAGTGGGACTTGAACCCATAACCTTCTGACTCAGAGGCAAGGATGCTGCCCACTGAGCCATGGCTGACAACATAGAAACATAGAAACATAGAAAATAAGTGCAGGAATAGGCCATTCAGCCCTTCGATTAGTTCATGGCTGAACATGCAACTTCAGTATCCCATTCCTGCTTTCTCGCCATACCCCTTGATCCCCCTAGTAGTAAGGACTACATCTAACTCCTTTTTGAATATATTTAGTGAATTGGCCTCAACAACTTTCTGTGGTAGAAAATTCCACAGGTTCACCACTCTCTGGGTGAAGAAGTTTCTCTTCATCTCGGTCCTAAATGGCTTACCCCTTATCCTTAGACTGTGACCCCTGGTTCTGGACTTCCCCAACATCGGGAACATTCTTCCCGCATCTAACCTGTCCAATCCCGTCAGAATTTTATATGTTTCTATGAGATCCCCTCTCATCCTTCTAAACTCCAGTGAATACAAGCCCAGTTGATCCAGTCTTTCTTGATACATCCGGGAATCAGTCTGGTGAACCTTCGCTGCACTCCCTCAATAGCAACATAGCAACAGGCAACATAAATGCGACCCTTTCTATATTTGAATCCCGGCAAGAATTCTGACTGATTTCCAACAACCACTGTTAAGGACACAGTTTTCGCGCCTGGCGTGGTCTGTACCGAGTTAGTTGGCCTGTGTTGAGATGGTGCGAGGGGCCCGAGTACACCCGGGTTAGGGAGGAGAGACACTGGTCACAATTGCCCCCTGCTAGTAAGGTCAGGCATGTGGGTGTTGGGAGGAGGACAGGATGGGGCTGGGCAGCAGTGTCCTGTTGGTCTGGGCTCACACCTCAAGGCCAATGGGTTGGTAGCTATACCGCAGACTGGGTGATGCCCATCGAACTGCATCCCAACATGAGGCAGGACCCTCAGAGCAGCAGGGGAGATATTCCTAATCGCTATGCTCATCCTTCTCTCTTCCCTCTCCTGCACGGATCTTGAATCAAGCGTTGGTAAGGTCGTGCACTGCACACAACACAAACCCCTCCACACTGGGTGCAGCTCCCCCCATGATGGATGTAGCTAACCCTACACAGGAAGTAGTTCCTCCAGACAGGAAATCATAGAATGGTTATAGTACAGAAGGAGGCCATTCGGCCCGTCGAGCCCATGCCGGCTCTCTGCAAGAGCACCTCAGCTAGTCCCACTCCAACGCCCTTTACCCGAAGCCCTGCAAATGTTTTCCTTCAGGTATTTATTCAGCTCCCTTTTGGCAACCGTGATTGAGTCTGCCTCCACCACCCTTGCAGGCAGCGCATTCCAGATCCTAACCACTTGCTGCGTAAAAAAAGTTTTTCCTCATGTCGCCTTTGGTTCTTCTGCCAATCACCTTAAATCTATGACCTCTAGCTCTTGACCCTTCCGCCAATGGGAACAGTTTCTCTCTATCCACTCTGTCCAGACCCCTCATGATTTTGAACACCTCCATCAAATCTCCCCTCAACCTTCTCTGTTCTAAAATACTAATCTGACACAGGAAGTAGCTTCCTCTGCACAGGAAATAGCTAACCTGGCATAGGAAGTAGCTTCCTCCACACAGGAAATAGCTAACCTGATGCAGGAAGTAGCTCACTCCGCACAGGACATAGCTAACCCTAGGCAGGAAGTAGCTTCCTCCACACAGGACATAGCTAACCCTAGGCAGGAAGTAGCTTCCTCCACACAGGAAATAGCTAACCTGCCACAGGAAGTAGCTTCCTCCACACAGGACATAGCTAACCCTAGGCAGGAAGTAGCTTCCTCCACACAGAAAATAGCTAACCTGCCACAGGAAGTAGCTCGCTCCGCACAGGACATAGCTAACCCTAGGCAAGAAGTAGCTTCCTCCACACAGGAAATAGCTAACCTGCCACAGGAAGTAGCTTCCTCCACACAGGACATAGCTAACCCTAGGCAGGAAGTAGCTTCCTCCACACAGGACATAGCTAACCCTAGGCAGGAAGTAGCTTCCTCCACACAGGAAATAGCTAACCTGCCACAGGAAGTAGCTTCCTCCACACAGGACATAGCTAACCCTAGGCAGGAAGTAGCTTCCTCCACACAGAAAATAGCTAACCTGCCACAGGAAGTAGCTCGCTCCGCACAGGACATAGCTAACCCTAGGCAAGAAGTAGCTTCCTTCGCACAGGAAATAGCTAACCTGGCATAGGAAGTAGCTTCCTCCACATAGGAAATAGCTCGCTCCACACAGGAAATAGCTCACCTGACGCAGGAAATAGCTCGCTCCACACAAGAAATAGCTATCCCTAGGCAGGAAGCAGCTTCCTCCACATAGGAAATAGATAACCTGACACCAGAAGTAGCTCACTCTGCACAGGAAATAGCTAACCCTAGGCCGGAAGTATCTTCCTCCACACAGGAAGTGGCTTCCTCCACACAGGAAATAGCTAATCCTAGGCAGGAAGTGGCTCCTCCACAAAGGAAAGAAGCTCCCTTGGTTTGTGAGCCGTTCCCTCCCCACAAAACACCAGCGTGGGAACAGCGTGGCTGCTGAAAGGGATTGCCATCCCTCCGAAGAAACGAGTTGGGCCTAACATTTTGTTTCTTTCTCTCGCGTCAGGGGGGATGAAGGAGATCGCCCTCCACACCAACCGACAGTACATGAGGGGCTTTGTGGGCTGCATCTCGCACCTCACGCTTTCGACCGATTACCATGTCTCACTGGTGGAGGACGCCACAGATGGGAAGAACATCAACACATGTGGAACCAAATAGCCCCCTCCGGCCGGGGAGCAGCGCGGGGGGGGGCGGGGGGGGAGGGGTGGGGCAGGGAGTGAAGAAGGAAACTTGCAGCCCCCTCCAAAAAAAAAACCCTTGGACCAGAAATGCCGGGGCAACAACAGACATTGGGAACTGGCGGCTTGCCAGAAGCTTCCTTTTCGATAGAGTTTCCGCGGCAACCGAAACGTGTAGATCACTCACTTCAGGAGGACATTTTCTTTTTATGGTTGCGTCGGCTGGCTTGACTGTATCCTGTTCTTTTCCTATTAAACGGCGGCTCTTGGGAGACAGCGGGACCAGATCTCCCTCTCCAATGTAAATTCATCGAAGCAATATAGACTTTGTTAGGCAAGAGTATTAAGGGTTATGGAACCAAGGTGGGTAGATGGAGTTAAGAGACAGATAGGCCACGATCCAATTGAATGGTGAAAGAGTCCCGAGGGGTTGAATGGTCATCTGCTGCTCCTCTGTTCCTGTGAAGCGTCTTGGGATATTTTACTATGTTAAAAAAGCTATATAAATGCAAATTGTTGTATAAATGCATGCGATGAGTGATATTCAAGTTTGCCAATGGTATCAAATTAGATGGTATGGGAAAATATGAGGAAGAATTCAACAGATTGCAGGAGGACCTCGACAGATCGGGGGCAGAAAGGTGGCAGATGCAGTTCAGTGCAGAGAAATGTGAACTAGTAAATTTTACGGAGAAAATACAATGAGAGTATCCCCTAACCAGTAAAAGGCACAATGGACGTGAGGGGTAGAGTGAGAGAGTCATGTGTGCAGATATTCTTTTAAAAGTGGAGGCTTATAACGCTTCCCACTGAACCATGGCTGGCACATCACTTTATTCACTGGTGTATGTGTACTGAACAGAGTAACTGAGGGAATAACAACAGGAAATGCTGGAAATACTCAGCAGGTCAGGCAGCATCCATGGAGAGTGAAACCGAGAACCGAGTTAACGTTTCGGGTCGATGACCTTTCATCAGAACTGGAAAAAGTTAGCGATGCAACAGATTTTTAAGAAAGTGCAGAGAAAATGGGGAGGGGAGGAAAGAGCAAAAGGGAAGATCTGTGATAGGATGGAAGGCAGGAGAGATTGAATGACAAAGGGGATGATGGTGCGAGGCAAAAGGAGATGGTAATGGGACAAGTTAAGAAACAAAAGATGGGTCTAGAGGAGGTAACTGGGAGGTTTGTGATGGAGTCTGAATGACCCTTCAGACTGGGCTTTTGACACAGGATTAAAATTTAGCTCAGGTTGAAAGGCCTGTGGAGAACAAGGCTTCACTGCTTCAGTAGGCCCAGGAAACCGGGTTATAGAATCATAGAAACTTACAGCACGGAAGGAGGCCATTTTGGCCCATCGTGTCCGTGCCAGTCGACAATGAGCTACCCGGCCTAATCCCACTTGCCAGCTCTCGGTCCGTAGCCCTGTAGGTTACGGCTCGTCAAGGCATATCCAAGTACTTTTTAAATGCGGTGAGGGTTTCTGCCTCTACCACTCTTTCAGGCAGTGAGTTCCAGACCCCACCACCCTCTGGGTGAAGAAATTTCCCCTCAAATCCCCTCTGAACCTTCTACCAATGACTTTAAATCTATGCCCCCTGGTTGTTGACCTCTCTGCGAGGGGGAGGGGAGGGGGGGGGTACTTAAAACAATCACTATCAATAGAGAAAAAGTACTAGGCAAACCAATGGGACTAAACATGGACAAGTCTCCTGGACCTAAAGGCCTGCATCCCAGGATCGTAAAAGAAGTGGCTGCAGAGATAGTGGATGCATTGGTTGTAATCTACCAAAATTCCCTGGATTCTGGAGAGGTCCCAGCAGATTGGAAAACTGCAAAGGAGGGAGACAGAAAGCAGGAAATTATACACCAATTAGCCTAGCATCTGTCATTGGGAAAATGCTGGAGTCCATTATTAAGGAAGTAGTAGCAGGACATTTAGAAAATCATAATACAGTCAAATAGAGTCAGCATGGTTTTATGAAAGGGAATTTTTTTGAGGATGTAACTGGTAGAGTGGACAAGGGAGAACCAGTGGATCTGGTGTATTTGGACTTTCAAAATGCTTTTGACAAGGTCCCGCACAAGAGATCGGTGTGCAAAATTAAAGCACATGGTATTGGGGGTAGTGTACTGACATGGATAGAGAACTGGTTGGCAGACAGGAAGCAGAGAATCGGGATAAACGGGTCCTTTTCAGAATGGCAGGCAGTGACCAGTGGGATGCCACAGGGCTCAGTGCTGGGACCCCAGCTATTTACAATATACATTAATGATTTGGATGAGGGAATTGAGTGTAATATCTCCAAGTTTGTAGATGACACTAAGCTGGGTGCAGTGTGAGCTGTGAGGAGGACGCTAAAAGGCTGCAGGGTGACTTGGACAGGTTAGGTGAGTGGGCAAACGCGTGGCAGATGCAGTATAATGTGGATAAATGTGAGGTTATCCACTTTGGTGGCAAAAACACGAAGGCAGAATATTATCTGAATGGCGGCAGATTAGGAAAAGGGGAGGTGCAACGAGACCTGGGTGTCATGGTTCATCAGTCATTGAAAGTTGCCATGCAGGTACAGCAGGCAGTGAAGAAGGCAAATGGTATGTTGGTCTTCATAGCTAGGGGATTTGAGTATAGGAGCAGGGAGGTCTTACTGCAGTTGTACAGGGCCTTGATGAGGCCTCCCCTGGAATATTGTGTTCATTTTTTGTCTCCTAATCTGAGGAAGGATGTTCTTGCTATTAAGGGAGTGCAGCTAAGCTTCACCAGACTGATTCCCGGGATGGCAGGACTGACACATGAGGAGAGATTGGATCGACTGGGCCTGAATTAACTGGAGTTTAGAAGGATGAGAGGGGATCTCATAGAAACATATAAAATTCTGACGGGTTTAGACAGGTTAGATGCGGGAAGAATGTTCCCGATGTTGGGGAAGTCCAGAACCAGGGGACACAGTCTTAGGATAAGGGGTAAGCCATTTAGGACTGAGATGAGGAGAAACTTCTTCACTCAGAGAGTTGTTAACCTGTGGAATTCCCTACTGCAGCGATTTGTTGATGCCAGTTCATTGGATATATTCAAGAGGGAGTTAGATATGGCCCTTACGGCTAAGGGGATCAAGGGGCATGGAGAGAACGCAGGAAAGGAGTACTGAGGTGAATGATCAGCCATGATCTTATTGAATGGTGGTGCAGGCTCGAAGGGCCGAATGGCCTACTCCTGCAACTATTTTCTATGTTTCTATATTTCTATGTAAATCATGTTTGTCAAGTATTGCTGGAGTTCTTTGAGGATGTAACGAGCAGGGTGGATAAAGGGGAACTAGTAGATGTCATGTATTTGGACTTTCAGAAGGCATTCGATAAGGTACCACATAAAAGGTTACTGCAAAAGATAAAAGTTCACGGGGTTGGGGGTAATATATTAGCATGGATAGAGGATTGGCTAACTAACAGAGAACAGAGAGTCGGGATAACTGGGTCATTTTCAGATTGGCAAACTATAACTGGTGGGGTGCCACAAGGATCAGTGCTGGGGCCTCAACTATTTATAATCTATATTAATGACTTGGAGGAAGGGACCGAGTGTAATGTAGCCAAATTTGCTGCTGATACAAAGAAGTTACCAAGATACCAAGAGGACACAATGAATCTGCAAAGGGATATAGACAGGCTAAGTGAGTGGGCAAAAATTTGGCAGATGGAGTATAATGTGCAAAAATGTGAGGTTATTCACTTCGGTAGAAAAAATAGAAAAGCAAATTATTATTTGAATGGGGAAGAGATTACAAAATGCGGTGGTACAGAGGGATCTGGGGGTCCTTGTACATGAAACACAAAAAGTTAGCATGCAGGTACAGCAAGTAATTAGGAAGGCAATGGAATGTTGGCCTTTGTTGCAAGGGGACAGAGTATAAAAGCAGAGAAGTCCTGCTACGACTTGGTGAGACCACACCTAGAGTACTGCATACAGTTTTGGTCTTATTACAGGAGGGATATACTTGCATTGGAGGCAGTTCAGAGAAGGTTCACGAGGTTGATTCCTGAGATGAGGGGGTTGTCTTATGAAAAAAGGTTGAGCAGGTTGGGCCTATACTCATTGGAGTTTAGAAGAATGAGAGGTGATCTTATTGAAATGTATAAGATTCTGGGAGGGCTCGATAGGGTAGATGCAGAGAGGATGTTTCCCCTCATGGGGAGATCTCGAACTAGGGGCATAATTTCAGAACAAGGGGTCGCCCATTTAGAATGGAAATGAGAAGGAATTTCTTCTCTCAGAGGGTAGTGAATCTTTGGAATTCTCTACCCCAGAGGGCTGTGGAGGATGGGTCATTGAATATATTTAAGGTGGAGATAGACAGAATTTTGAGCAATAAGGGAGTCGAGGGTTATGGGGAGCGGGCAGGGAAGTGGAGTTGAAGCCAAGATCAGATCAGCCATGATCTTATTAAATGGCGGAGCAGGCTCGAGGGGCCAAATGGCCTACTCCTGCTCCTATTTCTTATGTTCTTATGAATGTTCTCAAGATCAAGGCTGCTTGCCTTGGGCTGAGCGTGTATTATTCCACTTGGCTGCCAACTAGCTATCAAGCCGTCACTTCGTGATTAGAGGATCATAGGGCTTTGCAAGACTTGACTGAAGTTACACACTTTGAGGACAATGCAGCTCTTCTCTGACGCACCTGGCCCACATCTTTTGCAAAAAGTGACTCATCCTCAGACATGCAAACACCTCAGGATATATTCCATTCCTTCGTCACAAACACCAGCAGATGTTTGTTTTATGCACTGATTAAGATCATGATACAGCTGCCACCAGCAAGCCAGCATCAGTAGAGATACAGTCAGTAATGGTGGTGGGGGGGGTTACTGAGTGACAGTGTGAGGGAGCTGGATTAACATCAGTAGAGATACAGTGAGTAACACAGGGTGCTGGGGGGCGGGGGTGGGGGGCGGAGGTGAGAAAAGAGTTACTGAGGGAGAGTGTGAGGGAGCTGGATTAACATTAGTAAAGATAGTCAGTGACAGGGTGCGTGGGGGTGGGGGGGAGAAGGGTTACTGAGTGACAGTGTGAGGGAGCTGGATTAACATCAGTAGAGATACAGTAAGTAACATGGCGCTGGGGGAGAGGGGTTACTGAGTGACAGTGTGAAGGAGCTGGATTAACATCAGTAGAGATATAGTAAGTAACATGGCGCTGGGGGAGAGGGGTTACTGAGTGACAGTGTGAGGGAGCTGGATTAACATCAGTAGAGATACAGTCAGTAACACAGGGCGCTGGGGGAGGGGTTACTGAGTGACAGTGTGAGGGAGCTGGATTAACATCAGTAAAGATACAGTAAGTAACATGGCGCTGGGAGAGAGGGGTTACTGAGTGAGTGTGAGGGAGCTGGATTAACATCTGTAGAGATACAGTCAGCGACACAGGGCACTGGGGGAGGGGTTACTGAGTGACAGTGTGAGGGAGCTGGATTAACATCAGTAGCAATATAGTCAGTGACACTGGGGGAGAGGGATTACTAAGTGACAGCGTGAGGGAGCTGGATTAACATCAGTACAGATACAGTTAGCAACACAGGGTTCTGGGGGAGGGTTACTGAGTGACAGTGTGAGGGAACTGGATTAACATCAGGAGAGATACAGTCAGTGACACTGGGGAAGAGGGGTTACTGAATGACAGTGTGAGGGAGCTGGATTAACATCAGTGGAGATACAGTCATTAACGGTGCTGGGGGAAGGAGTTACTGAGTGTGAGGGATCTGGTGGTATTGGCTGATGTTTTACTGTGATATCTGGAACGGGAGCCCTACTCTGACACCCAATCTATGCAGGGGTTTGTCATATATGTATACTCTGTGTATACACTATGCTAGTACCACTAGAGGGTGCAACTGTGGGAGGCCCAGGCAGGAGCTGTATAAAAGGCTGGTCACCATGCGGTGAAGGCACTCTGCAGTTACAATAAAAAGACTAAGGTCACAGTAGTTCAAGCACAGCACTAGGCCTCATGGAGTTATTCTACAAATAAGTAGAGACATATTCGGGTTGATTTATGAGGAAAGGTTGAGGAGGTTGGGCCTCTACTCATTAGAATTCAGAAGAATGAGTGGTGATCTTATCGAAACGTATAAGATTATGAGGGGGCTTGACAAGGTGGATGCAGAGAGGATGTTTCCACTGATTGGGGAGACTAGAACTAGAGGGCATAATCTTAGAATAAGGGGCTGTCCATTTAAAACTGAGATGAGGAGGAATTTCTTCTCTCAGAGGGTTGTAAATCTGTGGAATTCACTGCCTCAGAGAACTGTGGAAGTTGGGACATTGAATAAATTTAAGACAGAGATAGACAGTTTCTTAAACGATAAGGGGATAAGGGGTTATAGGGAGCGGGCAGGGAAGTGGAGCTGAATCCATGATCAGATTAGCCATGATTGTATTGAATGTCGGAGCAGGCTCGAGGGGCCGTATGGCCTACTCCTGCTCCTATTTCTTATGTTCTTATGTTTGAGTTCAGGTGATGAGTGAGTGTCAGCATCATATCCAATCCCTGATTCCATTCCCACACGACCTCCACGTTTCCCAGTCGGAGCCACATGATGCCAGGAGTGAGAATCCTGACTGATTTTAGTCTTACCTAACCCATGGACACTGAGACAGACTATAGCCCGGGACCCCCACCAGCGGACCCAGGTAAGATCACCCCTGTGCTTGCTGATCTTCCTCGGCTCCCAGTCCTCAAGCACCTCAATATGACTATTCTCATCCTTGTGTTTGAAACCCTCCGTGGTCTGAGCCCTGCCATCTCTGTGACCTCCTCCAGACCTACAACTCCCCCCCCCCCCTCCACCGAGATCTCTGCGCTGCTCTGATTCCGACCTCTTATGTAACTCTCCTTTCCTTCATAAGAACATGGGGCTAGACTTTTCGAGTTTTTTGCATGCTTAACGTCCACTTAACGTCCATTTTACCACTGAAATGACGTATATTGCCCATTTAGCCACAAAATGGAAACTGACGGGCATTTTTCGGAAATTTATCGCCGAGCGTTACTTTCCCCATGTGCTTGACGGCGGGATTTTGGGGCGGAATCATCAGAATGGGCGAAATCAACGCCCATAATATCGGCCAGCGTTACTTTCCGCACGGAATTAACGTCGAGATTCAATAATACCGCCCGCCTGGTTTTTTTTGTCGTAAAGAGCACATTTGGCGAAACTAACGCCCAGGAGATCGGCCACTGTCACTTTCACCATCTCGCACACATATCGCCCACAATATCGCTCGCCCAAAACACCGCTCAGAAAAAGTGGAACTGTTCTGAACTGAAGCCAGCGGTGTGGCTGCCATTTTTGAAATCGCATGTCGCTTCATTCAAAAGGCTGCTTCAACTTTGGGGCAGTTTGCATTGATTCTGGAGTTCTTCTCAGGTGAAGTGACCATTTCAACAGAAATATTTTCAGACTCTGAACTATTGGGCATTTAATCTAGGTATATTTTAGTGAGGAGATTATTGCTTCTGATCAATCGCTATTATACTTTGATTGCAATGTGGCCAGCCATTTCTCAGTCTGCATCGATTAATACGCAGATGCTGTAGAATGCAGATGGCTCAATGTGTGATGCACATCATTGTGTCCCCAATTTAAGACATGCAAGAATGAGGAGGAGGGCCAGACCATACACACCCCACACGTACAGGGAAAAGAGATCTTACCTTGACATCTCTGACCACACCTGCCTTCGGAGATTGCACTTCCACAAGGTGGTGATCAATGAAATATGTGAGCTCATCAGGCCACATATGCAGCCTGCCATCAGGATATCAGTGTCTCCGCGGCACTATCTTTCGACGCTTCCGGTTCCTTTCAGGCCTCCGTGGTCAAGATTTGCCCTCTGTTTTACCATGCAACCCATTGTTGCAGTAGACAGGTCACGGAGACCCTGTACGCGAGAAGGATGGACTTTATCAGCTTCCCCATGACTACGGAGGCTCAGACTGACAGGGCTGGAGCATTCTACCGCATTGCTAAGTTCCCCAGGGTACAGGGAGCTATACAGTGCACTCACATCGCCATGCGGCCAGCTTCTCAGGAACCAGAGCGTTTTCATAACAGAAAAGGATTTCACTCCCTGAAGGTCCAACTAGTTGTCGACCACAACCAGATCATACTGGCAGGGAATGCTAAATATCCAGGCACCTTCGATGAGGCTTACATCCTGCTTGAGAGAGCTGTCTCTGACATCGATAAGAGTCAGCCACAAGGACAATACTTGGTGATGCTTGGTGATAATCGATATGGCCTAGCCACCTGGCTGATGACCCCCTTGCGTGACACCCACACCGAGGCTAAAAAGCGATACAGAGACACACGCAATGTGGTCTAGAAAACAATAACTGTGCTTAAGCAGCGAATCAGATGCCTGGACCACTCAGGAGGGGAGCTACAATACAACCCTGAGCAAGTAGCTAAATTCGTGGTCATATGCTCCATGCTGCACAATCTGGCTATCAGGAGTGGCCAAGAATTGCCAGAAGGGACTGAGGCCTCTTGGAGAAGAGTGACCATAATATGGTAGAATTAAGATGGAGAGTGACACAGTTAATTCAGAGACTAGGATCCTGAACTTAAAGAAAGATAACTTTGATGGTATGTGACATGAATTGGCTAGGATAGACTGGCGAATGATACTTAAAGGGTTGACGGTGGATAGGCAATGGCAGACATTTAAAGATCACATGGATGAACTTCAACAATTGTACATCCCTGTCTAGCGTAAAAATAAAACGGGGAATGTGGCTCAACATGGCTAACAAGGGAAATTAGGGATAGTGTTAAATCCAAGGAAGAGGCTTATAAATTGGCCAGAAAAAGCAGCAAACCTGAGGACTGGGAGAAATTTAGAATTCAGCAGAGGAGGACAAAGGGTTTAATTAGGAGGGGGAAAATAGAGTATGAGAGGAAACTTGCAGGAAATATAAAAACTGACTGCAAAAGCTTCTATAGATATGTGAAGAGAAAAAGATTAGTGAAGACAAATGTAGGTCCTTTGCAGTCAGAATCAGGTGAATTTATAATGGGGAACAAAGAAATGGCAGACCAATTGAACAAATATTTTGGTTCTGTCTTCACGAAGGAAGACATAAATAACCTTCTGGAAATACTAGGGGACCGAGGGTCTAGCGAGAAGGAGGAAATGAGGAAATCTTTATTAGTCAGGACATTGTGTTAGGGAAATTGATGGGATTGAAGGCCGATAAATCTCCGGGGCCTGATAGTCTGCATCCCAGAGTATTAAGGAAGTGGTCCTAGAAATAATGGATGCATTGGTGATCATTTTCCAACAGTCTATAGACTCTGGATCAGTTCCTATGGACTGGAGGGTAGCTAATGTAACCCCACTTTTTAAAAAAGGAAGGAGAAAACAGGGAATTATAGACCAGTTAGCCTGACATCAGTAGTGGGGAAAATGTTGGAATCAATTATTAAAGATGTAATAGCAGCGCATTTGGAAAGCAGTGGCAGGATCGGTCCAAGTCAGCATGGATTTATGAAAGGGAAATCATGCTTGACAAATCTTCTAGAATTTTTTGAGGATGTAACTAGCAGAGTGGACAAGGGAGAACCAGTGGATGTGGTGTATTTGGACTTTCAAAAGGCTTTTGACAAGGTCCCACACAAGAGATTGGTGTGCAAAATTAAAGCACATGGTATTTGGGGTAATGTAATGATGTGGATAGAGAACTGGTTGGCAGACAGACAGCAAAGAGAAGGAATCAACGAGTCCTTTTCAGAATGGCAGGCAGTGACAAGAGGGTACCGCAAGGTTCAATGCTGGGACCTCAGCTATTTATAATATACATTAATGATTTAGACGAAGGAATTGAATGTAATATCTCCAAGTTTACAGATGCTGGGTGGCTGTGTGAGCTGTGAGGAGTATGCTAAGAGGCTTCAGAGTGACTTGGACAGGTTAGGTGAGTGGGCAAATGCATGGCAGATGCAGTATATTGTAGATAAATGTGAGGTTATCCACTTTGGTGTCAAAAACAGGAAGGCAGAATATTATCTGAGTGGTGACAAATTAGGAAAAGGGGAGGTGCAACGAGACCTGAGTATCATGGTACATTAGTCATTGAAAGTTGGCATGCAGGTACAGCAGGCGGTGAAGAAGGCAAATGTCATGTTGGCCTTCATAGCGAGAGGATTTGAGTATAGGAGCAGGGAGGTCTTACTGGAGTTGTACAGGGCCTTGGTGAGGCCTCACCTGGAATATTGTGTACAGTTTTGGTCTCCTAATCTGAGGAAGGACATTCTTGCTATTGAGGGAGTGCAGCAAAGGTTCACCAGACTGATTCCCAGGATGGCAGGACTGACATATGAAAAAAGACTGGATCATCTAGGCTTATATTCACTGGAATTTAGAAGAATGAGAGGGGATCTCATAGAAACATATAAAATTCTGACGGGATTGGACAGGTTAGATGCAGGAAGAATGTTCCCGATGTTGAGGAAGTCCAGAACCAGCGATCACAGTCTAAGGATAAGGGGTAGGCCATTTAGGACCGAGATGAGGAGAAACTTCTTCACTCAGAGAATTGTGAACCTGTGGAATTCTCTACCACAGAAAGTTGTTGAGGTCATTTCATTAGATATCGGCAAAAGGGAGTTAGATGTTGCCCTTACGGCTAAAGGGACCAAGGGGTATGGAGAGAAAGCAAGAATGGGGTACTGAAGTTGCATGATCATATTGAATGGTGGTGCAGGCTCGAAGGGCCGAATGGCCTACTCCTGCACCCATTTTCTATGTTTCTATGTTTCTATGCTCCACCGCAGGAGAGAGAGGAAGAGGATGATGAGGGGCTGGACGCTGACCTAGGGCCAGGCAATCAGGCTGGCTATGCAACCATGCCCACGACCCCCTCCAGACCACAGGAAAGGGCCCCGTGGTGGCTACATAGCTGCAAGACTCTTACGTGAGGAGCTGGTATATGAAAGATTTGCCTGAAAGAACATTACTGTGCATGACAACACTGACACACTGCTGTGTGTGTGCAGCTCAGACATCAATGGTGCCCATCACCTTGGTGCCAGTTAAAGTTTACGTTGATTGAAGTTAAGTTTTACTTAAAGGAAACACCAGTGTGTGACGATCCGGCTATCTGAGACAATGCGCAACAAGGTTATATTCAATAAAACATTTTTTATACCAACATTGGTCTGAAATCATAAGTATCACAGGAAAAAACACCCAAACCCTGCCCACACCCCACTTTTTCCACCATTGACATAAATCAAATGTTCAACATGTCCAGCAACACAGAATACAAATGCAAAGCAGGAGGGTGGTCCCCTCCCCCCATACATTACAACAAATTGCACCCAGATGGAGATATAACACAGCCATCACCTGCGGACATGCACCTCACTTTCCTTCCCCCCTCCCCTTCTCTCCACCTCTACTCCTTCCCTTCCTTGCTCTACGGCGCCTGGCCGAGGAGCTCCTCAGGCAGTGCCTCATTGGGGGGGATGAAGGCAGATGCGGTGGTTGCACGTGTACGGGAGCGGCGGGTGCCGAGGGGGCAACATTCTCTGATACAGAAGCAGGATCTTGGTCCTTGCTCTCATCCGTCCTTCACAGTGGTGGTGCAGAACCTAGGGGTGGAGTGCCGCGCTCTGGAACCACTGGGAGGCCTGTGCCAGCAGTGTTCCTGGCTATCGCATCCAGAGCCTCCGCCATCTGTGGAATGTACTCAGTCATGGTGGCCAGCTGACGGGATATGCCCCTCCAATGCTTCGATGATCTGGTCACCAATATCTACAGTTCTCCTGGACACCTGTACCATCTCTCCGCTCTCATGTGTCGCTTGTGGACCAGACCTGCCGCGTCCACGAGGCCTCCGCGGGGTCGGTGCCTTCCTGGGGACAAATGGGGTGCCCTGTGGTGAGGTGCTTGGGGCCGGTACCTCCAGCTTGGTGGCAGGAATGACCGGAGGACCACTAGATGGCCTTGGGGGGGAATGGCTTCTGGAGCGTGGTGATGCAGGTTCCTCGAAGTCGGCCCTCGGAGAACAGACCCAGCGGATTGTCGGGCGAGAATCGGAGCTCCTCAGCACCAGATGTTGGATCGTCCGGAGAGTCGGGCCCCACGCCCCCACCTTCTGGCCTCTGTGGTCTTGCCTGGGGCCGCGCTGCTGGCTGAGCTGCAAGACACAAATGAGGTTATTAGAGAAGAAGTGGGTGAAAGGGTGACAAGGTGAGTCCAGCGCTACACACAGCATATGCACGACAAAAGCACCACCGCTCTCAAAATCATCACACACATCACATTTCATGACCATCAACACATTTGCATTGCAATGATTTTCATGAGGCCAGCATTATTTATAGGACAATTTTAGAAATCATCTATTATATATGATTGTTCGGATATGAGTGGGTCTGGCATCTATTGACTTTACATGGCACAATGGTGTAAGTTTTACTCACGTGGCTTCACTTCAGGTGCATCCGTGGCTGTCCGGGGGTGCTTCCCCACGAGTGCGAGCACCCGCTCCTCCATCTCAATGATGTCGCTGGGGACTGATGGCCCCCCACCTGTTCTCCCCTACACGGACCTCAACATCGATAGCTTCTTCTGTAAAAGGTGACAGGACGACATGGCATGAGATCATTGCGTGATATCATTGCTACGTACTGTCACAGAGACTGATACAACACATAACCGACAGATGTAATCATGCTTATTATGATAATTATCATTCTTTGCCTAAAGACGTACACCGTGACTACAGGCTTTGAGTAAAACATTCCCGGTAAAAGTGGAAGACCTCACATCTGCTGATAGTCGCTCATGATTGTTACAAATCAAATTATATAAATACATAAGTACATGTAAATAAATGTAATACTTACCCTTGCGGATCCCACAAGGTCGTTCCATCGTTTGTGGCATTGGTTGCCCTCATGCACCTCATTGGTCGCCGACGAGACCACATCTGCTATCTCGGTCCATATCTTCTGGTAGGCCTTTGGGGTGGGCTTCCCACGCCCTCCCTGTGTCAAATCACCCCAGCGTAACTCGACCTCCTGCAGGAGGGAGGCATTTGCCTCATCTGAGAAACTCCTCGCTCTTTTGCGCCCTCCAATGTGCTCCTCTCCCACCTCACTGCTTTCTCCAGCGTCAGTCTCCATAGCGTGCTGTGATGCCTCCTCCTCTCCCTCCATTATAGCCCACATTCAGGCAAATATGTGGCTGGTAACAGCTAATTTTTGTTTCCCTATTTGCAATAGAGTCTCCCTCCTTCCTCCCAAAGCAGCCACACCACACCCAGACACGCCTTCAGTCCCTCTGAGCTCCTTCTCTTTCTGTCTCCTTTTCTGCGCATGCCATGATGACCCTTGACCTCCTGAATCGCGGGAATTGAGCGTTGCCATGCCGTTGCTAAGGACGGCGACACTTTACAGCAGAAGGCCGGCGAGATTTAACGCTACCGCCCATTTCATATTGCTCACGATAATGCCCAATTTCAAAAATGGAAACTAGGTGCTTTGAGAATGGGTGAGAAGCCGGCGATCTGAAAACCTATTTTTACCGCCCACGCTGGAAATAACGCCAATTTTTGGGCGATAAGCACAAAAGTGTAAAATCTAGTCCATGAGAACATAAGAAATAGGAGCAGGAGTAGGCCATACGGCCCCTCGAGCCTGTTCCATCATTTAATACAATCATGGCTGATCCGATCATGAATTCATGTCTACTTACTTGCCCGCTCCCCATAACCCCTTATTCTCTTATCGGTTGAGAAACTGTCTATCTCTGTCTTAAATTTATTCATAGAAACATAGAAACATAGAAAATAGGTGCATGAGTAGGCCATTCGGCCCTTCGAGTCTGCACCACCATTCAATAAGATCATGGCTGATCATTCCTTCAGTATCCCTTTCCTGCTTTCCCTCCATACCCCTTGATCCCTTTAGCCGCAAGGGCCATATCTAGCCCCCTCTTGAATATATCCAATGAACTGGCATCAACAACTCTTTGCAGCAGGGAATTCCACAGGTTAACAACTCTCTGAGTGAAGAAGTTCCTCCTCATCTCAGTCCTAAATGGCCTTATCCTAAGACTGTGTCCCCTGGTTCTGGACTTCCCCAACATCGGAAACATTCTTCCCGCATCTAACCTGTCCAGTCCAGTCAGAATCTTATATGTTTCTATGAGATCTCCTCTCATCCTTCTAAACTCCAGTGTGTAAAGGCCCAGTTGATCCAGTCTTTCCTCATATGTCAATCCAGCCATCCCTGGAATCAGTCTGGTGAACCTTCGCTGCACTCCCTCAATAGCAAGAACGTCCTTCCTCAGATTAGGAGACCAAAACTGAACACAATATTCCAGGTGGGGCCTCACCAAGGCCCTGTACAACTGCAGTAAGACTTCCCTGCTCCTATACACAAATCCTCTTGCTATGAAGGCCAACATACCATTTGCCTTCTTCACCGCCTGCTTTACCTGCATGTCGAATTTCAATGACTGATGAACCATGACACCCAGGTCTCGCTGCACCTCCCCTTTTCCTAATCTGCCGCCATTCAGATAATATTCCGCCTTCATGTTTTTGCCCCCAAAGTGGATAACCTCATATTTATCCACATTATACTGCATCTGCCATGTATTTGCCCACTCGCCTAACTTGTCCAAATCAACCTGCAGCCTCTTAGCGTTCTCCTCACAGCTCACACCGCCACCCAGTTTAGTGTCATCTGCAAACTTGGAGATATTACACTCAATTCCATCATCTAAATCATCAATATATATTATAACGAGCTGGGATCCCAGCACTGAGCCCTACGGCACTCCACTAGTCACTGCCTGCCATTCTGAAAAGGACCCGTTAATCCCGACTCTCTGCTTCCTGTCTGCCAACCAGTTCTCTATCCACGTCAGTACATTACCCCCAATACTATGTGCTTTGATTTTGCACACCAATCTCTTGTGTGGGACCTTGTCAAAAGCCTTTTGAAAGTCCAAATAGACGACATCCACTGGTTCTCCCTTGTCCACTATTAGTTAAATCCTCAAAAAATTCCAGAAGATTTGTCAAGCATGATTTCCCTTTCATAAATCCATGCTGACTTCGACCAATTTTATCACTGCTTTCCAAATTCGCTGCTATTTCATCCTTAATGATTGATTCCAACAATTTCCCCACTAATGATGTCAGGCTAACTGGTCTATAATTACCCGTTTTCTCTCTCCCTCCTTTTTTAAAAAGTGGTGTTACATTAGCAACCCTCCAGTCCATAGGAACTGATCCAGAGTCGATAGAATGTTGGAAAATGATCACCAATGCATCCACTATTTCTAGGGCCACTTCCTTAAGTACTCTGGGATGTAGACTATCAGGCCCTGGGAATTTATCGGCCTTCAATTCCGTCAATTTCCCAAACACAATTTCCCGCCTAATAAGGATATCCTTCAGTTCCTCCTTCTCACTAGACCTTCGGTCCCCTAATACATCCGGAAGGTTATTTGTGTCTTCCTTTGTGAAGACAGAACCAAAGTATTTGTTCAATTGGTCTGCCATTTCTTTGTTCCCCATTATAAATTCTCCAGAATCCGACTGCAAAGGACCAACGTTTGTCTTCACAAATCTTTTTCTCTTCACATATCTATAGAAGGTTTTGCAGTCATTTTTTATGTTTCCGGCAAGCTTCCTCGCGTATGCTATTTTCCCCTTCTTAATTAATCCCTTTGTCCTCCTCTGCCGTATTCTAAATTTCTCCCAGTCCCCCAGTTTGCTGCTTTTTCTGGCCAATTTATATGCCTCTTCCTTGGATTTAATACTATCCTTAGTTTCCCATGTTAGCCACGGTTGAGCCACTTTCCCTGTTTTATTTTTACTCCAGACAGGGATGTACAATTGTTGAAGTTCATCCATGTGATCTTTAAAGGTTTGCCATTGCCTATCCACCGTCAACCCTTTAAGTATCATTTGCCAGTCTAATCTAGCCAATTCGCGTTGCATACCATCGAAGTTACCTTTCCTTAAGTTCAGGACCCTAATTTCTGAATTAACTGTGTCACTCTCCATCTTAATAAAGAATTCTACCATATTATGGTCACTCTTCCCCAAGGGGCCTCGCACACCAAGATTGCTAATTAGTCCTTTCTCATTACACATCACCCAGTCTAGGATGGCCAGCTCTCTGGTTGGTTCCTCGACATATTGGTCTAGAAAACCATCCCTAATACACTCCAAGAAATCCTCCTCCACCACATTTCTACCAGTTAGGTTAGCCCAATCTATATTTAGATTAAAGTCGCCCAAGATTACTGCTGTACCATTATAGCACACCTCCCTTATTTCTTGTTTGATGCTGTCCCCAACCTCACTACTACTATTTGGTGGCCTGTACACAATTCCCACTCGCGTTTTTTGCCCTTTGGTATTCCGTAGCTCCACCCAAACCGATTCCACATCATCCAAGCTAATGTCCCTCCTTATAATTGCATTAATTTCCTCTTTAACCAGCAACGCCACCCCGCCTCCTTTTCCTTTCTGTCTATTCTTCCTAAATGCTGAATAGCCCTGGATGTTGAGTTCTCAGCCTTGGTCACCCTGGAGCCAATGGCCCAGCTTCCACAGCTCTCTGAGGCAGCGAATTCCACAGATTTACAACCCTCTGAGAGAAGAAAATCTTCCTCATCTCAGTTTTAAATGGGCGGCCCCTGATTCTAAGGCTATGCCCTCTAGTTCTAGTCTCCCCTATCAGTGGAAACATTCTCTCTGCATCCACCTTGTCAAGCCCCCTCACAATCTTATACGTTTCGATAAGATCACCTCTCATTCTTCTGAATTCCAATGATTAGAGGCCCAACCTACTCAAACTTTCCTCACATGTCAACCCCTCATCACTGGAATCAACCAAGTGAACCTTCTCTGAACTGCCTCCAAAGCAAGTATATACTTTCTTAAATATAGAAACCAAAACTGCACGTAGTATTCCAGGTGTGGCCTCACCAATACCCTGTATGACTGCAGCAAGACTTCCCTGCTTTTGTACTCCATCCCTCTCGCAATGAAGGCCAACATTCCATTCGCCTTCCTGATTACCTGCTGCACCTGCAAACTAACTTTTTGGGATTCATGCACAAGGACCCCCAGGTCCCTCTGCACCGCAGCATGTTGTAATTTCTCCCCATTCAAATAGTATTCCCTTTTACTGTGTTTTTTTCCAAGGTGGATGACCTCACATTTTTCGACATTGTATTCCATCTGCCAAACCTTAGCCCATTCGCTTAACCTATCTAAATCTCTTTGCAGCCTCTCTGTGTCCTCTACACAACCCGCTTTCCCACTAATCTTAGTGTCATCTGCAAATTTTGTTACACTACACTCTGTCCCCTCTTCCGGGTCATCTATGTATATTGTAACAGTTGTGGTCCTCCTCACACATTGCTTTTCCTCCCATCTTTGTATCATCAGAAAACTTGGCTACATTACGCCTCAGTCCCTTCTTCCAAGTTATTAATATAGATTGTGAATAGTTGTAGTCCCAGCACTGATCCCTGCGGCACCTCACTAGTTATTGATTGCCAACCCGAGAATGAACCATTTATCCCGACTCTCTTTTCTCTGTTAGTTAGCCAATCCTCTATCCATGCTAATATATTACCCCCAACCCCGTGAACCCATCCCACCATTGGTGACTGTGCCTTCAGCTGTCTCAGCCCTAAGCTGTGGAATTCCCTCCCTAATTCTCTCTGTCTCTCTCCATCTTTAAGCTAAAATGAAAGCTCTTGGGATTGAAGGCAAAATATTGACCTGGTTGGGACGTTGGTTGGGCGGGAGAAGACAGAGAGTAGGGATAATGGGTATGTACTGGAATTGAAAGATGTCTCACAAGGTGCTGCGCTGGGGCCTCAACTATTCACTATATCTTATTAATGACTTAGATAACACAATAGAGAGCCATATATCAAAGTCTGCTGATTGGTGGTGTAGTAAATAGTGTAGACGAGAGCATAAAATTACAAAGACACATTGATTGATTGTGAGTGGGCAAAACTGTGGCAGATGGATTTCAACGCAAGCCATTTTGGACTTTACAGGAGGATCTGGGTATTTTTTAAATGGTAAAAAGCTAGGAACAGCGGTGGCCCAAAGGGATTTAGGGGTCACGTACTCAGAGCACTAAAAAGTCATAGTCAGGTAGAAAAAAATAATCAAAAAAGGCCAATGGAATGTCAGCCTTTATCACTGGAGGGCTGGAATATAAAGGAGAGGAAGTTTTGCCAGAGCTATACAAAGCCCTGGTTAGACCACACCTAGAGTACTGTGTACAGCTCTGGGTACCACAACTTAGGAAGGATATATTGGCTTGGAAATCCGGGCCTCCCTGGGTCCGTATGAAGTTTCTACGGACCCGGGAAGGCATCGGAAAAGCCGGTTTTCAGCGCACAATGCGCATGCGCTGAAAACCAGCTTTTCCGATCTGTCAAGCTGCAGCTTGACATATCCAACGCATATCGGGAGCGAGGACATTTGCAAGGGGAAGATTGCGGGATTTACCCATACCTTGTCCAGCAAATGTCCTGAAAATTCTTGCGCCTGATAAAAGCAGGCACATAGCCTACTGTTACAGGCGTAAGAGTTTAAAATACACAAAAATATAATTAAATTAAATTTAAAAAACACATATTTTTAAAAACCCTGCCCACCACGTTACATTTATTTTTAACCATAATTAAAAAAACTTTTTAAAAACTCTGAACTTTATTTTCCTCGAAGATATTTATTAACTTTAATTTTAATTATGTGAGGTGTGTTTTTATTTTTTTATTGTGGTGTTTAGTGTCTTTGGTTTTTTGTTCTCATTAATAGCAATGAGAACTTGTAGATACGGAGTTCCCATTGCTATTAATGAGAAAGCTGTGGAATGCTGTACCTGCCTGAGAAGTCACACATGACTGCACCTTCTGCGTGGGAACCTGGAGGGTGGGAGCGCGCTTCACAGCGCGGGAAGAGAAGGCCTCCCCACCGGAATCCCACGCTCCTCCGGGACCACCAGGTAATTTCGTAGAAATGTTTCGGGTCGGAGGCATCCGACCGCAATTTCCGCCCCAATGGTCTTGGAAGGAGTGTAGCATGGGTTTACTAGAATGTTACCAGGGCTCCAAGGGTTAGATTATGAGGAGAGATTACATAAAATAGGCTTGTAGTTCCTGGAATGTAGAAGGTTACGGGATGAATAGATTGAGGTTTTGAGGACTTTGAAAGGAATTAAAAGGTAGAGGGAGAGAACCGTTTTCTCACTGGTGGGGGAGCCTACGACAAGGGGACATGACCTTAAAATCAGAGCCATGCCATTCAGGGGAGAAGTTGGGAAACATTTCTTCGTGCAACCAGTGGTAGAAATGTGGAATTCTCTCCCACAAAAAGCAGAAGATACTTGCTCCATTAATAATTAATTCTGAGATCCATAGACCTTTAGTAGCCAAGTATATTAAGGGATATGGAGCCAAGGCGGGTATATAGTTAGGTCACAGATCAGCCATGATCTCATTGAATGGCAGAACAGACTCGAGGGGGTGAATGACCTCCTCCTATTCCTATGTTCTTAAGACGATCCTTAAAACCTACATCATTGACCAAGTCTTTAATAACCTGTCCTAATATCTTCTTATGTGGCTCGGTGACAGATTTTGTCCGATAATTGCTCCTCCGAAGTGCCTTGGGACTTTTTAAAGGTGCTATATAAATGCAGGTTATTGTGTGTCTCAGTTCTACGTCCCACTGCTCAGTGATGCCTTTTGAAGACACGAAGATAAAACACAAAGATGACTTTCAACCAAAGGAGTCGAGAATTCAAGGGAGATATTTCTTAAAAAATAGAATTTTATTCAGCATGGCTTTGTTTCTCCGATAAACATAATCATACAGAACAAGGGTGACATTTGACCCACTGGCATTACACTGCCCAGGGTCACACAGAATCAGGAAAATCAAAAAGTATTACGAATACTGGCACGGTTTGGAACAAGAAGTAGATCACAGGCCAGGAATCAGGCCATGCACAGCCAGTTCACTAATCGCAGTCTGACAGACTTCCGTTGGGTTCTATTGGCCTGGATCGATGGACTAGAGCAAGGCCGGATCTGATCCCAGGTCTGATGGACAGGGCCGGATCTGATCCCAGCTATATTGGATTTTGTTCTGCTTGCAATCCGAAACACCGCACAGCTTTTACATCTCGCTTTTTAAAGGGTATCGCTCACCGTCACACTTCTTAACAGGGTATAAATAAAACATTGCCCCAAATAACAACCCCCTCCCCAACAAAATACTGCTTGTAAATATTAAAACAATTATGAGAATACGCATTGGTAATGAGAGGAGTGGGAAGAGTTAACCAGTCTCCATTGATGCAACAGTGCGTTAAATACGTCCGCTGTTCCAGTGTTTGTTTTAATGGTTGACACTCCAGTGTGGACATCACGGGTAGTAGTTTCCAAAGGCAGCCTGTGTTCCTCCTCATCATCTCTTCCTCTTCCTCAACCTTCTCCTCCACCTCATCCCCTCAACTTGATTTCCTTCTTATTATGTTTTCTCATCCATCTCCCGAGCAGTGCGTTGTCTGGTTCCGCGCACAACGCTTTTTGACCCACGTAGAGCCTGCAGGGAAAATTCAACAGAATTCACTCATTGGAAGAGGAGGAGGCCATTCAGCCCCTCGAGCCTGCCCTGCCATTCAATGACATCACGGCTGCTCTGTAGCCTCACTCCACCTACCTGCCTTGGTTCCGCAACCCTCAATACCCTTACCACCAAAAGTCTTTTGATGGCAGTTTTGAAAGTGTCAATGTTCTCTGCAGGCCCGAGGCCCCAAACATTGACAGGCGAGACCCCCCCCCCCCCCCCCCCCCACCTTCCCCACTCGAGTGTTGCCTTTTTACAGTGGTGATCCTGGTCCTAATCCTCAGCCCCTGCGTGCACGCCCCTCCCTCTGTGCCCATCCGCATGCAACTTGTGCGTGTTCACGCATCATCCCTGTCCTCACCAAACTACATTAGCTCCCAGTCCAGCAAAGCCTCAAATTTAAAATTTTCATCCTCGTGTTCATAGCCCTCAACCTCACCTACCATAAGAACATAAGAACATAAGTATTAGGAACAGGAGTAGGCCATCTAGCCCCTCGAGCCTGCTCCGCCATTCAACAAGATCATGGCTGATCTGGCCATGGACTCAGCTCCACTTACCCGCCCGCTCCCCGTAACCCTTAATTCCCTTATTGGTTAAAAATCTATCTATCTGTGACTTGAATACATTCAATGAGCTAGCCTCAACTGCTTCCTTGGGCAGAGAATTCCACAGATTCACAACCCTCTGGGAGAAGAAATTCCTTCTCAACTCGGTTTTAAATTGGCTCCCCCGTATTTTGAGGCTGTGCCCCCTAGTTCTAGTCTCCCCGACCAGTGGAAACAACCTCTCTGCCTCTATCTTGTCTATCCCTTTCATGATTTTAAATGTTTCTATAAGATCACCCCTCATCCTTCTGAACTCCAACGAGTAAAGACCCAGTCTACTCAATCAATCATCATAAGGTAACCCCCTCATCTCCGGAATCAGCCTCGTGAATCGTCTCTGTACCCCCTCCAAAGCCAGTATATCCTTCCTTAAATAAGGTGACCATCCTTCTCCCCATATCCTCAACCCCACCTACCCACCTTCTCACCATAGTCCTTAACCTTTCCTCACAACTTCACTTTTCCACACCCGGAGGGACCCGAGTTGCTGCCCTGCTCTCTCCCAAGAGCACTAACATTCTTCCTGACCTCGGGTGACCAGAACTCTCTGGAATCTATCTACCATGAAACAAAAGGAGGCGACACTTACACGACTGCCCTGATGTCGCACATCTGGTCATTCTGGATCGCAAAGTTTTTCACCCTTTTCAATAACCTTTTGCTGACCTTGTTGGACACCTGTGTGCAGCAGCTGATGACGTGACTGCTTGGCATGGCTGTGGGGAGAAGGGGCAGCAATTAGACTTAAACGGTAATGAAGTTATGATCAACCTGTGTAAAACACCGGTTCGGCCCCAGCTGGAGCATTGTGTCCAATTCTGAGCACCGCGCTGTAGGAAGGATGTCAAGGCCTTGGAGAGGGTGTGGAGGAGGTTTACCAGAATGGTGCCAGGGATGAGGGGCTGTGGAGAGATTGGAGAAACTGGTGCTGTTCACCTTAGAGCAGAGAAGGTTAAGGGGAGATTTAATAGAGGCGTTCAAAATCATGAACAGTTTAGGTAGAGTATTTAAGGACAAACTGTTTCCAGTGGCAAGATGGTCAGTATCAGGAGGGCACAGATTTAAGATAATTGGCAAAAGAACCAGATGGGAGAAGAAGAGAATTTTTTTTTAATGCAACGAGATGCTGTGATCTGGAACACGCTGCCTGAAAGGGAGGAGGAAGCAGATTCAATAGTAACTTTCAAAATGGAATTGCATAAATACTTGAAGGGGAGAAAATTTGCAGAGCTGTGGGAAAAGAGCAGGGGGAGTGGGTTAACTGGACAGCTCTTTCAAAGAGCTGGCACAGGCACGATGGGCCGAATGGCCTCATTCTGTGCTGCATTGCTTTTAATTTCAAACATAACCACTGGGTTCCTACTGCCCCTCCAACAGAGCAACAGTCCCTCAGTACTGTCCCTCCGACAGCGCAGCACTCCCTCAGTACTGCCACTCCGACAGCGCAGCACTCCCTCAGTACTGCCCCTCCGACAGCGCAGCACTCCTTCAGTACTGCCCCTCCGATAGTGCAGCACTCCCTCAGTATTGCCCCTCCGACAGTGCAGCAGTCCCTCAGTACTGCCTCAGACAGTGCAGCACTCCCTCAGTACTGCCTCTCCGACAGTGCAGCACTCCCTCAGTACTGCCTCTCCGACAGTGCAGCACTCCTTCAGTACTGCCCCTCCGACAGTGCAGCTCTCCCTCAGCACTGCCCCAGACAGTGCAGCACTCCCTCAGTACTGCCCCTCTGACAGTGCAGTACTCCCTCAGCACTGTCCCAGACAGTGCAGCACTCCCTCAGTACTGCACCACCGACAGTGCAGCACTCCCTCAGCACTGCACCACCGGCAGTGCAGCACTCCCTCAGCACTGCCTGGACTAAGTGCTCAAGTCTCAGCAGTGGGACTATGAACTCACGACCCTCTGGCTGAGAGGCGAGAGTGCTGCCCACTGAGCCACATTGATGAGGGGAAGGTGCAGTGTGTGGGGTGCCTGTGGAACTGAGATTTAAAAGACAAAAGATAAAACATGATTAAGCAACTGGTCAAGAGGAAAGCCCGGGGGGGAGAGAGGCACCTACCTGTGCTGTGCTGCAGCAGAACTGTGACAGTGAGGAGGATCAGCGCGACCAGTTTGAGTTCCATTCTCTCTGTCTCTGTGTCTCTCTGTGTGTGCCTGTGTTCGGGAGCGGGGCAGAGTCGCACTCTGTGCTGGGACAGCGCCGGGCTGCTGCTTATATCGGGGAGCTCCGCCTGTCCGCAGCACTGGAAAGCAGTGACGCAAGATTCCCGGCAGGCTGAGACACGCGGTCTCGGAAATGCCTGGAGAGAGAACTTTCACCAGATGCTGGGGTCGAACCCTCTTCACACCGCCTCCCACAGACTCACCGCAATACAGGCTGCTGTTGTCATAGATCGTGTTCGCATATTGTAGCACGCCAACACAATTGTGTCAAAGCTAAAATATTCTGTCTCCAGCTGGTATTATCCCAGTGCAGTATTCAGAAAAAAGCTTGCATTTATATAGCGCCTTTTATGACCACCGGACGTCTCAAAGCTCTTTACGGACAATAAAGTCCTTTTCGAACTGTGATCGCGGTTGCAGGAAACGCAGCAGCCAATTTGCGCACAGCAAGATCCCACAAACAGCAATGTGATGATGACCCAGATAATCTGTTTCAATTATGTTAATTCAGGGATAAATATTGGCCCCAGGACACCGCGGAGAACTCCCCCGTTTTTTCTTCGAAATAGTGGCCATGGGATCTTTTACGTCCCCCCAAGAGAGCAGACGGGGCCTCGGTTCAACGTCTCATCCGGAAGACGTCACCTCCGATAGTGCCGCTCCCTCAGTACTGCCCCTCTAACAGAGCGGCACTCCCTCAGTACTACCCCTCCAACAGTGCAGCGCTCCCTCAGTACTGCCACTCCGACAGTGCCGTTCCCTCAGTACTGCCCCTCCGACAGTGCAGCACTCCCTCAGTACTGCCCCTCCGACAGTGCAGCACTCCCTCAGTACTGCCTCTCCGACAGTGAAGCACTCCCTCAGTACTGACCTTCCGACGGTGCGGCGCTCCCTCAGGACTGCCCCTCCGACAGTGCAGCGCTCCCTCAGTACTGCCCCTCCGACAGTGCCGTTCCATCAGTACTGCCCCTCCGACAGTGCAGCGCTCCCTCAGTACTGCCCCTCCGACAGTGCCGTTCCCTCAGTACTGCCCCTCCGACAGTGCAGCGATCCCTCAGTACTGCCCCTGTAACAGAGCGGCACTACCTCAGTACTACCTCTCCGACAGTGAAGCACTCCCTCAGTACTGCCCCTCCGACAGTGCAGCACTCCCTCAGTACTGCCCCTCCGACAGTGCAGCACTTCCTCAGTACTGCCCCTCCGACAGTGCAACACTCCCTCAGTACTGCCCCTCCGAAAGTGCAGCACTCCCTCAGTACTGCCCCTCCGACAGTGCGGCGCTCCCTCAGTACTGCCCCTCCGACAGTGCAGCGCTCCCTCAGTACTGCCCCTCCGACAGTGCCGTTCCATCAGTACTGCCCCTCCGACAGTGCAGCGCTCCCTCAGTACTGCCCCTCCGACAGTGCAGCGATCCCTCAGTACTGCCCCTGTAACAGAGCGGCACTACCTCAGTACTACCTCTCCGACAGTGAAGCACTCCCTCAGTACTGCTCCTCCGAAAGTGCAGCACTCCCTCAGTACTGCCCCTCCGACAGTGCACCCCTCCCTCAGTACTGCCCCTCCGACAGTGCAACACTCCCTCAGTACTGCCCCTCCGACAGTGCGGCGCTCCCTCAGTACTGCCCCTCCGAAAGTGCGGCACTCCCTCAGTACTGCCCCTCCGACAGTGCAGCGCTCCCACAGTACTGCCCCTCCGACAGTGCAACACTCCCTCAGTACTGCCCCTCCGACAGTGCAACACTCCCTCAGTACTGCACTGGGAGTGTCAGGCGAGAGTGCTACCCACTGAGCTACAGCCTGCACCATAATGATGCCGGCACCTTAAAGGTTATATTATGCAGTCAGGTTGCACAGACTAGGCTTGTATTCCCTCAAATAAACAAGATTAATTGAGGTGTTTATGACGCTTAAAGGATTTGTCAGGGTAGATAGAGAGACACTGTTTCTTCTGCTGGGGAGAGTCCAGAACAAAGGAGGGAAATCTTAAAATTCGAGCCAGGCCATTCAGGGGTGATGTCAGGAAGCACTTCTTCACACAAAGGATAGTGGAAATCTGGAACTCTCTCCTCCAATAGACTGCTGAGGCCGGGGCAGTCTATCAAAGATGTCAAAACTGAAATTGATAGGTTTTTGTTGGTAAGGATATGAAAGGTTAGAGAATCAAGGTGGGTGGAGTTAAGATACAGGTTAGCCATTGAATAGTGGAACAGGCTTGAGGGGCTGAATACCTCCTCTTGTTCCTGTGTTCAGATGGGTGACACATTTTGTGGGACTATAATTCTTCTGCTGGGATAAGGGATCCTGAATTTACTAAATGCCAGGAACCACCTCACAGATGCCGACATTACCATCGCCGAATCTCCTGTCATAACATCGTGGGGGATCACCATTGACCAGAAACTTAACTGGACCAGCCACATAAATACTGTAGCAACAAGAGCAGGTCAGAGGCTGGGTATTCTGTGGCGAGTGTCTCGCCCCCTGACTCCCCAAAGCCTTTCCACTATCTGCAAGCCACAAGGCAGGAGTGTGATGGAATACTCTCCACTTGCCTGGATGAATGCAGTTCCAGCAACACTCAAGAAGCTCGACACCATCCAGGACAAAGCAGCCGCTTGATTGGCCCCCCATCCACCACCTTCAACACTCACTCCCTCCACCACCGGCGAACCGTGGCTGCAGTGTGTACCATCAACAAGATGCACTGCAGCAACTCGCCAAGGCTTCTTCAGCAGCACCTCCCAAACATGCCACCTCTACCACCTAGAAGGACAGCAGCAGGTGCATGGGAACACCACCACCTCCACGTTCCCCTCCAAGTCACACACCATCCTGACTTGGAAATATATCGCCGTTCTTTCATCGTCACTCTCACACACACTCACTCTCACACACACTCACACACATACACACTCACTGCCACACACACTCACTCTCTCACACACACACACTCACTCTCTCACACACACACACACACTCTCACAGACACCATACACACTCTCACATACACACTCTCACACACACACACTCACTCACACACACACTCTCACAGACACACACTCACTCTCACACACATTCACTCACACACACACTCACACAGACACACACACACTCTCTTACACACTCACTCTCACACACACACACACTCTCACACGCACTCTCACAGACACACACACACACTCACACCCACACACTCACTCTCACACACACACACTCTCACAGACACACATTCACTCTCACACACACACTCTCGCAGACACACACACACTCTCACACACACATTCACTCTCACAGACATACACTCTCACAGACACACACTCACTCTCACATACACACACTCTCACAGCCACACACTCACTCTCACAGGTTGGTCGAGAAGCTGGTACCAGACACGCTCACCAGTAACGCAGCCAACGGTCCATTGCTCACACATGACCCTGGACAACCATTGTGGGCAGGTAATTGAATGGGTGAATGGGGTGTAATCGCTGACAAATGAAATGTTGTTACTTGCATACACACTCACACGCACTCACTCACACTCACACACACATGCAAAAACACTCACACGCCCTCACTCACACATGCAATCAACATGAAATGCATGCAAAATACACACTCACACGCACTCTCACTCATACACACACATGCAATACACACACACACACTCACTCACACAGCCACACAATACACGCACATACACACTCACTCACACACACACATGCCATACACACTCACACACACTCACTCCAACATACACACAATACACGTACACGTTCACTCACTCACACACACACACCACTCACACGCAATACACACTCACACGCAATACACACTCACAAACACATGCAATACACACTAACGCAATACGCACGCACATACTCACACACACACACACATGCGATACACACTCATGCACTCACTCTCTCACACGCGCAATACACACACACACCCACTCACACACACATAATACACACTCACATGCACTCACTCACACAGACACGTGGAATACACAAGCACACACGTGTGCACACACACGCGCATTCCAGCAAGGGTCATGAGAAGCCATCAGGAAGAAACCCCTAACTAATTTTCCCCTTTCACTGCTCATCAACTGCAACCTTCCCATTGCAGTGAGAAGTGTATTTATTATTGTAGTTTGGAAATCAGATCCAGAGCAGAGCAGGAGGATTTTCCCGGAGGCCAATATTTCTTTCACAACCCACATTGACGGATGACTAATTAATGAGACAGTTGAATTATTGCTGCTTGTAGGATCGTGCACATAATTTCTAAGTAAATCATTGTATGTAAAAAATTGGAAATGTTGTCCCAATAAAGCCATTCCGTTGAAGTCTGTTCGCTTCATAGAAAAGGAAAAGAATTTGATTTTGCAAGAGCTTCTAATTTCTTTCCTGGCGGCCCTCCAGTTGAGATAAGGTTCCAGTGAAACAAGGAGTGGATGTAAAGTTCACTCTTTCCATGGGGCCCTGAATGGGTGGGCCCACACTCAGCAGTTTGCCAGTGCAGGGGTCAGGGAGGGGGAGCCTAACACTGAGGTCCCAGCCTGCACTCTCACTCTTTCCATAGTGACTCCCATGAGATGGGAAGGAGATGGCAAGGCGAGCCTCAGCTGCCGGGCCAATGTCCCCACTAATGTTCTTTGTATCGAGTGGGACACGAGGCCCTCTGAGCGCGACCTCACCGCCTCTCACCGCCCCTCACCGCCCCACACCACCTCTCACCGCCCCTCACCGCCCCACACCACCTGTCACCGCCCCTCACCGCCTCGCCCCGCCTCTCACCGTCTCTCACCGCCCCACACCACCTCTCACCGCCCCACACCGCCCCTCACCGCCCCTCACCGCCCCTCACCGCCCCACACCACCTCTCACCGCCCCACACCACCTCTCACCGCCCCTCACCGCCCCTCACCGCCCCTCACCGCCCCACACCACCTGTCACCGCCCCTCACCGCCTCGCCCCGCCTCTCACCGTCTCTCACCGCCCCACACCACCTCTCACCGCCCCACACCACCTCTCACCGCCCCACACCACCTCTCACCGCCCCTCACCGCCCCTCACCGCCCCTCACCGCCCCTCACCGCCCCTCACCGCCCCTCACCGCCCCACACCACCTCTCACCGCCCCACACCACCTCTCACCGCCCCTCACCGCCCCTCACCGCCCCTCACCGCCCCTCACCACCCCTCACCGCCCCTCACCGCCCCTCACCGCCCCACACCACCTCTCACCGCCCCACACCACCTCTCACCGCCCCTCACCGCCCCTCACCGCCCCACACCGCCCCTCACCGCCCCACACCACCTCTCACCGCCCCTCACCGCCCCTCACCGCCCCTCACCGCCCCTCACCGCCCCTCACCGCCCCTCACCGCCTCGCCCCGCCTCTCACCGTCTCTCACCGCCCCACACCGCCTCTCACCGCCCCTCACCGCCCCTCACCGCCCCACACCGCCTCTCACCGTCTCTCACCGCCCCACACCGCCTCTCACCGCCCCTCACCGCCTCGCCCCGCCTCTCACCGTCTCTCACCGCCCCACACCGCCTCTCACCGCCCCTCACCGCCTCGCCCCGACTCTCACCGTCTCTCACCGCCCCTCACCGCCCCTCACCGCCCCACACCGCCTCTCACCGCCCCTCACCGCCCCTCACCGCCCCACACCGCCCCTCACCACCCCTCACTGCCCCTCACCGCCCCTCACCGCCCCACACCGCCCCTCACCGCCCCTCACCGCCCCTCACCGCCCCTCACCGCCCCTCACCGCCCCTCACCGCCTCGCCCCGCCTCTCACCGTCTCTCACCGCCCCACACCGCCTCTCACCGCCCCTCACCGCCTCTCACCGCCCCACACCACCTGTCACCGCCCCTCACCGCCTCGCCCCGCCTCTCACCGTCTCTCACCGCCCCACACCACCTGTCACCGCCCCTCACCGCCTCGCCCCGCCTCTCACCGCCCTTCACCGCCCCACACCGCCCCTCACCGCCCCACACCACCTCTCACCGCCCCACACCACCTCTCACTGCCCCACACCACCTCTCACCGTCTCTCACCGCCCCTCACCGCCCCTCACCGCCCCACACCGCCTCTCACCGCCCCTCACCGCCCCTCACCGCCCCACACCGCCCCTCACCGCCCCTCACCGCCCCTCACCGCCCCACACCGCCCCTCACCGCCCCTCACCGCCCCTCACCGCCCCTCACCGCCCCACACCACCTCTCACCGCCCCTCACCGCCTCGCCCCGCCTCTCACCGTCTCTCACCGCCCCTCACCGCCTCTCACCGCCCCTCACCGCCTCGCCCCGCCTCTCACTGTCTCTCACCGCCCCACACCGCCTCTCACCGTCTCTCACCGCCCCTCACCGCCCCTCACCGCCTCGCCCCGCCTCTCACCGCCTCTCACCGCTCCTCACCGCCCCTCACCGCCCCACACCACCTCTCACCGTCTCTCACCGCCCCACACCGCCTCTCACCGCCCCTCACCGCCTCGCCCCGCCTCTCACCGTCTCTCACCGCTCCTCACCACCTCTCACCGCCCCACACCACCTCTCACCGCCCCACACCACCTCTCACCACCCCTCACCGCCCCTCACCGCCCCTCACCGCCCCTCACCGCCCCTCACCGCCTCTCACCGCCCCTCACCGCCCCTCACCGCCCCTCACCGCCCCTCACCGCCCCTCACCGCCCCTCACCGCCCCTCACCGCCCCACACCACCTCTCACCGCCCCACACCACCTCTCACCGCCTCTCACCGCCCCTCACCGCCCCACACCACCCCTCACCGCCCCACACCACCTCTCACCGCCCCACACCACCTCTCACCGCCCCTCACCGCCCCACACCTTCTCTCACCGCCCCACACCACCTCTCACCGCCCCTCACCGCCCCTCACCGCCCCACACCGCCCCTCACCGCCCCACACCACCTCTCACCGCCCCTCACCGCCCCTCACCGCCCCTCACCGCCCCTCACCGCCCCTCACCGCCCCTCACCGCCTCGCCCCGCCTCTCACCGTCTCTCACCGCCCCACACCGCCTCTCACCGCCCCTCACCGCCCCTCACCGCCCCACACCGCCTCTCACCGTCTCTCACCGCCCCACACCGCCTCTCACCGCCCCTCACCGCCTCGCCCCGCCTCTCACCGTCTCTCACCGCCCCACACCGCCTCTCACCGCCCCTCACCGCCTCGCCCCGCCTCTCACCGTCTCTCACCGCCCCTCACCGCCCCTCACCGCCCCACACCGCCTCTCACCGCCCCTCACCGCCCCTCACCGCCCCACACCGCCCCTCACCGCCCCTCACCGCCCCTCACCGCCCCACACCGCCCCTCACCGCCCCTCACCGCCCCTCACCGCCCCTCACCGCCCCACACCACCTCTCACCGCCCCTCACCGCCTCGCCCCGCCTCTCACCGTCTCTCACCGCCCCTCACCGCCTCTCACCGCCCCTCACCGCCTCGCCCCGCCTCTCACTGTCTCTCACCGCCCCACACCGCCTCTCACCGTCTCTCACCGCCCCTCACCGCCCCTCACCGCCTCGCCCCGCCTCTCACCGCCTCTCACCGCTCCTCACCGCCCCTCACCGCCCCACACCACCTCTCACCGTCTCTCACCGCCCCACACCGCCTCTCACCGCCCCTCACCGCCTCGCCCCGCCTCTCACCGTCTCTCACCGCCCCACACCGCCTCTCACCGCCCCTCACCGCCTCGCCCCGCCTCTCACCGTCTCTCACCGCCCCTCACCGCCCCTCACCGCCCCACACCGCCTCTCACCGCCCCTCACCGCCCCTCACCGCCCCACACCGCCCCTCACCGCCCCTCACCGCCCCTCACCGCCCCACACCGCCCCTCACCGCCCCTCACCGCCCCTCACCGCCCCACACCACCTCTCACCGCCCCTCACCGCCTCGCCCCGCCTCTCACCGTCTCTCACCGCCCCTCACCGCCCCTCACCGCCCCTCACCGCCCCTCACCGCCCCTCACCGCCTCGCCCCGCCTCTCACCGTCTCTCACCGCCCCACACCGCCTCTCACCGCCCCTCACCGCCCCTCACCGCCCCACACCGCCTCTCACCGTCTCTCACCGCCCCACACCGCCTCTCACCGCCCCTCACCGCCTCGCCCCGCCTCTCACCGTCTCTCACCGCCCCACACCGCCTCTCACCGCCCCTCACCGCCTCGCCCCGCCTCTCACCGTCTCTCACCGCCCCTCACCGCCCCTCACCGCCCCACACCGCCTCTCACCGCCCCTCACCGCCCCTCACCGCCCCACACCGCCCCTCACCACCTCTCACCGCCCCACACCACCTCTCACCACCCCTCACCGCCCCTCACCGCCCCTCACCGCCCCTCACCGCCCCTCACCGCCTCTCACCGCCCCTCACCGCCCCTCACCGCCCCTCACCGCCCCTCACCGCCCCTCACCGCCCCTCACCGCCCCTCACCGCCCCACACCACCTCTCACCGCCCCACACCACCTCTCACCGCCTCTCACCGCCCCTCACCGCCCCACACCACCCCTCACCGCCCCACACCACCTCTCACCGCCCCACACCACCTCTCACCGCCCCTCACCGCCCCACACCTTCTCTCACCGCCCCACACCACCTCTCACCGCCCCTCACCGCCCCTCACCGCCCCACACCGCCCCTCACCGCCCCACACCACCTCTCACCGCCCCTCACCGCCCCTCACCGCCCCTCACCGCCCCTCACCGCCCCTCACCGCCCCTCACCGCCTCGCCCCGCCTCTCACCGTCTCTCACCGCCCCACACCGCCTCTCACCGCCCCTCACCGCCCCTCACCGCCCCACACCGCCTCTCACCGTCTCTCACCGCCCCACACCGCCTCTCACCGCCCCTCACCGCCTCGCCCCGCCTCTCACCGTCTCTCACCGCTCCTCACCACCTCTCACCGCCCCACACCACCTCTCACCGCCCCACACCACCTCTCACCACCCCTCACCGCCCCTCACCGCCCCTCACCGCCCCTCACCGCCCCTCACCGCCTCTCACCGCCCCTCACCGCCCCTCACCGCCCCTCACCGCCCCTCACCGCCCCTCACCGCCCCTCACCGCCCCTCACCGCCCCACACCACCTCTCACCGCCCCACACCACCTCTCACCGCCTCTCACCGCCCCTCACCGCCCCACACCACCCCTCACCGCCCCACACCACCTCTCACCGCCCCACACCACCTCTCACCGCCCCTCACCGCCCCACACCTTCTCTCACCGCCCCACACCACCTCTCACCGCCCCTCACCGCCCCTCACCGCCCCACACCGCCCCTCACCGCCCCACACCACCTCTCACCGCCCCTCACCGCCCCTCACCGCCCCTCACCGCCCCTCACCGCCCCTCACCGCCCCTCACCGCCTCGCCCCGCCTCTCACCGTCTCTCACCGCCCCACACCGCCTCTCACCGCCCCTCACCGCCCCTCACCGCCCCACACCGCCTCTCACCGTCTCTCACCGCCCCACACCGCCTCTCACCGCCCCTCACCGCCTCGCCCCGCCTCTCACCGTCTCTCACCGCCCCACACCGCCTCTCACCGCCCCTCACCGCCTCGCCCCGCCTCTCACCGTCTCTCACCGCCCCTCACCGCCCCTCACCGCCCCACACCGCCTCTCACCGCCCCTCACCGCCCCTCACCGCCCCACACCGCCCCTCACCGCCCCTCACCGCCCCTCACCGCCCCACACCGCCCCTCACCGCCCCTCACCGCCCCTCACCGCCCCTCACCGCCTCTCACCGCCCCTCACCGCCTCGCCCCGCCTCTCACTGTCTCTCACCGCCCCACACCGCCTCTCACCGTCTCTCACCGCCCCTCACCGCCCCTCACCGCCTCGCCCCGCCTCTCACCGCCTCTCACCGCTCCTCACCGCCCCTCACCGCCCCACACCACCTCTCACCGTCTCTCACCGCCCCACACCGCCTCTCACCGCCCCTCACCGCCTCGCCCCGCCTCTCACCGTCTCTCACCGCTCCTCACCACCCCTCACCGCCCCCTCACCGCCTCTCACTGCCCCTCACCGTCCCTCACCGCCCCTCACCATCCCTCACCGCCCCTCACCGCCTCTCACCACCTCTCGCAGACTCTCACTGTCCCTCACTGCCCCCAACGCCATCGTGCAGCCCGGTGCTCCGTTTTGGGTCCCAGGCTGCCCTGGTAGCCCAGTGGAGGCCATCAGAGGCCTTGCAGAATGCGCAGTGGCTCTCCCCTTTAAGCGATGGGGAGGGGCGTTGAGGTGCATCAGCGATATGCGGGGGCATCCACGTAGCGCTGATGGTCTCACCCCAGTCGCACCCTGGGAAACCCCCCCCAATGAAGTGGAGTGCGTGAGATTGTGTTCCATTTCCTTTGAGGGCCGTATGCTCAATACTACAGCTGGGGCAGGACTCCTGCGCTGGGCACAGAATGTCCCTTCCCAAGCTGGTTACCGCCCCAATCCAGGCGCAGGGCAATTTCGCAACCTTATTTTCCAAGGAGCATGTGGCCTTCTTATTCCTCAGACTAAAACGCCTCTTGCTGTTCTTTAGTGAGGGTGTTGCTTCTTTCGAGGCACGTTTCCCCTTTAAAATATCATTCAGTGGCTGAGCAAGCTGTGTGAAGGAGTCAATCCAATTTCTGTTAAAGTTACACAATCCCAAAAAAGACCTTAGTTCCTGAATAGTGGTGGGTTTTTTAGCAGCCCGAATGGCTGCAGTTCTATCCTGGGTAAGTTCTCTCTTTCCTTGTGAAATCTTTTGTCCCAGGTATACAACCTCTTCTTGGGATATTTGTGCTTTGTCGATGCTGACTTTATGTCCTTTCAGCCGAAGGTGATCCAGCAAAGCTCGTAAATCTTGTTCATGCTGTTCTTCCGTGTTTGAAGCTAGCAGGATATTGTCTACATATTGGATGACTGTGGACGACAGGGGAGGTAATTCTCGCAAATGGCTTTGTAAAGCCATGTGGAATACCATAGGGCTGTTGTGGAAACCCTGCGGTAACCGGGTCCAAGTATACTATTGTCCTTGGACCGTGAAAGCAAACCACTGTCGAACCTCTGGTGCCAGAGGCACCGACCAAAATCCGTTGGCCATATCTATAACCGAGAAATATTTATGTTCAGGTTTGAGGGCATTAAAAATGGTGGAGGGATCTGCGACCAAAGGAGCTTTTTGATCAATACACTGGTTAGCTTTCCTATAATCGACAGTCAAACGCCAAGTCTCATTAGATTTCTGTACCGGCCACATGGGGCTATTGGAGGAGCTATGCGTTTTAATAAGCACCCCTTGTTTCTCCAATTGCTGAATAACCGATAAGATTCCCGCGATGGCAGTTGGACTGATGGGATACTGTTTAGTGCATGGAGGCTTGGTCCCTGTAAATGACGCAGGCTCCATCTGGAGTAGGCCACAATCGTTCTTATCTTTAGCCCATATCGGGTGTTCCTTCAATTCTTCTTTCTTCAAAGTTCTAATTGACCATGTCACCCGACCATTCTCGAAATGCAACGATGAATCTATTTGGATTAGAACGTCCATTCCCAAAAGGGGTTGATCTACTGGGCCTATCCAGACCGGCGTGGTTAGTTCATGTGGACCCTGCCCTATAAGTACTGGTGTTGTCCTTTTAATTTCCATTTTATGGTCTCCAACTCTATAGGCTGTACATGCCCTACCATCCAACGGCAAAAAGTCTCCATATTGTAGGGGTAAGCATGTTCATTCCGCCCCTGTGTCGAAAAGACAGTCCACATCCTTATCGCCCACCCTCACAGATATATATAGCCCATCTCCCCTCTGTTGTATTAGTGCGAGGAGGGAGGCCAGGGTGGGCTCTAATCGTTTTTTGCTATCCCAAGTAACTCCTTCTGTTGTTGTATTGTCAGTCGCTTAAATGCTTCTATGAGGTCATTATCTTGTGACAAGCCTGGCTTGTTGGCTGAATTGTATCCCTGGCTGCGTCCTCTTCCCCAGCCACGACCTTGCTGTTTTGCCCTGCACGTCTTGGCCCAGTGACCTTCTTTCCCACAATAATGACATTTTGCAGGTAATTTTCCTTATAACTGTTTATTGGAATCCTGGGATTTCCATCCCATAGCCTGTACAGCTCGGACTTTAGCTCCCATATCCTGATCTAATTGGTTACATCGATCCACCAATGCTGCAAAGGTAGTTCCTCTACCTTCCCAGTCCGGTAACACTACCTTAAGCATTTTGGACAGTTCTGGCTTTAGACCTGCCACGAAAGCTGCTTTCAGGGGTCCAAACACTTGTTCATCCATTTCCTCATCCGTATTATTCATACCCGAATGTTCTAGCCACGTGCATCTAAACCGCTCGTCATACTCCAGGACCTCCTCTGTTCCTTTCTGTTGGCAGGCTGCAATTTTTCCCCAGTCTGCCTTAGCTGGACTGAAGGCTTGCAGCCAGTGTTTAATCGCCTCCCATCCTGCGTCTAATTCTTGCTCATTCTGCCCCAAAGCTTCTTCTACCTTGTCGTGCAATTTTCTTCCCTGTGTTTTTGGCACCATTATGGTCAAAATTTGCACTCCGTCCCAGGGATGAAGTTGATATATATTTCTTAAGCGGTCCAATTGGTCCCACGTTTTTACTCCCCCTTTCTTTGGATTGGGCAATTCCTTGGATCATTTATCAATTTTCTCTGGGTCTGCCGGATCATGAACTAAGTATTCTTCGTACACCCTTCTCTTCGTTTTTTTGTTCCGCCCTCATCCGCAGTCTCTTCTGATTTGACTACAACTCGTCTTTTTTTAAATGGGGCAAAGCGCACCCCTAATTCTTCATCATCCTCCGACCCTGTATCGTCAGAGGATTCAGAATCCGTATCTATTCCTCGGTCGTGTCTTCGGGTTTGCGCTTTTAATTTATCCAAACATGGGTACCCTGGGAATTGACCGATACATTTTCCTTTCCCTATTACTGTCTCTTGACCTAATGATTTTTTCCATTCTTTAATTTCACCTTTAAGATCTTTAACTTCCGCTTCCAGCTTTTCAAATTCAAGCTTTTTCTGTCGCAGCTGTGCACAAACAGTTTGCAATTGATCCTTTGTACTGGTCAGTTCTCGATCATGTTGGGAACGCATTATAATTTCATTCTGCTTTCGAATCTGTCCTATAACCGCTAGGGACCATCTGGTTCGTTCTTTATTTTTCATACGGGTCGTTTTTCCCCAGACGCTTTTAATCTCGTCCAAGGACCATTGTCCTTTGGAGATTCCGTACTTCTGTTCGATCTTAATACAGGTTTTCGATAAGTTGAATTGTTGCTCAATGTATTCTTTCAACTGTTCGAGGATTTCATCTATCGAAACCTCAGGTGGTGCCTGCCCACCTTTAACAGTTGTAGGAATTCTTTGCTCTTATCTCCTGCTGCCATAATACTGATTTATTTTCTGGGGTCTCGAATCGAAGGCTTTCCAGCCGGTCAATGGGTCGGTGATTAATTAACTAACACACCGCCGAAGTTAGACATCTATGGGACCTCTAGCCGACTACCAACTGGAGGGTTCGCAAACCGGAGGCTTTCGGAATCGCGTAGAAGGAGAGGCGAATTTAGACTTTTGACCGAGGACTTTTATAAAGAGTCCTTACTTCAGTATGTAGGTCCGATGTCCAAAATTCAGTTTCTTCCCTCAGTGATCGTGTTCGTGATGCCAAAATTGTTAGATCTCTTAATTTCCAATGAAATACGAACTCCGGTTATAGTTTTAATGTAACTTTATTTTAGCAGCAGCAACAAGCTTCTGGCTTTAAGCCAGGCCTTTGTCCTTCTGAGACCATATGGTCAAAATGACTGTACTTATATCTGTTTCAATTTACAGAAAAGAACTCGCCTTCTTTGACCTTATTGGCTCATTTGATAGTCTTTTAACCTTTAATTGGCTCGCTATCCAAAGGTCCTAAAATGTCAAGTTGATTGATGACTTAATGCAATGTGCTCAGTCGCACGAAGACATGGGAGTCTGTGTTTTCTCAACCTGTCTAAATGCAGCCTGTTTGAATTCTCTATCACCTCTCATCCTTTTAAACTCCAGTGAATATAAGCCTAGTCGATCCAGTCTTTCTTCATATGTCAGTCCTGCCATCCCGGGAATCAGTCTGGTGAACCTTCGCCGCACTCCCTCAATAGCAAGAATGTCTTTCCTCCGATTAGGAGACCAAAACTGAACACAATACTCAAGATGTGGCCTCACCAAGGCCCAGTACAACTGCTCCTATACGCAAATCCTCATGTTCTTATGCTCTTATTTAAATGATCTAAAAGAACTGCGTAGTAATGCATTAACACTTCAGAAACACCACAGTTACACGGTTATGCATCGACAAACAATCCAAAGGCACAAGGTGAGCTGAAAGAGGCATATATATTCGTGCAAATTGTATTAATTTTAAAGTTTTCACCGTCTTAGCCCGTCCCTCATGTCACAATAGCGATGGCTGCACAAACATCAGGAGCAGGGGCTTTCCTATGGTGCTGACGTGCTGTGCATCCACGTAAGTAATTAGAATATTACTCACAGTGCAACAAAGGGGTACTGATCACTGTTCTCTCGAAGCTGCGCACATTGAATCTTACAGCACAAAAGGGGGCCATTCGGCCCATTGTGCCTGTGCCGTCTCTTTGAAACAGCTCTCCAATTGATCCCAATCCCCGACTCTTTCCCCATGGCCCTGAAAATGTTCCCTCTCTCGTGGGGCTGCGGAGGGGAGCCAGCAGCCAAGTGTAGAATGGATACACTCGCCACTGGACCAAGACCCTAGCTCTGTCAAGCCCGCGTGGTGTCTGGTGTGCAACGGCCACCACACGGTAAAAAAATCCACGCACAGGCATCTTCCACCCTTCAGGACGTAGTTCGGGATCCAGAATATTAGGTCCTTCATTGAAACACCTGTGAACTCACCCTTTTTTGGCGTGGAAGCAAGTCACCCTCACTTCGAGGGACCGCCTGTGGTGATGAGAACGGATAGCCCCTTGTCCCCCGAGCAGCCACCCTCGGGTGTGACGTGGTCGCTGGAAGGTTGCTGGCACAGGGGACTGGCGCAGGATGCAGGCATCGTGGCTGCTGCTCGGATGCCGGTCATTCACCATCACGAGGTGCCGGGTGTGGTCGCCCACCAGCTGCACAGTAAGCGAATGGCAGCCTTTGCAGTCGGGAAGGTCTCAGGCTTGGTGTGCGGCGCCCGCGAAGCCAGGTGTGTGTGCAGTCGATGGAGCCCTGCGCCCATGGGGCAGTCCGATACCTCTGCTTTCGGGAGAAGACCATGCAGGTGCCTGTCCTAGTGTACAAAGCCTGTGTGATGGCCCGGCTGCGACGATGGACGGCGAACTGCGAGATGTCGCCTGATCCAGATGGGAAGGATTCAGCGACGAAAAGATTCCAGGGCCACGGCCACCTTCGAGGGCCACTGGCAGCACCGTCCTCACCCTGCTCACAGGCTGCAGGTCTGGTTCCACGGGCTGCCAGAGTTCTACATAGGAAGGTAGGAACATAAGAAATAGGAGCAGGAGTAGGCCATACGACCCCTCGAGCCTGTTCCGCCATTCAATAAGATCATGGCTGATCCGATCATGGACTCAGGTCCACTTACCTGCCCGCTCCCCATAACCCCTTATCCCCTTATCGTTTAAGAAAATGTCTATTTCTGTCTTAAATTTATTCAATGACCCAGCTTCCACAGCTCTCTGAGGCAGCGAATTCCACAGATCCACAACCCTCTGAGAGAAGAAATTCCTCCTCATCTCAGTTTTAAATGGGCAGCCCCTTATTCTAAGATTATGCCCCCTAGTTCTAGTCTCCCCCATCAGTGGAAACATCCTCTCTGCATCCACCTTGTCAAGCCCCCTCATAATCTTATACGTTTGGTCTTATACGTGGTTTTGTGACCACCTCCTTGGTGAAGCGGAGCCTCTGAATACACTGCTCCTGGCTTGGGTGCAGGTAGGAGAGGTGCTCTCGGAAGGCACACCCGCTGAGAGCCACTCTTTTTTTAATCATTCATTCGTGGAACGTGGACGTCGGTGGCAAGGCCACCATTTATCATCCGTCCTTAACTGAGTGGCTTGCTAGGCCATTTCTGAGGGCAGTTAAGAGTCAACCACATTGCCGTGGGTCTGGAGTCACATATAGGCCAGACCGGGTAAGGACGGCAGATTTCCTTCCCCAAAGGCCATTAGTGAACCAGGCCTCTGGATTACTAGACCAGTAACATAACCACTAAGCTATCGTTCCCTCCTGCCTCTGTGAGTAGCTTGCCCTCTTCTTTGCTGCCCATCGCCCTGTCATGCTGGACCCTCATCCAGTGTTTCTGGAGGGCCTCCTGGCTCCTTGATGGTAGCGGACCTCTCTTCGCTTCTTCACACCCGCTCAAAGGCCTCGATTGCTGCGTACAAGACCCTGGTCTGTTGAGCCATTTTGGTTTGAGCTGGAGCAGTTTTACAGTTTTTGATAAGCAGGAGACTGCTCACCTTTAAGAGGTGCAGACTGCCTTTTAGAGGCATAGACTAGCTTTAAATAAAGCTTGGGATCAGGCTAGGGTGAGGGTTAGGATGAGGGTTAGGGTTAGGACTAGGGTGCGGGTTAGGGTGAGGGTTAGGGTTAGGGATAGGGTTAGTGTTGTGTCCTTAAACACTACGATAAATTCACACGAGGCACATTCTGCAGACAAGGTCACTCTGTGACCCTAACCTTTATTCACAGGACCAAGAAGTGATGACCCTGCGTGGGACCTCCTTTTATATACCTGTATGACCAGGTGGGGAGTGTCTCCCACAAGTTCACCCCCTTGGTCAAGGTGTGAATTTTTGAGGTGTTTCCAGAATGCAGTGTTGTTACATGAAGGTTACAGACATGACATCACCTCCCCCCCAACGTCTTATGGGGTCAAAGATTAAGTCTTTCGGGCGGTCGACGCTCTCTCGTGAAGGGCCGCAGTTGGGGCTCTGGTTGTTGAGCCTTGGTATGCGTCTCTGTCACCTGTGGTGATTCCGGCCTGTCCAGGCTGGCCGCAGGGACTGTGCATGCTGCTGAATGTTCTTGTTGCTCGTTCACTGGCGGTGGTGTGGGCAACATCTCATGATCTTCCTCAGGTTCCTCAGTGTCCATGCTCAACCTTTTTTTTACTTGGTCCAGATGCTTGTGGCATATCTGTCCATTGTTAAGTCTGACCACTATGACCTTATTCCCCTCTTTGCCAATTACAGTACCCTCAAGCCACTTGGGCCCCAAAGCGTGATTAAGAACAAAAGACGTTGGGGGGAGCTGATTTCATGCACGAATTCAATATGATGCACTCGATCCATTTCGAGTATGCATTAACAACAATGAGGAACATTTTTCCCATGAACGGGCCCGCCTAGTCTACGTGAATACGTGACCATGGCCTGGTGGGCCAGGGCCACGGCTGAGTGGGGCCTCCCTGGGGGCATCATGCACCTGCGAACACAGTGTTCCAGGTCTGAGTCAATTCCAGGCCACCATACATGTGACTGGGCAATGGCCTTCATTAGCACGATGCCTGGGTGCTCGCTGTGGAGTTCCCTGATGAATGCCTCCCTTCCCTTTTGGGGCATGACTACCCGGCTGCCCCATAGTAGGCAGTCGGCTTGGATGGAGGGCTCATCCATCCGTCTGTGAAACGGTCTGACCTCCTCAGGGCATGCTCCGTGTGCGGGCGCCCAATCCCCAGTCAGGACACATTTCTTAATCAAGGATAGGAGGGGATTTTGATCTGGCCGGCTGTGATGGGGGAGCCTGTGCTGTCAAAAGCATCGACAGCCATGGCCATCTCAGCGCTTTGCTCGGCTGCCCCCTCAGTGGCCAGTGGAAGCCTGCTGAGCGCGTCAGTGCAATTTTCGGTGCCTGGCTGGTGATGTATGGTGTAGCCATAAACAGCCAGCGTGAGAACCCATCGCTGTATGTGAGCTGACGTATTGGCATTGACAGCTTTGCTGTCTGACAACAGGGACGTTAACGGCTTGTGGTCCATTTCTAACTCGAACCTTCTGCCAAAAAGGTACTGGTGCATCTTTTTCACCCCGTAGACACATGCGAGTGCTTCCTTTTCAACCATCCCATATCCCCTTTCTGCTTGGGAGAGCAACCTGGAGGCATAAGCCACAGGTTAGAGTTGGCCCTCGTCATTACTCTGCTGCAACACGCACCCAACCCCATAGGATGATGCATCACATGTCAAAACCAATTTCTTACAGGGGTTGTACAGGGTCAACAGCTTATTAGAACAAAGCAGGTTCTGCGCCAGATTGAAAGCCCGTTCCTGACAGTCCCCCCCCAAAACCAATCACAACCCTTACACAGGAGCACGTATAGCGGCTCTAACAATGTGCTTAAGTTTGGCAGAAAGTTCCCGAAATAGTTCAAGAGTCCCAGAAATGAACGCAACTCCGATGTGTTGCCGGGCCTGGGCGCACGACGAATCGCCTCCGTTTTGGATTCGGTAGGCCGGATTCCGTCTGCGGCAACCCTCCTGCACAAAAACTCGACCTCTGGGCCCAAAAACACACACTTGGACTTCTTTAGTCGCAGGCCTACCCGGTCCAGTCGGCGTTGCACCTCCTCCAGGTTGTGGAGGTGTTCCTCGGTGTCTCGACCCGTGATAAGGATATCGTCCTGAAATACGATTGTTCCAGGGATGGATTTGAGCAGGCTTTCCATGTTCCTTTGAAAGATAGCAGCCGCTGATCGAATGCCAAACGGACACCTGTTGTAGACAAACAGCTCCTTGTGCGTGCTGATGGTGGTCAGTAGCTTGGATTCTTCGGTCAGTTCCTGGGTCATGTAGGCTGAAGTGAGGTCCAACTTGGTGAACAGCTTGCCACCTGCCAGCGTGGCAAAAAGATCCTCCGCTCTCAGAAGCGGGTATTGGTCTTGTAGTGACACTCAGTTGATAGTGGCCTTGTAGTCGCCACAGATCCTGACCGAGCCATCCGTTTTTAGGACAGGGACGATGGGGCTTGCCCATTCGCTGAATTCAACGGGCGAACTTATGCCCTCTCTTAGCAACCTATCCAACTCACTTTCAATTTTCTCCCGCATCACATATGGCACAGCTCGGGCTTTGTGGTGCACTGGTCTGGCGTCCGGGGTGATGCGTATCCTTACTTTGCTGCCTTTGAAAGTCCCGACACCAGGTTGAAATAGTGACTCACATTTCTGTAGGATATGTGAGCATGAACTTCGCTCCACAGATGAAATGGCGTGCACATCCCCCCATTTCCAGTTCATCTCGGCTAGCCAGCTCCTCCCCAAAAGCGCGGGGCCATTTCCTGGGACAATCCAGAGTGGCAGCCGGTTCTCTGATCCATTAGGTGTGACCACCAACATTGCACTGCCTAGCACTGGGATGATCTCTTTGGTGTACGTCCATAATTGCGTGTCAATGCGTTCTAGTTTGGGTCTGCTAGCTCTGAGTGGCCATAGTTTCTCGAATTGTTGGACACTCATAAGTGACTGGCTGGCCCCTGTGCCCAGCTCCATGCATACCGGGATGCCGTTTAATAGGACTTTCATCATCATAGGTGGCGTTTTTGTATATGAGCTGTGGATGTTTGCCACATGAACCTGCTGAACTTCAGCGTCCATTGCTTTGTCCCAAGCATCAACCTGCCTCGCAGACCCCTCTTGTGGTTCATCTGCCTCGTAAATTAGCCTCGCTGCGGGCTTCCTGCACATTCTGGCTAAATGTCCACTGAAGTGACAATTTCTACAGATAAATTGTTGAAACCTACAGGTTTTTGCAGCATGTCTGCCCCCGCACCTCCAGCATGAGCTGAGATTGTTGTGAACAAAAGAGCTGTTACCAGGCATTCCTCTCTGATTGTCTCTTTGATTACTTTTGAGCACTCTGTTAGTGGGTGTCAATGGCCCCATCCCGGGATGTATTGTCCCTTGTGATGGTGTAAATATCCGTTCAACCTGCCATTGTCTCTGTCTGCAATCGGCCATTTTTAAAGAGCCAGTTGTGTGTGTGAGAACTTTAATTATCATTGGAAAAATCATAGCTGCAATACAAGATGCAACGCGGCACAAGGAGCAAGAATTTCTTACAGGAGGCACTGGTTACTGTGATTGAGGCCAAATGGCAGCAGAAGTCATATAAAAGTTCCACACAAAGAAATGAAGAAACGCTGGAACCAACTTGCAGAAGATTACTGTGCAATGGTGACCACCCCGAGGTCTGGAGGCCAGTGCAAAAATAAGTGGCAGGACCTTGGTCAAATAGTTAATGTAAGTAAAAGTAATATTTTCACTTTTCAATGGAATTGCAATTGTAAATGTATATTCATCTGTATATGTCCCACCCAGCAGAAAGACACCCTCTCTAAAAAGTTATATTTTCTGTTGTGTATGGAGAAAGAGTCAGACTGAACACTGTGAGCTCAAAGTAAAGTGTGACCTTAGTCTTTTATTGCAGGTCTCCAGAGGGCCTCTCCAACCTGTGAAGCCTCCTTAAATACCTGTGATCGCAAGGGATTATGGGATGAGCACTCTGGTGGCTGTACAGAGTAAATACAAGTATACATATATAACAACACTCCCCCGCAAAGTCAATAGTGTAACTATTTACAATGTGAGTCGATCTGGGGCCCTTCTTGTCCTGGTTGATCGTCTCGGTGTGAAAGCTGGTGTTGTTGAATCATTTGTTGGGCCCTCGCTGGGCCACTGTGCAGCTGGCCTTGCTGGGCTGCCTGGTGTGTTGGGCCCTGCAGGGCTGCTGTGGATGATGGGTTCTGCTTCCTGGTCAACCGTGGTGCCGGTTGCCACTGATGTGTGTGTTGGGGGATCAAAAAAGGTAGGGTCCAAGGTGGGTTGCTCAGGATAGTCCGTGAATCTGAGTTTGATTTGGTCCAAGTGTTTCCAGTGAATGAGTCCATTTGAAAGTTTGACCCGAAACACCCTGCTCCCCTCTTTGGCCACAACAGTGCTGGGAAGCCACTTGGGACCTTGTCCATAATTCAATACAAATACAGAATCATTGATTTCAATCTCGTGTGACACATTTGCGCTATCATGGTATGCACTTTGTTGAAGCCGCCTGCTCTCTACCTGTTCATGTAGATCAGGGTGAACTAACGAGAGCCTTGTCTTAAGTGCTCTTTTCATGAGCAGTTCAGCAAGTGGGATCCCAGTGAGTGAGTGGGGTCTCATGCGGTAGCTAAGCAGGACTCGGATAGGTGAGTCTGCAATGAACTTTCAGTTACCCTCTTCAAGCCTTGCTTGATGGTTTGCACTGCTCTCTCTGCCTGACCATTGGACATTGGTTTAAACGGGGCAGATGTGATATGTTTGATCCCATTGCGGGTCATGAATTCTTTGAACTCAGCATTGGTAAAACACGGCCCGTTGTCGCTCATCAGGACATCGGGTAGGCCATGTGTGGCAAACATGGCCTGCAGCTTTCAGTAGTGGCAGCGGACGTGCTAGCTGACATTATCTTACATTCAATCCACTCGGAGTACGTGTCTATAACCACAAGGAACATTTTACCCAAGAACGGGCCTGCATAGTCTAAGTCCGCATCGGTACCGGGCCACCACACGTGGGATCTGGCTATCGCTTTCATCATTACGATGCCTGGGTAGGTACTGTGGAGGTCATTGATGAAGGTGTCTCTGCCCTTCTTGGGGACCACTACTCGATTGCCCTACAGAAGGCAGTCTGCCTGTATCGGCATTTCATCTTTGCGCCGCTGGAACAGCGTTATCTCTTCCTGCATTTCCACTGGGGCACTGGACCAGCTCCCGTGAAGCACAGAGCTTTTGACTAGAGATAATAAGGGGTCCTGGCTTGTCCAGATTTTGATCTGCCGGGCAGTGATGGGTGATTGCTCACTCTCAAATGCTTCCATAACCATGGCTAGATCTGCGGGCTGCGCCATTTCCACCCCCGTGGTGGGCAATGGCAGCCTACTGAGAGCATCGGCGCAGTTTTCTGTGCCTGGCCTGTGGCGGATGGCGTAGTTGTATGCGGACAATGTGAGCGCCCATCTCTGGATGCGGGCCGATGCGTTGGTATTTATTCCTTTACTCTCAGAGAACAGGGATATAAGTGGCTTAGGGTCAGTTTCCAATTCGAATTTTAGTCCAAACAGGTATTGAGGCATTTTTTTTACCCATAGACACACACTAATGCTTCTTTCCTTAATCATGCTGTGGGCTCTCTCGGCCTTAGACAGACTCCTGGATGCATAAGCAACCGGTTGCAGTTTCCTGAAATCATTAGCTTGTTGCAATACACCACCCGACGCCATATGACGACGCATCACATGCTAGGACCAAACGCTTACATGGATCATACAACACAAGCAACTTGTTTGAGCATAACAATTTTCTCGCTTTTACAAAGGCATTTTCTAGGCTTTTGCCCCAAACCCATTCATCCCCTTTTCATAGTAAGACATGCAGTGGTTCTAGCAGGGTCTGAGACCCGGTAAGAAGTTACCAAAGTAGTTCAGGAGTCTCAGAAACGACTGTAGCTCCATCACGTTCTGTGGCCTCGGTGCGTTCTCGATTGACTCCGACTTCGCGTTGGTGGACCTGATGCCGTCCGCCGCAATCCTCCTTCCCAGGAACTCCACTTCAGGTGCCAGGAAAACACACTTCGAGCATTTTAACCTGAGCCGCACGCAGTTGAGTCGACTAAGAATCTCCTCCAGGCTCTGCTGATGCTCGACTGTGTTCCGACCTGTGACCAAGATGTCATCCTGGAAGACCACGGTGTGCGGGACTGACTTCAGTAAACTTTCCATGTTTCTCTGGAATATCGTCGCCGCCGATCGGATTCCAAACGGACATCTGTTATAAACAAAAAGACCTTTGTGCGTGTTGATGCATGTGAGGGCCTTGATGATTCCTCCAGTTCCTGCGTCATGTAGGCTGAAGTCAGATCCAGCTTCGTGAATGTCTTTCCTCCCGCCAGCATTGCAAAGAGGTCGTCGGCCTTTGGTAGTGGGTATTGGTCCTGCAGAGAGAAACGATTGATAGTTACTTTGTAATCGCCACAGATTCTGACGGTGCCGTCTCCCTTGAGGACTGGGACAATAGGACTGGCCCACTCATTCAACTCGATCGGGGAAATAATGCCCTCTCTTTGCAGCCGGCCAAGCTCGATCTCTACCCTTTCTCTCATCATGTACAGTACTGCTCTCATCTTGTGATGGATGGGTCACGCCCCCGGAATTAGGTGGATCTGCACTTTTGCTCCTTGGAATTTCCCGATGCCTGGTTCGAACAGCGAAGGAAATTTGTTTAAGACCTGGGCACATGAAGTGTCGTCAGCGGGCGATAGCACTTGGACGTCGTCCCAGTTCCAGCGTATCTTTCCCAGCCAGCTCCTGCCGAGCAGCGTGGGACCATCGCCCGGTACCACCCAGAATGGTAGCTTGTGCACCGCTCCATCGTAGGAGACCTTTATGGTAGCACTGCTGATTACAGGAATAAGTTATTTCATGTAAGTTCTTAATTTCATACGAACTGGAGTAAAGACTGGCCTTGAGGCCTTGTTGCACCACAACCTTTCGAAAGTCTTTTTGCCCATGATGGACTGGCTCGCGCCCGTGTCCAGCTCCATTGACACTGGGAGTCCATTCAGTTCAACATTCAGCATTATCGGGGGACAATTTGTGATGAATGTGTGCATCCCATGTACCTCTGCCTCCTCATTCTGAGGCTCTGGTTCGTCGTGATCCTCCGTGGATCTGTCCTCCTCTGCAACATGGTAGTTTGCAGGTTTAACAAGCTTTGCAGCTCGCCTGCACACTCGTTGGAGGGTGTCCCATTGTTCCACAGCCCTTGCAAATGTACTCTTTGAAAAGGCATGAATGAAAACGATGATCACCCCCGCAGCGCCAACAAGGTGTTAATAGCCTTGCATTCATCACCCTTGATGGTGGACTCTGAGACATCTGCAGATGTGTAGCTGCAGGTATGTGTGACCTGCCCTGTACGTTGCGATTCAAAAACAACATCACTTTGTTCACAGTACTTGTAGCAGCACTTGTGTGCTGAGAGGTTTGCTTCGTATTGTCACTGGTGGCAATGAACGCCTGGGCTATCGCTATGGCCTTACTCAAGGTTGGGGTCTCTACAGTCAAAAGTTTGCGAAGTATGGTTTCGTGACCATTGCCAAGTACGAAAAAGTCTCTGAGCATGTGCTCCAAATGTCCTTCAAATTCGCAATGACCTGCAAGGCATCTTAGCTCGGTGACATAACTCGCCACTTCCTGACCTTCAGATCTTTTGTAGGTTTAGAACCGGTACCTCGCCATCAGAGCACTTTCCTTCGGGTTCAAATGCTCACGGACCAGTGTTCACAAATTATCGTATGATTTCTCCGTGGGTTTCGCTGGAGTGAGCAGATTTTTCATGAGGCCATACGTTGATGCCCCAGAGATGTTAGGAGGATCGCCCTTCGTTTGGCAGCGCTCTCTTCCCCATCTAGCTCATTGGCTACGAATTATTGGTCGAGTTGCTCCACAAAAGTTTCCCAATCATCTTCCTCCGAGAATTTCTCCAGGATGCCCGCTGTTCTCTGCATCTTTGGGTTCGCTATCTGTATCTCGTTGCCAGTTGTTGTGTATGGAGAAAGAGTCAGACTGAACACTGTGAGCTCAAAGTAAGGTGTGACCTTAGTCTTTTATTGCAGTCTCCAGAGTGCCACTCCAACCTGTGAAGCCTCCTTAAATACCTATGCTCCCAAGGGATTATGGGATCCCTTGGGACTCCAGGAGATGAGCCCCTTGGTGGCTGTACAGAGTAAATACAAGTATACATATATAACATTTTCATCTTTACAGAGGAAGGTGGCACACAACAAATGGGAAAGAACTCAAACAGTCAGAGGCCGGCAAATCTGCAGCCATTGACACCCTTGGAAGAGAAGTTCACTGCTTTGATGGGTCCTGTCTGGAGAAAAGCAACTACCACTGCACAAGCTGGGCCCACATTCCAGAGTCTGTCTTTGCTAAATGTTAAGTATTATGCAGGCTAGCCATGCTTCGGTTCATGGAGATGTCTTCGTCAGCTAGGCTTCGGTTGATGTAATGTGCTATCATACATCGTGGTCCTTCAAAACAGCCTGCTGCCTGTGCTGTGTGAACCTACTCATACCACCCACCCTGCCCCCTCCTCTGCTGCTCATCATTTGTCTGTTCTGTTATATTTTGCAGAACTTGAGGCCAACCCTGACGATGCAGAAGAAGATTCAGAGGGGACAAGCCTGAAGAGAAGAACATCTTACAATTGCACCTTCCAGACCAAGAGCATTGGGGTGAGGGGGAGGAGGAGGGGGAGAGGATGGATGAAGACCCCACTATTGTACTCACTTTTGAGGAGGTGCAGCTGCCGCCCATTGAGGTGCTAGCCCCTTCCCTGAGTAGTGGTTTGAGTGTTGGTGGGACATTCCATAGTTTCCCACTGTCCCAGGCTGGGGATTCCAGTGGGGTGCAGCAAGACACATCCAGGGCCCCAACCTCCAAGGATGCGGGTCCCAGTGGGATGCAGTGAGATACACCCAGGGCCCCATCGTCCGAGGCTGCGGGTCCCAGTGGGATGCAGCGAGGCACACCCAGGGCCCCATCGTCCGAGGCTGCGGGTCCCAGTGGGATGCAGCAAGGCACACCCAGGGTGAGGAGGGGAAGGAGAGCTCAACAGCGCTCTCCTGAGGTGCAGGTTCTAACAGATGTGGTTCAGATGATGGCACTGAGTGGGGAGAGCATTGACCTTACGCAAACACTCCTGGACACCATCTGTGGGGTGGGTGATGAGGTATCGGGACTGTCGGGAGAAGTAACAACAATGAGAAATGGGAATGCTGTCCAGTGTACATGAGGGAGGGAATGTCACAGGTAGTTCAAACACTCTCAGTGAACATGAGGGAGGGAATGTTGCAGGTAGTTCAAACACTCTCAGTGAACATGAGGGAGGGAATGTTGCAGGTAGTTGAGACACTGCCAGAGCACATGAGGGAGGGAATGTCGGAGTTAGCTGCTGCAATAGGGAACACGGCCAAACCCCACGCCCATTGACAGAATCAACTGCCACTCCCACTCCAATCCCCAGACCAGCCTCTGAAGAGGCCCAAGCCTGGCCTTCCACATTACCGCCTGCTCATTTTCCAAAATATTAGAAAGAATAAGCTTGGCACCAACACTGCGCCACCGCCTGCGGGCAGGAGTGGAGTCACCAAGACCAAGCGCAGCGGGCAGTCTTAGAATAAGGTGGAGGAGAGATGGGTGCAGCCTTTCTTTGTTGTTGTTATTATTGTTACTGTTGTAACTTGTTCTCAAATTAAAAGTTTTTTGTAAGTTACGTAAATTTACAAGTTTAAAAGTTAGTAAGTGATCTTAAAGTTTTTAAGTGATCTTAGAGTTTGTAAGTGATCGTAAGTGAAAACTTTAAAGTTTGATACACGAATATGTTTATTAAAGTTAAGTACAAACAAATTTTTGTTCAACTTTTGAATAAAATATATTTTAAATTATAACTGAATCATTTATATTATTTGTTTGATTATTAACACAACTTTTGAAGTAAACAAGAATCATTTCCATCATTTGTTCCATTACCACAATACATTACGGAACAGGTCCAAACATGGTCCATTTGGAATAGTTGCTGCTGAGCCTTCAGGCAGCAAGGCGTTCACGGATGAGCTGCTGGTGCAAGGCTCGAGCAATTATTAAAGGGGCACGACGGCCCGCCCTCCTCCACCGTCATGCTCCGGGATCAGGTAGTTGCATGGCTCCCTCATCCTCTTCCTCCTCATCATTATCAGCCACTCTCACCTCATGTGGGTCTTCCACTACCAGGTGCTGCTGCCTAATGATGGCTAAGTTATGCAACATGCAGTGCACAATAGTGAACTGACCCACAATCTCAGGGGAGTATAGCAAGTAGCTTCCGGAATGGGCCAGGCATCGGAAACGCTGTTTCCAGATGCCAATAGTCCTCTCTATTATGCTGCATGTTGCAAAGTGCAACATGTTGTATTCCTGGTCAGTTTCCGTCCGGGTTACATAAGAACACAAGAACATAAGAATTAGGAGCAGGAGTAGGCCACATGGCCCCTCGAGCCTGCTCCGCCATTTAATACGATCATGGCTGATCCGACCACGGACTCAGGTCCATTTCCCTGCCCGCTCCCCATAACCCCTTATTCCCGTATCGGTTAAGAAACTGTCTATCTCTGTCTTAAATTTATTCAATGTTCCGGATTCCACAGCTCTCTGAGGCAGCGAATTCCACGGATTTACAACCCCCTGAGAGAAGAAATTCTTCCTCATCTCTGTTTTAAATGGGCGGCCCCTTATTCTAAGATTCTGCCCCCTAGTTCTAGTCTCCCCTATCAGTGGAAACATCCTCTCTGCATCCACCTTGTCAAGCCCCCTCATAATCTTATACGTTTCGATAAGATCACCTCTCATTCTTCTGAATTCCAATGAGTAGAGGCCCAACCTACTCAACCTTTCCTCATAAGTCAATCCCCTCATCTCCGGAATCAACCTAGTGAACCTTCTCTGAACTACCTCCAAAGCAAGTATATACTTTCATAAATATGGAAACCAAACGCTATACACAGTATTCCAGGTGTGGCCTCACCAATAACCTGTATAACTGTAGCAAGTCCTCCCTGCTTTTATACCCCATCCCCTTTGCAATAAAGGCCAAGATTCCATTGGCCTTCCTGATCACTTGCTGTACCCACATACTAACCTTTTGTGTTTCATGTACCAGGTCCCCCAGGTCCCACTGTACTGCAGCACTTTGCAATTTTTCTCCATTTAAATAATAACTTGCTCTTCAATCTTTTCTGCCAAAGTGCGTAACCTCACACTTTCCAACATTATACTCCATCTGCCAAATTTTTGCCCACTCACTTAGCCTGTCTATGTCCTTTTGCAGGTTTTTTGTGTCCTCCTCATACATTGTTTTTCCTCCCATCTTTGTATCATCAGCAAATTTAGCTACATTACACTCAGTCCCTTCATCCAAGTCGTTAATATAGATTGTAAATAGTTGGGGTCCCAGCACTGATCCCTGTGGCACCCCACTAGTTACTGGTTGCCAACCTGAGAATGAACCATTTATCACGACTCTCTGTTTTCTGTTAGTTAGCCAATACCCTATCCATGCTAATATATTACCCCCAACCCTGTGAACTTTTATCTTGTGCAGTAATGTGGCACCTGGGAACATAAAAACTGACTGCAAAAGCTTCTATAGATATGTGAAGAGAAAAAGATTAGTGAAGATAAACATAGGTCCCTTGCACTCAGAATCAGGTGAATTTATAATGGGGAACAAAGAAATGGCAGACCAATTGAACAATTACTTTGGTTCTGTCTTCACGAAGGAAGACACAAATTATCTTCTGAAAATACTAGTGAACCGAGGATCTAGCGAGAAGGAGGAACTGAAGAAAATCCTTATTCATCAGGAAATTGTGTGAGCGAAATTGATGGGATTGAAGGCCGATAAATCCCCAGGGCCTGATAGTCTGCATCCCACTTAAGGAAGTGGCCCAAGAAATAGTTGAAGCATTGGTGATCATTTTCCAACAGTTTATCGACTCTGGATCAGTTCTTATGGACTGGAGGGTAGCTAATGTAACACTACTTTAAAAAAATGGAGGGAGAGAGAAAACAGGGAATTATATACCAGTTAGCCTGACATCGGTAGTGGGGAAAATGTTGGAATCATTTATTAAAGATGAAATAACAACGCATTTGGAAAGCAGTGACAGGATCGGTCCAAGTCAGCATGGATTTATGAAAGGGAAATCATGCTTGACAAATCTTCTAGAATTTTTTGAGGATGTAACTAGTAGAGTGGACAAGAGAGAACCAGTGGATGTGGTGTATTTGGACTTTCAAAAGGCTTTTGACAAGGCCCCACACAAGACATTGGTGTGCAAAATTAAAGCGCATGGTATTGAGGGTAATGTATTGATGTGGATAGAGAACTGGTTGGCAGACAGGAAGCAGATATTCGGGATAAGCGGGTCCTTTTCAGAATGGCAGGCAGTGACTAGTGGGGTTCCGCAAGGTTCAGTGCTAGGGCCCCAGCTATTTACAATATACACAATGATTTAGATGAAGGAATTGAGTGTAATATCTCCAAGTTTTCAGATGACACTAAGCTGGGTGGCGGTGTGAGCTGTGAGGAGGATGCTAAGAGTCTGCAGGGTGACTTGGACAGGTTAGGTGAGTGGGAAAATGCATGGCAGATGCAGTACAATCTGGATAAATGTGAGGTTATCCACTTTGATGGCAAAAACATGAAGGCAGAATATTATCTGAATGGCGGCAGATTAGGAAAAGGGGAGGTGCAACGAGACCTGGGTGTCATGGTACATCAGTCATTGAAAGTTGGCATGCAGGTATAGCAGGCGGTGAAGAAGGCAAATGGCATGTTGGCCTTCATAGCTAGGGGATTTGAGTATAGGAGCAGGGAGGTCTTACTGCAATTGTACAGGGCCTTAGTGAGGCCTCACCTTGAATATTGTGTTCAGTTTTGGTCTCCTAATCTGAGGAAGGACGTTCTTGCTATTGAGGGAGTGCAGCGAAGGTTCACCAGACTGATTCCCGGGATGGCAGGACTGACATATGAGGAGAGACTGGATTGACTGAGCCTGTATTCACTGGAGTTTAGAAGAATGAAACGGGATCTCATAGAAACATATAAAATTCTGACAGGACTGGACAGGTTAGATGCAGGAAGAATGTTCCCGACATTGGGGAAGTCCAGAACCAGGGATCACAGTGAAAGGATAACGGGTAAGCCATTTAGGACCGAGATGAGGAGAAACTTCTTCACTCAGATAATTGTGGACCTGTGGAATTCTCTCCCTCAGAGAGTTTTTGATATATTCAAGAGGGAGTTAGATATAGCCCTTATGGCTAAAAGGATCAAGGGGTATGGAGTGAAAGCAGGAAAGGGGTACTGAGGTGAATGATCAGCCATGATCTTATTGAATGTTGGTGCAGGCTCGAAGGGTCGAATGGCCTACTCCTGCACCTATTTTCTATGTTTCTATGTTTCTATGTTTGTCAAATGCCTTCTGGAAGTCCAAATACACCACATCCACTGGTGCTCCTTTATCCACCCTGTTCATAGAAACAGAAACATAGAAAATAGGTGCAAGTAGGCCATTCGGCCCTTCGAGCCTGCACTGCCATTCAATGAGTTCATGGCTGAACATGCAACTTCAGTACCCCATTCCTGCTTTCTCGCCATACCCCTTGATCCCCCTAGTAGTAAGGACTTCATCCAACTCCTTTTTGAATATATTTAGTGAATTGGCCTCAACAACTTTCTGTGGTAGAGAATTCCACAGGTTCACCACTCTCTGGGTGAAGAAATTCCTCCTCATCTCGGTCCTAAATGGCTTACCCCTTATCCTTAGACTGTGACCCCTGGTTCTGGACTTATCCAACATTAGGAACATTCTTCCTGCATCTCACCTGTCTAAACCCATCAGAATGTTAAACATTTCTATGAGGTCCCCTCTCAGTCTTCTGAACTCCAGTGAATACAAGCCCAGTTGATCCAGTCTTTCTTGATATGTCAGTCTCGCCATCCCGGGAATCAGTCTGGTGAACCTTCGCTGCACTCCCTCAATAGCAATGTCCTTCCTCAGGTTAGGAGACCAAAACTGTACACAATACTCCAGGTGTGGCCTCACCAATGCCCTGTACAACTGTAGCAATACCTCCCTGCCCCTGTACTCAAATCCCCTCACTATGAAGGCCAACATGCCATTTGCTTTCTTAACCGCCTGCTGTACCTGCATGCCAACCTTCAATGACTGATGTACCATGACACCCAGGTCTCGTTGCACCTCCCCTTTTCCTAATCTGTCACCATTCAGATAATAGTCTGTCTCTCTGTTTTTACCACCAAAGTGAATAACCTCACATTTATCCACATTATACTTCATCTGCCATGCATTTGCCCACTCACCTAACCTATCCAAGTCGCTCTGCAGCCTCATAGCATCCTCCTCGCAGCTCACACTGCCACCCAACTTAGTGTCATCCGCAAATTTGGAGATACTACATTTAATCCCTTCGTCTAAATCATTAATGTACAATGTAAACAGCTGGGGCCCCAGCACAGAACTTTGAGGTACCCCACTAGTCACTGCCTACCATTCTGAAAAGTCCCCATTTACTCCTACTCTTTGCTTCCTGTCTGCCAACCAGTTCTCAATCCATGTCAGCACACTACCCCTAATCCCATGTGCTTTAACTTTGCACATTAATCTCTTGTGTGGGACCTTGTCGAAAGCCTTCTGAAAGTTCAAATATACCACATCAACTGGTTCTCCCTTGTCCACTCTCCTGGAAACATCCTCAAAAAATTCCAGAAGATTTGTCAAGCATGATTTTCTTTCACAAATCCATGCTGACTTGGACCTATCATGTCACCTCTTTCCAAATGCTCTGCTATGACATCCTTAATAATTGATTCCATCATTTTACCCACTACCGATGTCAGGCTGACCGGTCTATAATTCCCTGTTTTCTCTCTCCCTCCTTTTTTAAAAAGTGGGGTTACATTGGTTACCCTCCAATCGATAGGAATTGATCCAGAGTCAATGGAATGTTGGAAAATGACTGTCAATGCATCCGCTATTTCCAAGGACACCTCCTTAAGTACTCTGGGATGCAGTCCATCAGGCCCTAGGGATTTATCAGCCTTCAATCCCATCAATTTCCCCAACACAATTTCCCGACTAATAAAGATTTCCCTCAGTTCCTCCTCCTTACTAGACCCTCTGACCCCTTTTATATCCGGAAGGTTGTTTGTGTCCTCCTTAGTGAATACCGAACCAAAGTACTTGTTCAATTGGTCCGCCATTTCTTTGTTCCCCGTTATGACTTCCCCTGATTCTGACTGCAGGGGACCTATGTTTGTCTTTACTAACCTCTTTCTCTTTATATATCTATAGAAACTTTTGCAATCCGTCCTAATGTTCCCTGCAAGCTTCTTCTCGTACTCCATTTTCCCTGCCCTAATCAAACTCTTTGTCCTCCTCTGCTGAGTTCGAAATTTCTCCCAGTCCCCGGGTTCGCTGCTATTTCTGGCCAATTTGTATGCCACTTCCTTGGCTTTAATACTATCCCTGATTTCCCTTGATAGCCAAGGTTGAGCCACCTTCCCTTTTTTATTTTTACGCCAGACAGGAATGTACAATTGTTGTAGTTCATCCATGCGGTCTCTAAATGTCTGCCATTGCCCATCCACAGTCAACCCCTTAAGTATCATTCGCCAATCTATCCTAGCCTCATACCTTCAAAGTTACCCTTCTTTAAGTTCTGGACCATGGTCTCTGAATTAACTGTTTCATTCTCCATCCTAATGCAGAATTCCACCATATTATGGTCACTCTTCCCCAAGGGGCCTCGCACAACGAGATTGCTAATTAATCCTCTCTCATTACACAACACCCAGTCTAAGATGGCCTCCCCCCTAGTTGGTTCCTCGACATATTGGTCAAGAAAACCATCCCTTATGCACTCCAGGAAATCCTCCTCCACCGTATTGCTTCCAGTTTGGTTAGCCCAATCTATGTGCATATTAAAGTCACCCATTATAACTGCTGCACCCTTATTGCATGCACCCCTAATTTCCTGTTTGATGCCCTCCCCAACCACACTACTACTATTTGGAGGTCTGTACATTACATTAGTTACATTCTCTGTTCGTTACATTCTCAAAGAATTCCAGCAAATTTGTCAAACATGACTTCCCCTTCATAAATCCATGCTGACTCTGTCTGACCGAATGATGCTTTTCCAAATGCCCTGCTACTGCTTCTTTAATAACGGACTCCAACAATTTCCCAACCACAAATGTCAGGCTAACTAGTCTATAGTTTCCTGCTTTTTGTCTGCCTCCTTTTTTAAATAGGTGCGTTACATTTGCAGTTTTTCAATCTTTTGGGACCTCCCCAGAATCCAGGCAATTTTGCTAAATTACAACCAATGCATCCACTATCCCTGCCGCTACTTGTCTTAAGATCCGAGGATGTAAGCCATCAGGTCCAGGGGATTTATCCACCTTTAATCCCATTATCTTACTGAGTAACACCTCCTTAGTGATAGCAGCCAAGTCCATGGCACCAGGGCTGGCTCTGCTGCACAGGAGGACAGGAAAAAGATTGGGAGAGCTATAGTGATAGGGATTTTGATTGTAAGGGGAATAGATAGGTATTTCTGCAGCTGCAAATGAGACTCCAGGATGGTATGATGTCTCCCTGGTGCAAGGGTCAAGGATGTCTCGGAGCGGCTGCAGCACATTCTGGAGGGGGAGGGTGAACAGCCAGCTGTCGTGGTCCATATAGGTACCAACGATATAGGTAAAAAACAGGATGAGATCCTACAAGCTGAATTTAGGGAGATAGGAGCTAAATTAAAAAGTAGGACTCCAAAGGTAGTAATCTCAGGATTGCTACCAGTGCCACATGCTAGTCAGAGTAAAAATTGCAGGATAGCTCAGATGAATAAGTGGCTTGAGGAATGGTGCAAGGGGGAGGGATTCAAATTCCTGGGACATTGGAACCGGTTCTGGGGAAGGTGGGACCAGTACAACCGGACGGTCTGCACCTGAGCAGGACCGGAACCGTTATCCTAGGCGGAGTGTTTGCTAGTGCTGTTGGGGAGGGTTTAAACTAAAAAGGCAGGGGGATGGGAATCTATGCAGGGAGGCAGAGGGAAGTAAAAAGGGGCAGAAGCAAAAGGTAGGAAGGAGAAAAGCAAGAGTGGAGGGCAGAGAAATCAAGGGCAAAAATCAAAAATGGCCACATTACAACATAATTCTAAAAGGACAGAGAGTGTTTAAAAAATGATCCTGAAGGCTCTGAGTCTCAATGCGAGGAGCATTCGTAATAAGGTGGATGAATTAACTGCACAGATAGATGTTAACGGATATGATGTAATTGGGATTATGGAGGCATGGTTACAGGGTAACCAAGGCTGGGAACTCAATATCCAGGGGTATTCAATATTCAGGAAGGACAGACAGGAAGGAAAAGGAGGTGGGGTAGCGTTATTGGTTAAAGAGGAGATTAACGTAATAGTAAGGAAGGACATTGGCTTGGATAATGTGGAATCTATATGGGTAGAGCTGCGAAACACTAAAGGGCATAAAATGTTAGTTGGAGTTGTGTACAGACCACCAAACAGTAGTAGGGAGGTTGGGGATGGCATCAAACAGGAAACTAGGGACGTATGCAATAAGGGTACAGCAGTTATCATGGGTGACTTTAATCTACATATTGATTGGGCTAACCAAACTGGTAGCAATACTGTGGAGGAGGATTTCCTGGAGTGTATAAGGGATGGTTTTCTAGACCAATATGTCGAGGAACCAACTAGAGGGCTGGCCATCCTAGACTGGGTGTTGTGTAATGAGAGAGGATTAATTAGCAATCCGATCGTGCGAGGTCCCTTGGGGAAGAGTGACCATAATATGGTAGAATTCTTCATTAAGATGCAGAGTGACACAGTTAATTCAGAGACTAGGGTCCTGAACTCAAAGAAAGGAAACTTTGATGGTATGAGACATGAATTGGCTAGAAAAGACTGGCAAATGATACTTAAAGGGTTGACGGTGGATAGGCAATGGCAAACATTTAAAGACCACATGGATGAACTACAACAATTTACATCCCTGTCTGGCGTAAAAATAAAAAAGGGAAGGTGGCTCAGCCGTGGCTAACAAGGGAAATTATGGAAAGTGTTAAATCCAAGGAAGAGGCATATAAATTGGCCAGAAAAAGCAGCAAACCTGAGGACTGGGAGAAATTTAGAATTCAGCGGATTAATTAGGGGGGGGAAAATAGAGTATGAGAGGAAGCTTGCAGGGAACATAAAAAATGACTGCAAAAGCTTCGATAGATATGTGAAGAGAAAAAAATTAGTGAAGACTAATGTAGGTCCCTTGCAATCAGAATCAGGTGAATTCATAATGGGGAACAAGGAAATGGCAGACCAATTGACCAAATACTTTGGTTCTGTCTTCTCTAAGGAAGACATGAATAGCCTCCTGAAAATACAAGAGGACCGAGGGTCTAGCGACAAGGGGGAACTGAGGTAAATCCTTATTAGTCAGGAAATGGTGTTAGGGAAATTGAAGGGACTGAAGGCCGATAAATCCTCAGGGCCTGATAGTCTGCATCCCAGAGTACTTAAGGAAGTGGCCCTGGAAATAGTTGATTTATTGGTGGTCATTTCCCAACATTCCATGGACTCAGGATCAGTTCCTAGGAACTGGAGAGTAGCTAATGTTTAAAAAAGGAGGGAGAGAGTAAACAGGGAATTATAGACCAGTTAGCCTGACATCGGTGGTGGAGAAAATGCTGTAATCAATTATTAAAGATGTAATAGCAGCACATTTGGAAAGCAGTGACAGGATCGGTCCAAGTCAGCATGGATTTATGAAAGGTCCCACACAAGAGATTAGTGTGCAAAATTAAAGCACATGGTATTGGGTGTCATCATCATCATAGGCAGTCCCTCGGAATCGAGGAAGACTTGATTCCATTTCTGAAGTGAGTTCTTTGGTGGCTGAACAGTCCAATATAAGAGCCACAGACTCTGTCACAGGTGGGACAGATAGTCGTTGAGGGAAGGGGTAGGTGGGACTGGTTCGCCGCATGCTCTTTTCGCTGTCTGCGTTTGTTTTCTGCATGCTCTCGCCGTTGAGACTCGAGGTGCTCAGCGCCCTCTCAGATCCACTTCCTCCACTTAGGATGGTCCTGGGCCAGGGACTCCCAGCTGGTGATGTTGTACTTGTTCAGGGAGGCTTTGAGGGTGTCCTTGTCGTGTTTCCACTGCCCACCTTTGGCTCGTTTGCCATGAAGCATCTCCGAGTAGAGCACTTACTTTGGAAGTCTCGTGTCTGGCAATGCGGATTATGTGGCCTGTCCAGCAGAGCTGATCGAGTGTGGTCAGTGCTTCAATACTGGGGATGTTAGCCTGGTCGAGGACGCTGATGTTGGTGTGTCTGTCCTCCCAGGGGATTTGTAGGATCTTGCGGAGACACCTTTGGTGATATTAATCCAGCAACTTGAGGTGTCTACTGTACATGGTCCATACAGAAGGGCAAGTATTACTACAGCCCTGTAGACCATGAGCTTGGTGGCAGTTTGGAGGGCCTGGTCTTCAAACACTCTTTTCCTCAGGCGACCGAAGGCTGCACTGGCGTACTGGAGGCGATGTTGGATCTCGTCGTCGGTGCCTGTTCTTGTTGATAGGAGGCTCCCGAGATATGGGAGGTGGTCCACGGTGTCCAGGGCCATGCCGTGGATCTTGATGATTGGGGGGCAGTGTTGTGCGGTGAGGACAGGCTGGTGGAGGATCTTTGTCTTACGGATGTTTAGCGTAAGGCCCATGCTTTCGTATGCCTCAGTAAATACGTCGACTATGTCCTGGAGTGCGGCCTCTGTACGTGCACAGACGCAGGCGTCGTCCGCGTACTGTAGCTCGACGACAGAGGTTGAGGTGGTCTTGGATCTGTTCTGGAGACGGCGCAGGTTGAACGGGTTCCCACTGGTTCTGTACTTTAGTTTCTCTCCAGCGGGGAGCTTGTTGACTGTGAGGTGGAGCATGGCGGCGGAGAAGATTGAGAAGCGGCCCTGGACACCGTGGACCACTTCCCATATCTCGGGAGCCTCCTATCAACAAGAGCAGGCATCGGCGACGAGATCCAACACCGCCTCCAGTGCGCCAGTGCAGCCTTCGGTCGCCTGAGGAAAAGAGTGTTTGAAGACCAGGCCCTCAAAACTGCCACCAAGCTGTATTGAGTAATGTATTGAAGTGGATAGAGAACTGGTTGGCAGACAGGAAGCAAAGAGTGGGAATAACCGGGTCCTTTTCAGAATGGCAGGCAGTGACTAGTGGGGTGCAGCGGAGTTCAGTGCTGGGACCCCAGCTATTTACAATATACATTAATGATTTAGACGAAGGAATTGAATGTAATATCTCCAAGTTTGCAGAGGACACTAAGCTGGGAGGCAGGGCGAGTTGCAAGGAGGATGCTAAGAGGCTGCAGGGTGACTTGGACAGGTTAGGTGAGTGGGCAAATGCATGGCAGATGCAGTATAATGCGGATAAATGTGAGGTTATCCATTTTGAGGGCAAACACATGAAAGCAAAATATAATCTGAATGGCGGCAGATTAGGAAAAGGGGAGGTGCAACGAGACCTGGGTGTCATGGTTCATCAGTCATTGAAAGTTGCCATGCAGGTACAGCAGGCGGTGAAGAAGGCAAATGGTATGTTGGCCTTCATAGCTGGGGGATTTAAGTATAGGAGCAGGGAGGTCTTACTGCAGTTGTACAGGGCCTTGGTGAGGTCTCACCTGGAATATTGTGTTCAGTTTTGGTCTCTTAATCTGAGGACGGATGTTCTTGCTATTGAGGGCGTGCAGCGAAGGTTCACCAGACTGATTCCAGGGATGGCTGGACTGACGTATGAGGAGAAACTGGATCAACTGGGCCTTTATTCACTGGAGTTTAGACGGATGAGAGGGGGTCTCATAGAAACGTCCAAGTCACCCTGCAGCCTCTTAACGTCCTCCTCACAGTTGACACCGCCACCCAGTTTAGTGTCATCTGCAAACTTGGAGATATTACACTCAATTCCTTCATCTAAATCTTTAATGTATATTGTAAAGAGCTGGGGTCCCAGGACTGAGCCCTGCGGCACTCCACTAGTCACTGCCTGCCATTCTGAAAAGGACCTGTTTATCCCGACTCTCTGCTTCCTGTCTATCAACCAGTTCTCTATCCATGTCAGTACATTACCCCCAATACCATGTGCTTTGATTTTGCACACCAATCTCTTGTGCGGGACCTTGTCAAAATCCTTTTGAAATTCCAAATACACCACATCCACTGGTTCTTCCTTGTCCACTCTGCTAGTTACATCCTCAAAAAATTCCAGAAGATTCATCAAGAATGATTTCCCTTTCATAAATCCATGCTGACTTGGACCGATCCTGTCACTGCTTTTCAAATGCGCTGCTATTTCATCCTTAATGATTGATTCCAATATTTTCCCCAATATTGATGTCAGGCTAACCGGTCGATAATTCCCTGTTTTCTCTCTCCCTCCTTTTTTAAAAAGTGATGTTACATGAGCTACCCTCCAGTCCATAGGAACTGATCCAAAGTCGATAGACTGTTGGAAAATGATCACCAATGCATCCACTATTTCTAGGGCCACTTCCTTAAGTATTCTGGGATGCAGACTATCAGGCCCCGGGATTTATCGGCCTTCAATCCCATCAATTTCCCGAACACAATTTCCCACCTAATAAGGATATCCTTCAGTTCCTCCTTATCACTTATTGCTTTTTCTGGCCAATTTATATGCCTCTTCCTTGATTTTAACACTATCCTTAATTTCCCGTGTGAGTCACGGTTGAGCTACCTTCCCCGTTTTATTTTTACTCCAGACAGGGATGTACAATTACTGAAGTTCATCCATGTGATCTTTAAATGTTTGCTATTGCTTATCCACCGTCAACCCTATAAGTATCCTTTGCCAGTCTATTCTAGCCAATTCACGCCTCATACTGTCGAAGTTACCTTTCCTTAAGTTCAGGATCCGATTTTCCGAATTAACTGTGTCACTCTCCATCTTAATAAAGAATTCTATCATATTGTGGTCACTCTTCCCCAAGGGGCCTCGCACAACAAGATTGCTAATTAGTCCCTTCTCATTACACATCACCCAGTCTAGGATGGCCAGCTCTCTAGTTGGTTCCTTGACATATTGGTCCAGAAAGCCATCCCTAATACACTCCAGGAAATCCTCCTCACCGCATTGCTACCAGTTTGGTTAGCCTAATCAATATGTAGATTAAAGTCGCCCATGATAACTGCTGTACCTTTATTGCACGCATCCCTTATTTCTTGTTTGATGCCATCCCCAACCTCACTACTACTGTTTGGTGGTCTGTACACAACTCCCACTAGCATTTTCTGCCCTTTGGTATTCCGCAGCTCCACCCATACCGATTCCACATCATCCAGGCTAATGTCCCTCCTTACAATTGCATTCATTTCCTCTTTAACCAGCAATGCCACCCCGCCTCCTTTTCCTCTCTGTCTATCCTTCCTAAATGTTGAATACCCCTGGATGTTGAGGTCCCAGCCTTGGTCACTCTGGAGCCATGTCTCCGTGATGCCAATTACATCATATCCGTTAACTGCTATCTGCACAGTAAATTCGTCCACCTTATTCCGAATACTCCTCGCATTGAGGCACAGAGCCTTCAGGCTTGCCTTTTTAACACACTTTGCCCCTTTAGAATTTTGCTGTAATGTGGCCCTTTTTGTTTTTTGCCTTGTGTTTCTCTGCCCTCCACTTTTACTATTCTCCTTTCTATCTTTTGCTTCTGACTCCATTTTATTTCCCTCTGTCTCCCTGCATAGGTTCCCATCCCCCTGTCATATTAGTTTAACTCCTCCCCAACAGCACTAGCAAACACTCCCCCTAGGACATTGGTTCCGGTCCTGCCCAGGTGCAGACCGTCTGGTTTGTACTGGTCCAACTCCCCCAGAACCGGTTCCAATGTCCCAGGAATTTGAATCCCTCCCTTCTGCACCACTCCTCAATCCACGTATTCATCTGAGCTATCCTGCGATTCCTACTCATACTAACACGTGGCACTGGTAGCAATCCTGAGATTACTACTTTTGAGGTCCTACTTTTTAATTTAGCTCCTAGCTCCCTAAATTCGTTTTGTAGGACCTCATCCTGTTTTTTACCTATAACGTTGGTACCTATATGCACCACGACAACTGGCTGTTCACCCTCCCTTTTCAGAATGTCCTGCACCCGCTCCGAGACATCCTTGACCCTTACACCAGGGAGGCAACATGCCATCCTGGAGTCTCGGTTGTGGCCGCAGAAATGCCTATCTATTCCCTTTACAATCAAATCCCCTATCACTATCGCTCTCCCACTCTTTTTCCTGCCCTCCTGTGCAGCAGAGCCAGCCACGGTGCCATGAACTTGGCTGCTGCTGCCCTCCCCTGATGAGTCATCCCCCTCAACAGTACTCAAAGCGGTGTTTCTGTTTTGCAGGGGGATGACCGCAGGGGACCCCTGCACTACCTTCCTTGCACTGCTCTTCCTGTTGGTCACCCATCCTCTATCTGGCTGTATACCTTTAACCTGCGATAAGACCAACTTGGTAAACGTGCTATTCACGTCATTCTCAGCATCGTGCATGCTCCAGAGTGAATTCACCTGCAGCTCCAGCGCCACAATGCGGTCCGTCAGGAGCTGGAGGCGGATACACTTCCCGCAAACGTAGTCTTCAGGGACACCGGAAGCGTCCCTGACTTCCCACATAGTACAGGAGGAGCATAACACGTGTCCGAGCTCTCCTGCCATGTCTTAACCCTTAGATTAACTTAATTTGGCAACAACAATGCTAAAGGTTACTTACTGATATAGAAAAGAAAAAGAAAAACTACTCACCAATCACCACCAATCACTTACCCCCTTGGCTGTGACGTCATCTTTCGATTTCTTTCTACTTTTTTGCCTCCCTGCTGCAACTACACCAGCCTCGCCTCTCCGACCTCCCGCTGGGCCTCTCCGACCTCCCGCTGGGCCTCTCCGACCTCCCGCTGGGCCTCTCCGACCTCCCGCTGGGCCTCTCCGATGCCTCCTCGACCTCCCGCTGGCGCCTCCCTATGTTTCTATGTGATTGTGTTAAGTTCCTCCCCGCTATGGCCCCTTGACTATCCACTATCCACGTATGGGCATCATGAGCCAGATGGTGAGGCAGTACCCTTTGTCTCCCAGTAGCCAGCTCTGCCCTTTTGGCTGCTGCTGAAACATGGCATCATGGGTGCTCCCAGGGTATCTCGCTGACATGATGCGATGCATGTTGTCACACACATGAGCTGCACATTAATGGAGTGCAAACCTTTTCTGTTTCTGTACATCTCAGAATCCTGCAAAGGTGCTCGCAAGGCCATGTGGGTACAATCAATGCAGCCCTGTACCTTTGGGAAGCCAGCAATCCTGGAGAAGCCCGCAGCCCTGTCACGGATTGACTGCGCGGTTATGGGGAACTTTATGTAGTCATTCCTCTGGGCGTATAGTGTAGCAGTCACCTGATGAATGCAGTCATGTGTTGCATGTTGAGAAATGGCGCACACATCCCCAGTTGTAGCTTGGAATGATCGGGAGCATAGAATGAAAGTACAGCTGTAACCTTCACTTCAACTGACAAAGCAGTCCTCCTGACACTTTGAGTTTGCAGGTCTGCTTTTACCAACTCACAGATCTCAGTTACAAATTCTTTGTGAAAACGCAGCATTCTGACATAGTCTGCAAGACTCAGGTGCAGGTCTTGATATACCCGACGTGAGTGAGGCCTCCTGCCCATCACCCTACGGGCTCTGAGGTCCCTCATGCGATGACGGCGAATCAATTGTCTCCTCCTTAGCACCATCGTGCGTGGTCAGTATTGTCAATATTGACCCATTCTTAAATTTAAATTTTGCAAGAAGCTTAAAACGGCAGGCAGGTAGGACAAGGTTCTTTGTTCTCTCTCCCCACAGGTCTGTATGGACCACACCCAGGTCTGGGCAGGGGCAGTGATCGGGAACCCCCTGCAACCCCCCACCGGCGACATTCGATGGATAGTGCAGGCCTCTGATGCCTTCCGATCGCCTTCCACAGCCCTTCACCTCCCCACCCGCCCCGCCACCGGGCTTGATTTGCAGCCGTGCCCCGAGCCCGTATCCGGGATCAATTCTGCCGGCCGACACTCCGACCCTCCGGCCCTGTTTGCAAAACTTCGGTGGTGGCGTGTCGGTTGAAAAAATATGAAAACTTACAGAATTCCATCTCGCCACAAACACTCGCCGCTCATCTGCCCCGACCTTCCCACTCCTCTGTACCTGGGCCCTGCTGATGTTCCTGCCCACGCTCCGAAACGTATTGGAGTAGCTTTGCGTCAGCCCCCCTAGCTCTCCCACTGCAGTGTGGTGGTCACAGTCTAATCTCGGAAGACCCGTGTTCTGTTACACGTGTTAAAATTCCAGTACAAAAGTCTGTTGGTGTACGCAGCCTATGCTTACCTACACTGGTTGAAAAGTAACCTGTCTCCAAATTGCTTTGCTTTAAGAAACCAGATGACATTTTAGGCAAAAGTACCGTGTCATTGGTAGACGAGTGTGTGATGTTTGCCTGCTTCTTAGAAGTGTTATTGAATGAGGCTTGCCCCAGCTCTCCCCATTGTTGTATTCGATTAAAATTGTTCTGTATTCTCCTCAAATTGTCCTCAAATTCTGCCCTCTTGACCATCCCTGATTATAACTGCTCAACCATTGGTGGCCGCGCCCTCTGTTACCCCAAGCTCTGGAATGTCTCTACCTCTCTTTCCTCCTTTACGACCTACCTCTTTGATCAAGCCTTTGGTCATCTGCCAAAATTTCTCCTTATGTGACGGTGTCAAATTTATTTGTTTTGTCTCAAAACACTTCTGTGAAGTGACTTGGGATGTTTTACTACGTTAAAGGCACTATATAAATACTCGTTGTTGTTGTATTAGCTGAGCTGTTTGATTTGGTGCGGAAGAAGGCCCGATCGCATTGGGTGAAACCCCATTCAGATTGCGATGTTGAGGAGGCATTGTGTGAGAAAGGAATGTTGGCCAGGATACAGGGAATCTCCCTGCTCCGCTACAGCTCTATCATCTGCACGGTGGGTCCTGAAACGAGTGAGTGGCGGGGTGGGGGGGGAGGTGGCGCATGAGGTGGGATGGAGAGGGGAGGCAAGGAGGACCTAGGACTTAATGCCTCCACCTCAGACTGAGAAGCTGGGATTGTTCCCCCGAGAGCAGAGGTTCAGGCGAGATTTAACAGAGGTGCTTAAATTTACAAAGGGTTTTGCTTGAGTTAATAAGGCGAAGCTGTTTCCGGTGGCAGAAGGGATTTCCCCTTCTAGTATTTATCCAATTCCCTTTTGAAAGTTACAATTGAATCTGCTCCCAACCCCCCCTTCAGGCAGCGCATTCCAGCTCATCACAACCTGCTGCGTAAAAATTAATATTTTAATCTCCCTCTGTTTTTTTTTGGCAACTATTTTAAATCTGCGTCTTCTGGTTACCAACCCCACCCCCAGTGAACACAGTTCCTGCCCAGTTACTCGATCAACACCCCTCATAAATCTGGTTTGGTCTAACTAGTCTGATTTGATTTGGACTGGCTTGGCTTGGTTTGGCCTGGGTGAATTTCTGGTCTAGTCCAGTGTCAAATGCAAAGAAATGAAGACCAATGCTTATGAAAAAGTAACTGCGTCTTGATTTTAGAAAAGAAGAAAATTCACATTAACAGTTCCACTTTCTCAATGAGAGGGTGACATGAATTAAATTAACTGTATCCAATTTCACAATACAGAGCTGTAGATATAGAACTAAGTGTCCTGTGAGTGTCATCATAGAAACATAGAAAATAGGTGCAGGAACAGGCCATTCGGCCCTTCGAGCCTGCACCACCATTCAATACAGTGTACAGTGACTGATATGATATGATGTAATTGGGATTACGGAGACATGGCTCCAGGGTGACCAAGGCTGTGAACTCAACATCCAGGGGTATTCAATATTCAGGAAGGATAGACAGAAAAGAAAAGGTGGTGGGGTAGAATTGCTGGTTAAAGAAGAGATTAATGCAATCGTAACGAAGGACTTTAGCTTGGATGATGTGGAATCTGTATGCGTAGAGCTTCGGAACACTAAAGTGCAGAAAACACTAGTGGGAGTTGTGTACAGATCAGTAGAACAGTAGTAGTGTGGTTGGGGATGGCATCAAACAGGAAATTAGGGATTCGTGCAATAAAGGTACAGCAGTCATCATGGGTGACTTTAATCTACATATAGATTGGGCTAACCAAACTGGTAGCAATACTATGGAGGAGGATTTCCTGGAGTGTATAAGGGATGGTTTTCTAGACCAATATGTCGAGGAACCAACTAGAGGGCTGGCCATCCTAGACTGGGTGTTGTGTAATGAGAGAGGATTAATTAGCAATCTTGTTGTGCAAGGGCCCTTGGTGAAGTGTGACCATAATGGGTAGAATTTTTCATTAAGATGGAGAGTGACACAAGTAATTCAGAGACTAGGGTCCTGAACTTCAGGAAAGGTAACTTCGATGGTATGAGATGTGAATTGGCTAGGATAGACTGGCGAATGATACTTAAAGGGTTGACGGTGGATAGGCAATGGCAGATATTTAAAGATCACATGGAAGAACCTCAACAATTGTACATCCCTGTCTGGCGTAAAAATAAAATGGGAAAGGTGGCTCAACCGTGGCTAACAAGGGAAATTAGGGATAATGATAAATCCAAGGAAGAGGCATATAAATTGGCCAGAAAAAGCAGCAAACCTGAGGACTGGGCGAAAGTTAGAATTCAGCAGAGGAAGTCAAAGGGTTTAATTAGGAGGGGGAAAAATAGAGTATGAGAGTAAGCTTGCTGGGAACATAAAAACTCACTGCAAAAGCTACTATATGTGAAGAGAAAAAGATTAGTGAAGACAAATGTAGATCCCTTGCAGTTAGAATCAGGTGAATTTATAACGGGGGACAAAGAAATGGCAGACCAGTTGAACAAATACTTTGGATCTGTCTTCACGAAGGAAGACACAAATAACCTTCCGGAAATACTCGGGGACCGAGGGTCTGGCGAGAAGGAGGAACTGAAGGAAATCCTTATTTTCAGGAAATTGTGTGAGGGAAATTGATGGGATTGAAGGCCGATAAATCCCCAGGGCCTGATAGTCTGCATCCCAGAGCATTAAGGAAGTGGCCCTAGAAATAATGGATGCATTGGTGGTCATTTTCCAACATTCTATAGACTCTGGATCAGTTCCTATGGATTGGAGGGTAGCTAATGTAACCCCACTTTTTAAAAAAGGAGGGAGAGAGAAAGCAGGGATTTATAGACCGGTTAGCCTGACATTGGTAGTGGGGAAAATGTTGGAATCAATTATTAAAGATGTAATAGCAGCACATTTGGAAAGCCGTGACAGGATCGGTCCAAGTCAGCATGGATTTATGAAAGGGAAATCATGCTCGACAAATCTTCTGGAATTTTTTGAGGATGTAAATAGTAGAGTGGATAAGGGAGAACCAGTGGATGTGGTGTATTTGGACTTTCAAAAGGCTTTTGACAAGGTCCCACACAAGAGATTAGTGTGCAAAATTAAAACACATGGTATTGGGGGTAATGTATTGACGTGAATAGAGAACTGGTTGACAGACAGGAAGCAGAGAGTCGGAATAAACAGGTCCTTTTTGGAACGGCAGGCAGTGATATACATTATACAATATACATTAACGATTTAGACGAAGTTTGCAGATGACACTAAGCTGGGTGGCAGTGTGAGCTGTGAGGAGGATGGTAAGAGGCTGCAGGGTGACTTGGACAGGTTAGGTGAGTGGGCAAATGCATGGCAGATGCAGTATAATGTGGATAAATGTGAGGTTATCCACTTTGGTGGCAAAAACAGGAAGGCAGAATATTATCTGAATGGTGACAGATTAGGAAAAGGGGAGGTGCAACGAGACCTGGGTGTTATGGTACATCAGTCATTGAAAGTTGGCATGCAGGTACAGCAGGCGGTGAAGAAGGCAAAAGGCATGTTGGTCTTCATAGCTACAGGATTTGAGTATAGGAACAGGGAGGTCTTACTGCAGTTGTACAGGGCCTTAGTATTGTGTGCAGTTTTGGTCTCCTAATCTGAGGAAGGACATTCTTGCTATTGAGGGAGTGCAGCGAAGGTTCACCAGACTGATTCCCAGGATGGCAGGCCTGACATATGAAGAAAGATTGGATTGGCTGGGTTTATATTCACTGGAATTTAGAAGACTGAGAGGGGATCTCGGTGTTGGAGAAGTCCAGAACCAGGGGTCACAGTCTAAGGACAAGGGGTAGGCCATTTAGGACCGAGATGAGGAGAAACTTCTTCACTCAGAGAATAGTGAACCTGTGGAATTCTCTACCACAGAAAGTTGTTGAGGCCAGTTTTTTAGATATATTCAAAAGGGAGTTAGATGTGGCCCTTACAGCTAAAGGGTTCAAGGGGTTTGCAGAGCAGGCAGGAATGGGGTACTAAAGTTGCAAAAATGTTCAGCCATGATCATATTGAATGGTGGTGCAGGCTCGAAGGGCCTACTCCTGCACCTATTTTCTATGTTTTTTGAGCAGTGTGTCTGTCTGTAATTATTCAGAGACTGTCTGCCTGTTGATTCCTGTCGCGATATACATGAAGCCGCTCGTCACTCCCCCGCCTTTCCAGGGAAAAAGAATAGGGATTTTTTTTCACTTTCTCCATAACAGATACGTCAGAACTAAATATTTACTTACATATGTTGTTATTCGTGGAAACTTGTATCATATTTCAGCAAACTGCCCACACAGCATGCTTGAAGTTACCTCTGAGTCAGTAGCTTGTGCATTCAAGTCCCGCTGCATAGAGTTTATTTTGTTCATTCACAGGATGTGGGTGTCGCTGGCAAGGCCGGCATTTATTGCCAGTCCCTAATCATGAAGGTGGTGGAGATCTGCCTTATAACTGAGCGGCTCGCTAGGCCATATCAGAGGGCAGTTATTACTCTTAGTCTGGAGTCATGTATCGGCCAGACTGGGTACTGACACAGATTTCCCACCCTAAAGGACATTAAAGAACCAGGTGGGTTTTTACAACAATTCGGCAGTTTCATGGCACTAGCTTTTTATTCCCGATTTATTTAATTAACGGAATTTAAATTCCCCGGCTGCCATGGTGGGATTTGAACTCGTGTCTCTGGAACATTAATCCAAGCCTCTGAATTATTAGTCCCGTAAGAAGACCACTATGTTTCTATTTCTGTACTTGAGCTCCCATAAATTGGGCTGACACTCCAGTGCAGTACTGAAGGAGCGCCGCACTGTCGGAGGGGCAGTACTGAGGGAGCGCCGCACTGTCGGAGGGGCAGTACTGAGGGAGCGCTGTACTGTCAGAGGGGCAGTACTGAGGGAGCGCCGCACTGTTGGAGGGGCAGTGCTGTGGGAGCGCTGCACTGTCGGAGGGGCCGTCTTTCGGATGAGATGCTAAACCGAGGCCCCGTCTGCTCTCTCAGGTGGACGTAAAAAAATCCTTTGGCACTATTTTGAAGATGAGCAGGGGAGTTATCCCCAGTGTCCTGGATAATACTTATCCTCAATCAACATAACAAAAACAGATTATCTGGTCATTATCACAATTGCTGTTTCTGGGAGCTTGCTGTGTGCAATTTGGCTGCCGCGTTTCCCACAGTGCAATGTGGTGACACTTCAGAAAGTACTTCATTGGCTGTAAAGCGATTTGGGACATCTTGAGGTTGCCGAAGGCGCTATATAAATGCAAGTTCTTCTTTGTTTCTAACTGCCGGTACAACGTAAATTTTATATTATTGTCGAATAGTTAGTCAGATGTAAAAGAGAGTAGGAAAGACTTGGATTTATATAGCGCCTTTCACGAACGCATGACGTCCCAAGTTGTCTGCTGCGTTTCCCACAATACAACAGTGACTACACTCCAAAAGTACTTCATTGGCTGTAAAGCGCTTTAAGATGTCTGGTGATCATGAAAGGCTTTCTTTCTTTCTTTCTTTGTTAGTACTGCCCTTCTGACATTGCAGCGCACCCTCTAAACTGCCCCTCCGACAGCGCATCGTTCCCTCAGCACTGCCCCTCCGACAGTGCATCGTTCCCTCAACACTGCCCCTCCGACAGTGCGGCACTCTCTCAGCACTGCCCTTCTGACATTGCAGTGCACCCTCTAAACTGCCCCTCCGACAATGCATCGTTCCCTCAGCACTGCCCCTCCGACAGTGCAACGTTCCCACAGCGCTGCCCCTCTGACAGTGCAGCGCTCCCTCAACACTGCCCCTCCGACAGTGCAGCGCTCCCTCAGCACTGCCCCTCCGACAGTGCATCGTTCCCTCAACACTGCTCCTCTGACAGTGCATCGTTCTCTCAGCACTGCCCCTCCGACAGTGCATCGTTCCCTCAACACTGCCCCTCTGACAGTGCGGCACTCTCTCAGCACTGTCCCTCTGACAGTGCAGCGTTCCCTCAACACTGCCCCTCCGACAGTGCAACGTTCCCACAGCGCTGCCCCTCTGACAGTGCAGCGTTCCCTCAGCACTGCCCCTACGACAGTGCAGCACTCCCTCAACACTGCCCCTCAGACAGTGTGGCGCTCCCTCAGCACTGCCCCTACGACAGTGCGACACTCCCTCAGCGCTGCCCCTACGACAGTGCGACGCTCCCTCAGCGCTGCCCCTCCAACAGTGCACTACTGGAGTGTCAGTATATATGTGGAGACCACCTTCCCTGTGAAGATAAAAGCCGGAGGGTGGCAGAAGGAAGACGATCTCTACAGAGCAGGACCAGGAGAATGTTCAAACGCTAGGCAATTTATTAACTTACACTCGAAGAATTGAACTGGCAGCTGAACTGTCACCTTCACAACGCACCTTGCCCTGCAGGCACACAATCAATGATTGCTAAACAGATTAGTTATAGTTTACGGGGGTGGGCATTCCCTCCCACTCCGGGTTAACCCTCCTCGGGCCAAGCAGTCACTTGGGTGATTCACCCAGCAGGCAGAGCGAGAGACAGAGAGAACGACAGGAGCCAATGGCAGTGGTCCCAATCCAATCCACAGGACAGCTCTCCCAGGCCACATCATTTGCTTTCGGTGGCAGCCAATCCTTCAGCTGCCTGGGCCCCAAGCTCTGGAACTCCCTCCCTAAACTACTCCACCTTTCTCTCCTCCTTTAAGACTCATCTTAGAATCTACCTCTGACCAAGCTTTTGGTCACCTGCCCTAATATTTCCTTATGTGGCTCGATGTCAAAAATGTTTCTATTGATGTTGCTCTTGTGAAGCCCCTTGAGACGTTTTGCTATGCTGAAGGCGCGATATAAAATTAAGAATATAAGAAATAGGAGCAGGAGTAGGCCCTATGACCCCTCGAGCCTGCTCCGCCATTTAATAGGATCACGGCTGATCATCGACCTCAACTCCACTTTCCCGCCCGATCCCCATATTCCCTAGACTTCAAAAATCCATCGATCTCAGCCTTGAATATATTCAGAGCCTCAGCAACCACAGGCCTCTGGGGCAGAGAATTCCACAAATCCCTCTGAGTGAAGAAATTCCTCCTCATCTCAGTCCTAAATGGCCAACTCCTTATCCTGAGACTGTGCCCCCCAGACAGGGGAAACATCCTCTCAGCATCTACCCGGTCAATCCCCCTCAGAATCTTACGTTTTGATGAGATCACCCCTCATTCTTCGAAACTCCAGATACTGTTGTTGTCGCCTGACCCTTTATTCGATGTTGGCGGCAAATGCAGCTTCCATGAGCCCCCCCTCCCCCTCCTGTGTATCACTCCCGGGTATCTGTCATCCTATATACAAACCACCCGAACCCCTCGATTAGGTTCCAGCCTGTAACTCACTCCTGGGTATCCATTATTCTATATATAAATCTCCCGAACCCCTCGATTAGATTCCAGCCTGTAACTCACTCCCGGGTATCCATTATTCTATATATAAACCTCCTGAACCCCTCGATTAGATTCCAGCCTGTAACTCACTCCCGGGTATCCATTATTCTATATATAAACCTCCTGAACCCTTCGATTAGATTCCAGCCTGTAACTCAATCCCGGGTATCCATTATTCTATATATAAATCTCCCGAACCCCTCGATTAGATTCCAGCCTGTAACTCAACAACAACTTGCATTTCTATGGTGCCTTTAACGTAGTAAAACGTCCCAATATGTTTCACAGGAACATCAGAGAAAATCTGTCACAGAGCCACATAAGGCGATATTAGGACTGGTGAGCAAACGCTTGGTCAAAGAGGTAGGTTTTATGGAGCGTCTTAAAGGAGGAGAGAGAGGTAGAGAAGCGGAGAGGTTTAGGGAGGGAGTTCCAGAACTGGGCAGCTGAAGGCTACCAATGGAATGACGATCAAAATCAGGGATGCTCCAGAGGCCAGAATTGGAGGAACGCAACTATCTCGGGGGGTTGATGGGCTGGAGGAGGTTACAGAGACAGGGAAGGGTGGAGGGCTGGAGGAGGTTACAGAGATAGGGAGGGGTGGAGGATGTGAAAACTCCCTGCTGAGCGTGTTTGCCTGTTGAAGACCAGGACCTCAAACTCAGCACCAAGCTCATGGTCTACAGAGCAGTAGTGATACCCGCCCTCCTACATGGCTCAGAGACATGGACCATGTACAGCAGGCACCTCAAAACACTGGAGAAGTACCACCAACGCTGCCTCCGCAAGATCCTGCAAATCCATCGGCAGGATGGGCGCACCAACGTCAGTGTGCTCTCTCAGGCCAATAACCTCAGCATCGAAGCACTGACCACGCACGATCAGCTCCGCTGGGCAGGCCACATCGTCCGCCTGCCCGACACGAGACTCCCAAAACAAGCGCTCTACTCGGAGCTCCGACACGGCAAGCGAGCCCCAGGTAGAGGAAACGCTTCAGGGACACCTTCAAAGGCTCCTTGAAAAAATGTAACATCCCCACCAACACCTGGGAATCCCTGGCCAAAGACCACCCAAAGTGGAGGAAAAGCATCCTGGGAGGGCGCTGAGCACCTCGAGTCTTTTCGCCGAGAGCAAGCTGAAGCCAAGCGTCGACGGCGGAAGGAGCGTGCGGCAAGCCAGGCCCCCCCCCCCAACCTCCCGTTCCTTCAACCACCTGTGACAGAGACTGTGGGTCCCGCCCGTGTCGGGCTCTTCAATCATCCGAGAACTCATTTTTAGTGTGGAAGAAAGTCTTCCTCGACTCCGAGGGATTGCCTATAATGATGATGATGATGAAGATGATGATTTTCAGTCCCAGGTGTTCAGTCGAAAGCCGCTCCCTTTTACTCGAGCCGGGTGTTTGCTCAAGGTGTTACGGTGTTATTGAAGGAAGTGTCAAAGGTCGAGGTTCCCATGGGGAGAGCCACACATGGAATTGTCTGACTTCCAACGAATCATGCGTGTTTATACTTTTCAATTTGTGGATAATTTTGCAGAATAAATGCAGCTGGGTTTTTCGGTGATGTTTGCCTCTTGTTTGCGCACTGGAGGGGGTGGCAATGGTGGCGATGAGGTGTCCTAGGCGGGCGGTCAGCCTCCAGCGCCCTGCGCGAGTTTTCGGGGCCCGGTTTGAGCGGGAGAGGCGAGTTGGTGTGCATCGGCCCCTGGTTGCAACACTGGCTGGCTTTTTGATTCCCGCCCGGCCCGTACAGAGAGACAGACTATTATCTGAATGGTGACAGATTAGGAAAAGGGGAGGTGCAAAGAGACCTGGGTGTCATGGTACATCAGTCATTGAAGGTTGGCATGCAGGTACAGCAGGCGGTTAAGAAAGAAAATGGCATGTTGGCCTTCATAGCGAGGGGATTTGAGTACAGGGGCAGGGAGATGTTGCTACAGTTGTACAGGGCATTGGTGAGGCCACACCTGGAGTATTGTGTACAGTTTTGGTCTCCTAACCTGAGGAAGGACATTCTTGCTATTGAGGGAGTGCAGCGAAGGTTCACCAGACTGATTCCCGGGATGGCGGGACTGACCTATCAAGAAAGACTGGATCAACTGGGCTTGTATTCACTGGAGTTGAGAAGAATGAGAGGGGACCTCATAGAAACATTTAAAATTCTGACGGGGTTAGACAGGTTAGATGCAGGAAGAATGTTCCCAATGTTGGGGAAGTCCAGAACCAGAGGTCACAGTCTAAGGATAAGGGGTAAGCCATTTAGGACCGAGATGCGGAGGAACTTCTTCACCCAGAGAGTGGTGAACCTGTGGAATTCTCTACCACAGAAAGTTGTTGAGGCCAATTCACTAAATATATTCAAAAAGGAGTTAGATGAGGTCCTTACTACTAGGGGGATCAAGGGGTATGGCGAGAAAGCAGGAATGGGGTACTGAAGTTGAATGTTCAGCCACGAATGGCCTACTCCTGCACCTATTTTCTATGTTTCTATGTAACACTCCAGACCGTGCCCTTGTGGGACGGCCTGTGAAGGCGGGCCCGGCGAGGTAAGTAATGGCCACCTCAGGTAAATGCCATTTGTTTTCTTTTTTTTTTTTTGTTGCAATTTTGGTGCGGGTTTTTTTTTGCTCCCCAGGCCTTTTGGAGCGCTCCCACAACGGCTCTTTAGCGTGGGATTTTCCCATTCTCAGCCGGCCTAGGGCCTTAAGAGAGGCCTGCAACTCCTCCCTGAGGCGCAAACTGTTCCCCGGGCGCAAACTTTACCGCCCCGAAATCTGCTAAGACGAAAATGCAGCCCGCTTGTCCATTGCCGTGCCAAAGTTAATGGGCATCATAAGAGCCCTGAAGTAGCAAATTCATGAATTTAGATGGAAAGCAATTCTGAAGGGTAAAGAAAGAAAGACTTGGATTTATATAGCGCCTTTCACAACCACTGGACGTCCCAAAGCGCTTTACAGCTAAAGAAGTACTTTGAAGTGTAGTCACTGTTTGAATGTAGGAAAGGCAGCAGCCAATTTGCGCACAGCAAGCTCCCACAAACAGCAATGCGATAATGACCAGATAATCTGTTTTGTTATGTTGATTGAAGGATAAATATTGGCCCCAGGACACAGGGATAACTCCCCTACTCTTCTTCAAAATAGTGGCCGTGGAATCATGTACGTCCACCTGAGAGAGCAGATGGGGCCTCGGCTTAATGTCTCATTCGAAAGACGGCACCTCCAACAGTGCAGTGCTCCCTCAGTACTGTCCCTCCGACAGTACGGCGCTCCCTCAGTACTGACCCTCCGACAGTGCAGTGCTCCCTCAGCACTGACCCTCCGACAGTGCAGTGCTCCCTCAGCACTGACCCTCCGACAGTATGGCGCTCCCTCAGTACAGCCCCCCCCCAACAGTGCGGCACTCCCTCAGCACTGACCCTCGGACAGTGCAGCACTCCCTCAGTACTGCCCCTCCGACAGTGCAGCACACCCTCAGTACTGCCCCTCCGACAGTGCAGCACTCCCTCAGTACTGCCCCTCCGACAGTGCAGCACTCCCTCAGTACTGCCCCTCCGACAGTGCAGTGCTCCCTCAGCACTGACCCTCCGACAGTATGGCGCTCCCTCAGTACTGACCCCCCCAACAGTGCGGCACTCCCTCAGCACTGACCCTCGGACAGTGCAGCACTCCCTCAGTACTGCCCCTCCGACAGTGCAGCACTCCCTCAGTACTGCCCCTCCGACAGTGCGGTGCTCCCTCAGTACTGCCCCTCCGACAGTGCAGTGCTCCCTCAGTACTGACGCTCCGACAGTGCAGTGCTCCCTCAGCACTGACCCTCCGACAGTGCGGCGCTCCCTCAGTACTGCCCCTCGCACAGTGCAGCACTCCCTCAGTACTGCCCCTCCGACAGTGCGGCGCTCCCTCAGCACTGACCCTCGGACAGTGCAGCACTCCCTCAGCACTGACCCTCCGACAGTGCAGTGCTCCCTCAGTACTGCCCCTCCGACAGTGCGGCGCTCCCTCAGCACTGACCCTCGGACAGTGCAGCACTCCCTCAGCACTGCCCCTCCGACAGTGCAGTGCTCCCTCAGTACTGACCCTCCGACAGTGCAGTGCTCCCTCAGTACTGACCCTCCGACAGTGCGGTGCTCCCTCAGTACTGACCCTCGGACAGTGCGGTGCTCCCTCAGTACTGACCCTCCGACAGTGCAGTGCTCCCTCAGTACTGACCCTCCGACAGTGCGGTGCTCCCTCAGCACTGACCCTCGGACAGTACGACTGTCGGCGGTTCTTTGGTGCACAGAAAGAGCGGATCGACAAGTAACAAATAAACCTGTTGGGGCCAGGGTGGGGGGGCGGGGGGCTAGCAGCAGCTCCCGAGGGTTACATGTATGTACTCGCCTGTCCTTACATGTCGGATGCTGAATGTGATGTACGTTTGTTGGTGGCAATCCAATACTCAGTCTCTAACAGCTGTCCCTCACGGAAATCATGAGGAAAAGGTTGAGGTCCGTGGAATTGCTTTTCTGAAGAGAAGCACTCACCTTTATAAAGGGACTTGGTAAAACACACCCAGGCATGTTCATAGAATCGTAGAATCTTTCACCACACAGGAGGAGCCCATCGTGCCTGTGCCGGCTCTGTGATAGAGCTCTCCAATTACTCCCACTCCCCCTGCTCTTTCCCCATAGCCCTGAAAATGTTGTCCTTTTCAACTATTTATCTGCTTTTCTTTTGAAAGTTACTTATTGAATCTGCTGCCACCGGCCTTTCAGATCATAGCAACATTCTGCGTAAAAAAAATTCTCCTCATCTCCCCCTCTGGTTCTTTCCCCAATCATCTCCAATCTGTGTCCATGGTTACCGACCCCCCCTGCCCGTGGAAATAGTTTCTCCTTATTTGCTCAATCAAATCCCTTCATGATTTTGAACACCTCTACTAAATCTCCTCTTAACCTTCTCTACTCAAAGGAGAACCACCCCAGTCTTCACATAACTGGAGTCCCTCATCCCTGGAACCATTCTGGTAAACACCCTCTGCACTCTCTCCAAGGCCTTCACATCCTTCCTAAAGTGCGGTGCCCAGAATTGGATACAATGCTCCAGTTGGGACCGAACCAGCAATTGATAAAGGTTTAGTATAAGGTCCTTGCTCCTGTATTCTGTGCCTCTCTTTATAAAGCCCAGGTTCCCATATGCTTTTTTCTTAAACAGCCTTCGCAACTTGTTCTACCACCTTCAACGTTGTTCCCTGTGCTGAAAGGGTTCGAGTCCCAGGGGACTCCAAGGAAAGAACATAAGAACATAAGAATTAGGAACAGGAGTAGGCCATCTAGCCCCTCGAGCCTGTTCCGCCATTCAACAAGATCATGGCTGATCTGGCCGTGGACTCAGCTCCACTTACCCGCCCGCTCCCCATAACCCTTAATTCCCTTATTGGTTAAAAATCTATCTATCTGTGACTTGAATACATTTTTAGTTATCAGCACCTTCCCATATGCTCAGCTCACCCCACAGCACTTCGCAACCACCCAGTAAGTCACTTTCCACGCACGGTTGTGTTGGTGAGATCGCTGGTCTTGTGGTTCTGGCCCTGGAGCTCAAAGGTCACCAGTTCACACATGGGCATTGTGGGATGCTCGGTCACAAAAAGTGACCATGGAAGCTTGCCGGACTGTTGGCCAAACCCGATTGGTTCACTCAATGCCCTCACATAGAATATATAGGTCATTCGGCCCAACTCGTCTGTGCTGGGGTTTATACTCCACACGAGTCTCCTCCCATTCCACCTGCCTCGTCTCAGCCTTTCAGCCCATCTTTCTCTTCCCTTCTCTCGCATGTACTATTCTCGTTTCCTTTTGAAAGAATCCAAGCTATTTGCCTCAACCACTTTCTGTGGCAGTGAGTTCCACGTTCTAACCACTCTGAGTAAAGTCATTTATCCTTATTTTCCTATTGGATTTATTAGCGACTATTTTGTATTTATGGCCTCAAGTTTTGGATTCTCACACAAGCGGAAAGATTCCCTCCACATTTACCCTGTCCAACCCATTCATAATCTTAAACACCTCCATCAGGTCATCTCTGAGTCTTCTCTTTTCTAAATAAAAAAACCCCCAACCTGTTCAGTCTTTCCCGGGGCGGTAATCTCTCAGTTTTGGTACCATCCTTGTAAATCCTTTTTTGGCACTTTCTCCAGTGCCTCTATGTCCTTTTTACAGTACGGAGACCAGAACTATGCGCAGTAGTGCCAGTGTGACCTGACCAGGGCCCTGTACAGGTTTAACATAACTTCACTACTTTTGAATTCTATACCCCTGGAAATAAATCCCAGTACATTGTTAGAGTTTTTGGAATTGGTTTGCTGACCTGCAATGCTTCTAATGACTTGTTCACCTGTATCCCTAGATTTTTTCACCCAGAGGATGGTGGGGGTCTAGAACTCACTGCCTGAAAGGGCGGTAGAGGCAGATACCCTCACCACATTTAAAAAGTACTTGGAAGCGCACTTAAAGTGTCGTAACCTACAGGGCTACGGACCAAGAGCTGGAAAGAGGAATTAGGCTAGATAGTTCTTGGTCGGCTGGCGGGACATGATGGGCAAAAATGGCCTCCTTCCGTGCTGTAAATTTCTATGATTCTATGATTCTCTCCCTTTGCTCTTCTACCTCATTATATTGGTGATGATTCTAGCATTTCCAGTATTGGTGAGGCCACACCTGGAATACTGCGCGCAGTTTTGGTTTCCATATTTACGCAAGGATATACTTGCTTTGGAGATAGTTCAGAGAAGGTTCCCTAGGTTGATTCCAGAGATGAGGGGGTTGACTTATGAGGAAAGGTTGAGTAGGTTGGGCTTCTACTCATTGGAATTCAGAAGAATGAGAGACGATCTTATCGAAACGTGTAAGATTGTGAGGGGCCTTCACAAGGTGGATACAGAGAGGATGTTTCCACTGATAGGGGAGACTAGAACTAGAGGGTATAATCTTAGAATAAGGGGCTGCCCATTTAAAACTGAGATGAGGAGAAATTTATTCTCCCAAAGGGTTGTAAGTCTGTGGAATTCACTGCCTCAGAGAGCTGAGGAAGCTGGGACATTGAATAAATTTAAGACAGAAATAGACAGTTTCTTAAATGATAAGGGGATAAGTGGTTATGGAGAGCGGGCGGGGAAGTGGAGCTGAGTCCATGATCGGATCAGCCATGATTGTATTAAATGGCGGAGCAGGCTCGAGGGGTCGTATGGCCTACTCCTGCTCCTATTTCTTATGTTCTTGTGTTCTTATCCCGACCAAAGTGCATCACCTCACATTTATCTATGTTACAGTTCATTTGTCACTTAACTGGCCAGTCTGCAAGTTTTCCAATGTCTTCTTGTATCGTGATGCATTCTTCCTCAGTGTTAGCTTCAGGGAAGGGAAATTGCCCCCACCCGCTCCAGACTGCAGCACGTGACCCCAGTCCCATGCTATACGGTTAACGCTAACGCCCCTCTGCCGTGGAACTCAGTTGTACAAACAATTGCTGAATAGAAGGTCAACTGGGGATATGGGCAAGTCTTGCTCAGTGTTGCCCACAATAAACATGAGAATTAGGAGCAGGAGTAGGCCACCTGGCCCCTCGAGCCTGCTCCATTATTTAATATGATCATGGCTGATCTGATCATGGACTCAGCTCCACTTCCCTGTCCGCTCCCCATAACCCTTTATTCCCTTATCGCTCAAAAATCTGTCGATCTCCGCCTTAAATTTATTCAATGACCCAGCCTCCATAGCTCTCTGGGGCAGATAATTCCACAGATTTACAACCCTCAGAGAAGAAATTCCTCCTCATCTCAGTTTTAAGTGGGCGGCCCCTTATTCTGAGACTATGTCCCCTAATTTTGTTTCCCCTATGAGTGGAAACATCCTCTCTGCATCCATCTTGTCGAGCCCCCTCATTATCTTATAAGTTTCAATAAGATCATCTCTCATTCTGCTGAACTCCAATGTGTATAGGCCCAACCTACTCAACCTATCCCCATAAGTTAATCCACCCTCATCTCCGGAATCAACTGAGTGAACCTTCTCTAAACAGCCTCCAATGCAAATATATCCTTCCTTCAATACAGAGTCCAAAACTACACGCAGTACTCCAGGTGTGGCCTCACCAATACCCCGTACAGTTGCAGCAGGACTTCTCTGCTTTTATACTCTATCCCCCTTGCGATAAAGGGCAACATTCTATTTGCCTTCCTGATCTTTGACCTCAACTCCACTTTCCTGCACTATCACCATATCCCTTGGATTCCCATAATATCCAAAAATCTATCGATCTCAGCCTTGAATAAACTCAATGACTGAGCATCCACAGCCCTCTGGGGTAGAGAATTCCACAGATTCCTCACCCTCTGAGTGAAGAAATTTCTCCTCATCTCAGTCTTAAATGGCCAACCCCTTATTCTGAGACTGTGACCCCTGGTTCTAGATTCCCCAGCCAGGGGAAACATCCTCCCTGCATCTACCCTGTCAAGCCCTGTAAGAATTTTGTATGTTTCAATAAGATTACCTCTCATTCTTCTAAACTCTAGAGAATATAGGCCTAGTTTACTCAATCTCTCCTCATAGGGCAATCCCCCCATCACAGGAATCAGTCTGGTGAACCTTCGCTGCACTCCCTCAATGGCAATTATATCCTTCCTTAGGTAAACCTGAGAACAAACGTTCAAGCAAATGATCAAGCTCTTATCATCCAGAACAGAATGAGAAATGATCACAACTCAGGTCTGAAACAACTTGTTGTAAAAGCAGCTCCCAACTTGCTTCCAATGTCCACAATGACGCTTTCTCCAGTCTGGTTGATGCATTGACAAATGCAGAATGCTGAGGGACCGTCTGCAAATGTTGCTCAGTGAGTGTGTGAATATACACGTGGGTGTATGTGTGAGTGAGTGAGTGAGAGAGAGTGTGTGAATATGTATGTGAGTGAGTGAGTGAGTGAGTAAGTGAGTAAGTGAGAGAGTGAGAGTGTGAGTGTGAGAGTGTGAGTGTGAGTGTGAGAGTGTGAGTGTGAGTGTGAGTGTGAGAGTGTGAGTGTGAGTGTGAGAGTGTGTGTGTGTGTGTGTGTGTGTGTGTGTGAGTGTGAGAGTGAATATCTGTACATCAGTGAGTGTAAGTATACGGGTGTGTGTCACTGTAAGACTGAGATGAGGAGAAATTTCTTCACTCAGAGGATGGTGAATCTTTGGAATTCTCTGCCCCAGAGGGATCTGCATGCTGAATCATTGAGAATATTCAAGACTGAGATCCATAGATTTTTGGAATCTAGGAGAATCAAGGGATACGGAGATCGGGCGGGAAAGTAGAGTTCAGTTCGAAGATCAGCCATGATCTTATTGAATGGCCGACTCCTGCTCCTATTTCCAATGTTCTTATGTATGATAGTGTGTGTGTGTGAGTGTGTGCTTGTCAGTGAGTGTGAGAGTATGTGTGTGTGTGTGTGTGTGTGTGTGTGTATATGTGTAATCACCAGTGTGAGTGCTGCTGTGTAAGTGCGCGTATCAATGGATGTCGGAGCGTGTGTGTGTGAGTGTGTGTGTACCAGTGAGTGTGAGTGATTCAGTGAGTGTGTGCACACGAGTGAGTGTGTGTGTACCAGTGAGTGTGAGTGATTCAGTCAGTGTGTGCACACCAGTGAGTGTGTGTATACCAGTGAGTGTGAGTGATTCAGTCAGTGTGTGCACACCAGTGAGTGTGTGTGTACCAGTGAGTGTGAGTGATTCAGTGAGTGTGCGTACCAGTGAGTGTGTGTGTACCAGTGAGTGTGAGTGATTCTGTGACTGTGCGTACCAGTGAGTGTGTGCGTACCTGTGAGTGTGAGTGATTCAGTGCAGTGCTGAGGGAGTCGGAGGTGCCGCCTTTCAGATAAGACGTTAAACCGAGGCCCAGTCTGCCCTCAGGTGGACGTGAAAGATCGCACAGCACCATCTCGAAGAAGAGCAGGGGAGTTATCCCCAGTGTCCTGGGGCCAATATTTATCCCTCAATCAACATCACGAAAAAAACAGATTATCTGGTCATTATCACATTGCTGTCTGTGGGAGCTTGCTGTGCACAAATTGGCTGCTGCGTTTCCTACATTACAACAGTGACCACACTTCAAAAAGTACTTCATTGGCTGTAAAGCATTTTGAGACGTCCGGTGGTTGTGAAAGGCGCTATATAAATGCAAGTCTTTCTTTTTTTCTTTTCTGCAGCTAAATATGTCATAGGACAGGAGGAGGCCATTCAGCCCCTCGAGCCTGCTCCAACATTCAATGAGATCGTGGCTGATCTGCGATCTAACTCCATTTACCCGCCTTTGGCCCATGTCCCTTAAAACCTTTGGTTAACAAAAATCCATCAATCTCAGATTTAAAATTAACAATTGATCTGGCATCAATTGCTGTTTGAACAAGAGAGTTCCAAAACTCTACCACCCTGTGTGTGTGTAGAAGTGTTTCCTCATTTCACTCCTGAAAGGTCTGGCTCTAAATTTTAGGCTATGACCCCTAGTCCTAGACTCCCCAACCAGCGGAACTCGTTTCTCTCTATCTACCCTATCTGTTCCCCTTAATATCCTGAAAACTTCGATCAATCACCCCTTAATCTTCTAAATTTAAGGGAACACACCCTAGTTTGGAAAATCTCCCCATATAACTTAAGTCAGCAACTTTGACAAGCCATTTAACTGGAAGCCAAACCTATATATTTGAATGTAGTACAGCGTATTGGTAACTCAACACTGGGCAGGTTTGGGCTACTGCTATTAAACACACATTGACTTACTGGAGAAAGTACACAGTAAAACAACAGATGTACTGCCAGGGGCTTAGAAGATCAATATTAACACCGAAAAACAGATTATCCGGTCATTATCATATTGCTGTTTGTGGGAGCATGAGATGGAGCATTGCAGCGAGGAAGATCGAGAAGAGGGTTGGAGTGATGACGCAGCCCTGCTTGACCCCGGTCCGGATGTGGATTGGATCTGTGGTGGATCCATTGATCAGGGTCATGGCTTGTATGTCGTTGTGGGGCAGGCGGAGGATGGCGACAAACTTTTGGGGGCAGGCGAAACGGAGGAGGACGCTCCATAGTCCCACGCGGTTAACAGTGTCAAAGGCCTTTGTGAGGTCCAACACCGCCTCCACTGCACCAGCGCAGCCTTTGGTCACCTGAGGAAGAGAGTGTTCGAAGACCAGGCCCTCAAAACTGTCACCAAGCTCATGGTCTACAGGGCTGTAGTAATACCCACCCTCCTGTATGGCTCAGAGACATGGACCATGTACAGTAGACACCTCAAGTCGCTGAAGAAATATCACCAACGATGTCTCTGCAAGATCCTGCAAATCCCCTGGGAGGACAGATGCACCAACGTCAGTGTTCCCGATCAGGCCAACATCCCCAGCGTTGAAGCACTGACCACACTCGACCAGCTCCGTTGGATGGACCACATTGTCCACATGCCCGACACAAGACTCCCAAAGCAAGCGCTGTACTCGGAACTCCTACATGGCAAGCGAGCCCCAGGTGGGCAGAGGAAATGTTTCAAGGACACCCTCAAAGCCTCCTTGATAAAGTGCAACATCCCCACTGACACCTGGGAGTCCCTGGCCAGAGACCGCCCTAAGTGGAGGAAGAGCATCCGGGAGGGCGCTGAGCACCTCGAGTCTCGTCGCCAAGAGCATGCAAAAACCCAGCGCAGGCAGTGGAAGGAGCGTGCGGCAAACCTGTCCCACTCACCCTTTCCTCCAACCACTGTCTGTCCCGCCTGTGACAGAGACTGTGGTTCCCGTATTGGACTGTTCAGTCACCTGAGCACTCACTTTTAGAGTGGAAGCAAGTCTTCCTCGATTTCGAGGGACTGCCCATGATGATGATGATGATGATTTTTGTGGGAGCGTGCTGTGCACAAATTTGCAGTGGCGTTTCCCACATTACAGCACTTCAAAAAGTATTTAATTGGCTGTAAAGTGTTGTGGGCTGTATAAATACAGGTCTTTCTCTCAGTTCAGCCGGCTCCGCACTGACTGGTCTCCCATCCGACAGACTGGAGTGTCAGTGGAGATTATTTGCCCAAGTCCCTGGAGTGGGTCCCACGATCCTCTGACCCCGAGGCGGGACTGGCACCCACGGCTGACACCAAACACTGGCTCAGCTCCCGCGGGTGAATGGCCCGTGGAGTGCCAGTGCCCAGTGCAGCTGGGATCGGAGCGGTTTGTCAGGGTGGCAGCACGGGTCAGGTGCTCCTGCTCACCCATGCTGTGAGTTCCCCCCCACCCCCCTCCCCGGCGCCCCCCTCCGTGTCTCATAGAAACACAGAAATTTACAGCGCAGAAGGAGGTCATTTCGGCCCATCGTGTCCGCGCCGGCCGACAAAGAGCCGCACGGCCCTCGGTCAGCAGCCCTGAAGGTTACATAGAAACCTATGAACAATGACGGAAAGGCAAAGAGCACCCGGCCCAACCAGTCCGCCTCACACAACTGCGACAGCCCTTACACTGAAACATTCTACACTCCACCCCAACCGGAGCCATGTGATCACCTGGGAGAGGGAAAAACCAGATAAAAACACAGGCCAATTTAAGGAGAAAAAATCTGGGAAAATTCCTCTCTGACCCTTCCAGGCAATGGAAACTAGTCCAGGAGATCACCCTGGCCGTATTCAATGCCCTGCAGTACTTACCATTATATCTGCGCCGGCCAACAAAAGGTTACCCAGTCTAATCCCAATTACCAGCTCTAGGTCTGTAACCCCGCAGGTTATGGCACTTCAAGTGCCCACCCAACCATCTCTTAAAAGTGGTGAGGGTTTCTGTATCCACCACTCTTCCAGGCAGCGAGTTCCAGATCCCCACAACCCTCTGCGTAAAGAAGCCCCCCCCACCGCTCAAATCCTGTCTAAACCTTCCATCAACCACCTTAAAACTATGCTCCCTCGTAACAGACCCCTCCACCAATGGAAATAGACCCTTACTATCCACTATATGTCCAGGTCCCTCAATATTTTGTACACCCAATGAGGTCTCCTCTCAACCTCCTCTATTCCAATGAGAACAAACCCAGTCCTCATAATATCTCGACACCTTGCTCGTACAGGACAGCGAGACAGATAATGGAAGTATGTATAGGCACACCAGGTCGGATAATCATGGTAAGATTTTCTTAATATCATCATAGATGGTCCCTCAAAACGAGGATGACTTGCTTCCACGCCAAAAAGGGATGAGTTCACAAATGTTTCAATGAAGGACCCGATGTTCCAGTCCTGAACTCCAATTGAGGGGATGGAAGATGCCTGTGCGTGGATTTTTTTTAACATGGGGTGACCGTTGCACACCAGCCTGACAGAGCTCGGTCTTTATCCGGTGGCAAGGATTAACCAGGATGACTGGAGACCTGCTCTGCTGCACGGACCTAGTGCGCACACATATCGCAGTGTGGGCTGGCCCGTACTGCGCCTGGGCCCTCGGCTTTTCTGGGCCCCGTACCCTCATTTGCCGCACCTCCGCCATGATCTCTCGCCGCTCCCCTGCCACAAAACATTCGCCGAACCTCCGCCACGATCTCTCACCGCACCTCCGCACCAAACATTCGCCACAACATTCCCTGGAGTATACACACAGGTTGAAGACTTTTTTTAAAAGTTTGTTCCTGGGATGTGGGCATTGGTGGCCAGGCCGGCATTTATTGCCCATCCCTAATTGCCCTCCAGAAGGCGGCAGTGAGCTGCAGTCCATGTGGTGAAGGTGCTCCCAGGTCGGTGGTCATCAGCAGGACGTTTCTATGCCCATGCTTGACCTGAAGCCATGAGACTTCATGGGGTTCAGAGTCAATGTTGCGGACTCCCAGAGCCACTCCCTCCCAACTGTGTACCACTTAGCCACCGTCACTGGTGGGTCTATCCATTCTGTAGTAGTTGTAACTGCAAGATATACAAGGTCAGGACTAGAGTAAACATTACACCAACAGCACAGATAAGAAATATTCCAGGCTTAGGGCTAGGCAGTCAGGAGAGTCATCAGCAGGAATAAAGTTCATTGTGGACATTCGGGGGAGAGATAAGAAGTGCAGGTGTAACCGATATCCAGAGTTTCTCAGAAAGAGAGAACAATGAACACGAGGAAGCGGGTATTGAAGGGGATTACCATCTAAAGATTGGCACTTTACACAGTGACGTAATGGGCTGTCACACATCCAAGTATTAACTAGACGCAGGGATTTTTTATGTACTCTGTACGATACTGGGGCTGAAAGGGTTAAATTACTGGGCCCGTACCTCCAATGCAATGGATGAATGAGAACGTTCCCTGGAGTATCGAAGATTAAGGGGTGATCGAATTGAGGTGTTTAAGACGATTAAAGTAGTTGATAGGGCAGATCGAGAGAAACTTTTCCTCTGGTGGGGGGAGTCCAGAACAAGGGGGTTAAAATTACAGCCAGATCATTCAGGGGGTGATGTCAGGAAGCACTCCTTCACACAGAGGGTGGTGGGAATCGGGAACGCTCTCCCCCAAAAAGCTGTCGAGGCTGGGGGCTCGGGTTCAATTGAAAATGTCAAAACCGTGGCTGATGGGTAAGAGTATTAAAGGGTGGGTAAATGGAGTTAAGATACAGGTCAGCCTCGATCTGATTGGAACAGACTCGAGGGACTGAATGGCCTCCTGCTGTTCCTGTGTTCCAATGTCCATGTGTGACTATCGTCTGTGGGCTAGCGGGCCTATCGCTCGGTGTGATAGTACAAAACCATCATTGGTCTGTAAAAATACACCTCACACTCACACACATCTCTTAGATACGTCTCCAGGGACTTCCTCTACAATCTGCATGGGGAAATTTGCTCAAAGGCAAACCCCTCCAAACATCTGATCAATCGTCAACATTCGCCATTCACCCATCCACTCACCCACTCCACACACACCCCCCTCATCCCCCTCCACTCACCCTCCCTCACCCCCCTTACTCCCTCACACCCTCACCCCCCACTCACCCATCTCTTCACCCACCCCCCTTATCTACCTGCCCTGCACTCTTTCACCACTCCCCCCCACCCCCTCCCTCACCCCCCCTGCACTCCCTCACCCCCCCAACCTCCCCACCCCTCCTCCCCACCACCCACCCCTCCCTCACCAGACCTCGCCCCCATGCGCTCCCCCACCCACCCACCCCTCACTCCCTCATCCACCCCCCACCCTCCCCCACTCCACCCTTCCTCAACCCCCACTCACTCACCCCACTCCCTCACCCCTCCGCACCCATCCACTCAACGCCCTCACTCCCACGCTCCCACACCTCATCCCCTCACCCTTCCCCCTCAGCCACCTCCACCTCTCACTCCCTCACCCCCCCCCCACTCACCCACCCCCTCACTTCACCCCTTATTCCACTCCACCCCACTCCTCACTCCCATCATCCCCTCCACCCATCCCCTCACCTTCCCCTCTTATGCCCCTTACCCTCCCTCATCCCCTCACTCCCATCACCACCCTCCCCCTCACACACCTCTTCCCCCTCACCCCAGGCACCGATCAGCAATTGAATGGTGGAACAGACTGAAGGGGCTGAATGGCCTCCTGCTGTTCCAGTCCCTTGCCGTCCATCGCCATTGCCGTCAATGAACACGATGCCCATGACAGAATATATCGGGCTCTTATCCAAGGGGGTGGCTAGAGGATAAATATTATAATTACTACTGGATCTGAACAGTTGGCAGCTTATAATCATTAGCTTACCATTTCTTCATTATAATTAATTGCAAACAATTGATCTAGCATCAATTGCCGTTTGCGGGAGAGAGTTCCAAACGTCTCCCACCCTGTGTGTGTAGAAGTGTTTCCTCATCTCGCTCCTGAAGGACCTGTCTCTAATCTTTAGACTATGCCCCCAGTCCGAGACACCCCATGTGTCCGTGACCCCTGGTCTGTCACTGTCCTCCCCGCCATTCCCAGTAGGGCACTCCCACAAGTCCGGAGATCGGGAACGGTGCTATATAAACGCAAGGCTTTCCTTTATTGCATTGCCCTGGGCTATATTCCCCACGGCGTTACCTGCTCTGGTTAAAGGGTGCACTGAATTAGCAGAGGGACGGGTTGCAATCCAAACCCAGCGTTCTTTACCAGTTAGAAATAAAGAACAAAGAATTTCCTCTTCCAAGTTGGACGGGAATTCCCGGGAGTGTGAAAGGATTCCAGGGAATGTATCCAGGTGCTGTACGGCCCGCCCACAATACATTACCAAGTGAGGGTGATAGTACAGGGTCATGTCAAGGTAGCAATCCCGATAATTCGCTGGAATAAACAGTTCGAAGAATAAGAGAAGGGATTTTCCTCAGCTCCCCTCCCTCCTGGATTCCACTTCCTGTTCAGCGAAGACAAGAGGTCCTCAGGGAACCTACGGCATCGAGTGCTCACCTTTCCAGACTAAACAGTCTCCACTGGTGGGAGGGTAGCTGATAAAAGAGACTAATTCCCTCCTGTCTGGACTTGTACAGGAGCCGACACTGAGTGTACAGTACCAAACAGGAGTGAATCGTTCCCCTTTACCCGGTGTCTACTGTACATGTACAGGAGCCGACAATGAGTGTACAGTACCAAACAGGAGTGAATCGTTCCCCTTTACCCGGTGTGTACTGTACATGTGCAGGAGCCGACACTGAGAAACACACAGGATGTACAGTACCAGACAGGAGTGAATCGTTCCCCTTTACCCGGTGTGTACTGTACATGTACAGGAGCCGACAATGAGTGTACAGTACCAAACAGGAGTGAATCGTTCCCCTTTACCCGGTGTGTACTGTACATGTGCAGGAGCCGACACTGAGAAATACACGGGATGTACAGTACCAGACAGGAGTGAATCGTTCCCCTTTACCCGGTGTGTACTGTACATGTACAGGAGCCGACAATGAGTGTACAGTACCAAACAGGAGTGAATCGTTCCCCTTTACCCGGTGTGTACTGTACATGTGCAGGAGCCGACACTGAGAAACACACGGGATGTACAGTACCAAACAGGAGTGAATTGTTCCCCTTTACCCGGTGTGTACTGTACATGTGCAGGAGCCGATACTGAGACACACACGGGGTGTACAGTACTAAACAGGAGTGAATTGTTCCCCTTTACCCGATGTGTACTGTACATGTGCAGGAGCCGATACTGAGACACACATGGGGTGTACAGTACCAAACAGGAGTGAATTGTTCCCCTTTACCCGGTGTGTACTGTACATGTACAGGAGCCGACACTGAGAAACACACGGGATGTACAGTACCAGACAGGAGTGAATCGTTCCCCTTTGCCCGCTGTGTGTACTGTACATGTGCAGGGGACACAGACACACACTGGGTGTACAGTACCAGACGGGAGTAAATCGTTCTCCTTTACCCGCTGTGTACTGTACATGTGCAGGGGACACAGACACACACTGGGTGTACAGTACCAGACGGGAGTAAATCGTTCTCCTTTACCCGCTGTGTACTGTACATATACAGGGGACACAGACACACACTGGGTGTACAGTACCAGACGGGAGTAAATCGTTCTCCTTTACCCGCTGTGTACTGTACATATACAGGGGACACAGACACACACTGGGTGTACAGTACCAGACGGGAGTAAATCGTTCTCCTTTGCCCGCTGTGTACTGTACATATACAGGGGGCACTGAGACACACACGGGATGTACAGTAACAGACGGGAGTGAATCGTTCTCCTTTGCCCGCTGTGCGTACTGTACATATACAGGGGGCACTGAGACACACACGGGGTGTACAGTACCAGACAGGAGTGAATCGTTCTCCTTTGCCCGCTGTGTGTACTGTACATGTACAGGAGCCGACACTGAGACACACACTGGGTGTACAGTACCAGACAGAAGTGAATCGTTCTCCTTTACCCGCTGTGTACTGTACATGTGCAGGGTACATAGACACACACTGGGCTGTACAGTACCTGTTGTATACATTATCACTCTTTGGATCCCAGCCGTGTCTCAATGGGCAGTACTCTCACCTCTGAGTCAGGAGGCTGTGGGTTCAGGTCTCACTCCAGAGACCTGAGCACAAAAATCCAGGCTGACCCTCCAGCGCAGTGCTGAGGGGTGTAATGTTAAACCGAGGCCGCGTCTGCCCTCTCAGGCAGAGTAAAAGATCCCATGGCACTATTTTGTGAAGAAGTACAGGGGAGTTATCCCCGGTTTCCTGGGGCCAATATTTATCGCTCAACCAACATCACTAAAACAGATTATCTGGCCATTATCACATTGCTGGTTGCTCATCATCATCATAGACAATCCCTCGGAATCGAGGAAGACTTGCTTCCACTCCAAAAATGAGTTCCCTGGTGGCTGAACAGTCCGATACAAGAGCCACAGACCCTGTCACAGGTGGGACAGACATTCATCGAGGGAAGGGGTGGGTAGGACTGGTTTGCCGCGCGCTCCTTCCGCTGCCTGCACTTGGCCTCTTCACGCTCTTTGCACCGAGACTCGAAGAACTCAGCACCCTCCCGGATGCACTTTCTCCACCTCGGGCAGTCTGCGGCCAGGGTCTCCCAGGTGTCAGTGGTGGTGTCGCACTTTACCAGGGAGGCTTTGAGGGTGTCCTTGTAACGTTTCCGCTGTCCTCCTTTGGCTCGTTTACCATGAAGGAGCTCCGCATAAAGCATTTGCTTCGGGAGTCTTGTACCTGGCATGCGTACTATGTGGCCTGTCCAGCGAAGCTGATCGAGTGTGGTCAGTGCTTCAATGCTGGGGATGTTAGCCTGGGCGAGGACACTGATGTTGGTGCGCCTGTCCTCCCAGGAGATTTGCAGGATCTTGAGGAGACATCTAGTGGTGATAGTGGTATTGCAGCGCTTTATCAATTAAATCTTTGGCTGAAGTAGAATTAACAGCAGCTTGTATTCCGACATGCCTTTACCATAATAAATTGTCCCTAGGCACTTCACGGGTGCATTATCAAACAAAAACTGACACCGAGCCACATAAGGAGATATTAGGGCAGGTGAGGGTGAAAGAGGTAGGTTTTAAGGAGCGTCTTGAAGGAGGACAGAGAGGTAGAAAGGCGGAGAGGTTTAGGGAGGGAATTCCAGAGCTTGGGGCCCAGGCAGCTTAAGGCACGGCCACCGATGGTTGAGCGATTATAATCAGGGATGCTCAAGTGGGCAGAATTGGAGGAACGCAGACATCTCAGGTGGTTGTGAGGCTGGAGGAGATTAGAGAGATAGGGAGGGGCGAGACCACAGAGGGATTTTAAATAAGGATAAGAATTTTGAAATCGAGGCATTGTTTAACCGGGAGCCAATGTAGGTCATTGAGCACAGGAGTGATCGGTGAGCGGGACTTGGTGCGACTTAGGACACGGGCTGCCGAGTTTTGGATGAGCTCAAGTTTACGGAATGTAGAATGTGGGAGGCCAGCCAGGAGTGTGTTGGAATAATCAAGTCTAGAGATAACAAAGGCATGGATGAGGGTTTCAGCAGCGGATGAGCTGAGGCAGGGGCAGAAATGGGCGATGCCATGGAGGTGGAAATAGGCGGTCTTAGTTATTCTGTGGCTATGTGGTCGCAAGCTCATCCTGTGGTCAAATATGGCACCAAGGTTCTGAACTGTTGCCGGGAGAGGGATGGAGTCAGTGGCTAGGGAACGGTGTTTGTAGCGGGGACCAAAGACAATGGCTTCGGTCTTCCCAATATTTACTTGGGGAAAATTTCTGCTCATCCAGAACTGGATGTCAGTCAATCAATCTGACAATTTAGATACGGTGGAAAGGTCAAGAGGAGTGGTAGTGAGGTAGAGCTGGGTATCGTCAACGTACATGTGGCAACGGACAATTTTTTAGGATGATATCGCCAAGGGAAAACATATCGATGAGAAATAGGAGGGGGCCAAGGATAGATCCTTGGGGGACACCAGAGGTAACGATGCGGGAGTGGGAAGAGAAGCCATTGCAGGAGATTTTCTGGTCACGATTAGATAGATAAGAATGGAACCAGGCGAGTGCAGTCCCACCCAGCTGGACGATGGTGGAGAGGCGTTGGAGGAGGAGAGAGTGGTCAACCAGGTCAAAGGCTGCAGACCGGTCCAGAAGGACGAGGAGGGATAGTTTACCATAGTCACAGCCACAAAGGATGTAATTTGTGACTTTCATGAGAGCGGTTTCGGTACTGTGGCAGGAGCAGAAACCGGATTGGAGGGATTCAAACATGGAATTGTGGGAAAGATCTAGGAGTCGACAACACGATCAAGGACTTTGGAGAGGAAAGGGAGATAGGCGATGGGGCAGTAGTTTACAAGAATGGAGGGTTCAAGTGCTTTTTTTTTTGAGGGGAGGGGTGATGACGGCAGCTTTGAAGGCGAGGGGGACAGTACCTGTGGAGAGGGAACCGTTAACAATGTTGACTAACATGGGAGCCAGAAAAGGAAGTTGGGTGGTCAGCAGTTTAGTGGGAATAGGATCGAGGGAGCAGGAAGTGGGTCTCATGGACAGGATGAGCTCGGAGATCAAGAGGGGAGATCAAAGAGAAACTGGGGAAAGACGCGAGTTTAGGGCGAGGGCAGGGGGGGGGATCCTTCGAGGAAGTTTGACCGGGTGGGCTAAGGGAAGGAAGGGAAGTGGCAGAGGCAGCTGATCGCATGGTCTCAATCTCAGAGACAAAGAAATCCCTGAGCTCCTCGCACTTGTTGTTGCAGGAGAGGGTGGAGACTGGGGAGAGGGGTTTAAGAAAACGTTTCTCAGTAGAGGAAGGAAACCGGGGGTTATCTTTGCATTCCAGAATGATCCTGGAATAGTGAGCAGTTTTTGCAGACGAGCGCAGGACCTGATAATGCTTTACGTAGTCCACCCAGATCTGGTGGTGAATGGCTAAACCAGTCGTCTGCAAATCCGTTGAAGTCTGTGTCCCTTGGAGTTAAGGGAGCGAAGATGTACCAGAGGCAATGGCCAGCGTGAGGGAGAGCAATGGTTGTAATGGGGACTTGGGCATCAAAGGTGGTGGAGAGGGTGTGATTGGGCAGATCGCTAGCTGCAAAAATGTGGTGGTGAATGGAGGGCAAAAAGCTGGACAGTTGGGAGTTCATTAGTGCTGCTGTAAGCGCTGTGGACCATATACAGCAGACGACTCAAATCGCTGGAGAAATACCACCAACGATATCTCCAACAAGATCCTGCAAATCCCCTGGGAGGACAGTTGCACCAACATTGGCGTCCTCGACCAGGCCAACATCCCCAGCATCAAAGCACTGACCACACTTGATCAGCTCCGCTGGGCAGGCCACATTGTCCACATGCCCGACACAAGACTCCCAAAGCAAACGCTCTACTCAGAACTTCTACACAGCAAGCGAGCCCCAGGTGGGCAGAGGAAACGTTTCACGGACACCCTCAAAGCCTCCTTGATAAATTGCGACATCCCCACCAACACCTGGGAGTCCCTGGCCAAAGACCGCCATAAGTGGAGGAAGTGCATCCGGGAGGGCGCTGAGCACCTTGAGTCTCATCGCCAAGAGCATGCAGAAACCAAGCGCAGGCAGCGGAAGGATCATGCGGCAAACCAGACTCCCCACCCTTTCCTTCAACCACTGTCTGTCCCACCTGCGACAACTGGGCTTGTATTCACTGGAGTTCAGAAGAATGAGAGGGGATCTCATAGAAACGTTTAAAATTCTGACAGATTTAGACAGGTTAGATGCAGGAAGAATGTTCCCAATGTTGGGAAAGTCCAGAACCAGGGGTCACAGTCTAAGGATAAGGGGTTAAATGAAGTATAATGTGGATAAATGTGAGGTTATCCACTTTGGTGGTAAAAACAGAGAGACAGACTATTATCTGAATGGTGACAGATTAGGAAAAGGGGAGGTGCAACGAGACCTGGGTATCATGAAAGGTTGGCATGCAGGTACAGCAGGCGGTTAAGAAAGCAAATGGCATGTTGGCCTTCATAGCGAGGGGATTTGAGTACAGGGGCAGGGAGGTGTTGTTACAGTTGTACAGGGCCTTGGTGAGGCCACACCTGGAGTATTGTGTACAGTTTTGGTCTCCTAACTTGAGGAAGGACATTCTTGCTATTGAGGGAGTGCAGCGAAGGTTCACCAGACTGATTCCCGGGATGGCGGGACTGACCTATCAAGAAAGACTGGAACAACTGGGCTTGTATTCACTGGAGTTCAGAAGAATGAGAGGGGACCTCATAGAAACGTTTAAAATTCTGACGGGTTTAGACAGGTTAGATGCAGGAAGAATGTTCCCAATGTTGGGGAAGTCCAGAACCAGGGGTCACAGTCTAAGGATAAGGGGTAAGCCATTTAGGACCGAAATGAGGAGAAACTTCTTCACCCAGAGAGTGGTGAACCTGTGGAATTCTCTACCACAGAAAGTTGTTGAGGCCAATTCACTAAATATATTCAAAAGGGAGTTAGATGAAGTCCTTACTACTAGGGGGATCAAGGGGTATGGCGAGAAAGCAGGAAGGGAGTACTGAAGTTGCATGTTCAGCCATGAACTCATTGAATGGCGATGCAGGCTAGCAGGGCTGAATGGCCTACTCCTGCACCTATTTTCTATGTTTCTATGTTTCTGTGTTTCTATGACAGAGACTGTAATTTCCGTATTGGACTGTTCAGTCACCTGAGAACTCACTTTTAGAGTGGAAACAAGTCTTCCTCGATTTTGAGGGACTGCTTATGATGATGATGATGTAAGCGAATTGGGAGTCTTTTGCAGGGATGGGCACAGAAGGAAGTTGGGGGGAGAGGATGAGGGTGGAGAGCAGTACGAGGAAGTGGTCAGAGACGGCCTTATCTATGATTGACACGATGGGAGTTGTGAACCCACGAGAGATGGCAAGGTCGAGGGGCTGGCCGTGAATATAGGTTGGGGTGTTCATATGGAGGGAGAGATTAATGGAGGACAGGAGGGTAGTGAACTCAGAGGAGGGAGAGCACGACAAGTTGAGACGGAGGTTGAAATCACCGAGGAGGAGTTATTTGCTAGAACAGCGCCATCCTGTGGTAGGGTTTAGAACACAGCAAGAACAGCTTTGGGTGGAATCGAGTCTGGACCCATTTGCCTATTCGTGAACCTGTGCCCGTTAAATGGACACTCAACCTCGGCCATTGGCAGCACAGAAACATGACACAACAGGAGAAGAGTTACGTGCAGGATGCATTACCACTGCTATCTGTGAAAGGGATTGGTTCTGAAGCATTCTGCCAGTCTCACTATTGTAAACTTTCTCCCCGTCTCATTTTATCCCCTTCCAAAACCAAACCGAACCCAGTCAGTTGAGAAGGAATCTATCTGCCCAACTTTGATGGCATGAACAGCAGGTGAAGGGAGTTAAAATCGACCCCAGTGAGTCCAGGGCATACAGACAGAGGTCAGCCTTCATTCTCCAGTCATACTTTGGGTCCTTTTTAATATTTACTATATGATTTCATGTTGTTATTTATAGTTAACTAACAAACCTGACAGCAATTTGGGAAGCAGAGACCTAGAGGTGTTTTGAAGTGCCTGTGAGGGACGGGCTGAGGTCCCGGAAACACTGTCGGAGGGGCAGTACTGAGGGAGCGCTGCACTGTTGGGGGGAGGGGGGGGGCAGTACTGAGGGAGCGCTGCACTGTTGGAGGGGCAGTACTGGGGAGTACTGAGGGAGCGCTGCACTGTTGGGGGGAGGGGGGGGGCAGTACTGAGGGAGCGCTGCACTGTTGGAGGGGCAGTACTGGGGAGTACTGAGGGAGCGCCGCACTGTCGGAGGGGCAGTACTGAGGGAGCGCTGCACTGTCAGAGGGGCAGTACTGAGGGAGCGCTGCACTGTCGGAGGGGCAGTACTGAGGGAGCGCTGCACTGTCGGAGGGGCAGTACTGAGGGAGCGCTGCACTGTCGGAGGGGCAGTACTGAGGGAGCGCTGCACTGTCGGAGGGGCAGTACTGAGGGAGCGCTGCGCTGTTGGAGGGAGGGGGGGCAGTACTGAGGGAGCGCTGCACTGTCGGAGGGGCAGTACTGGGGAGTACTGAGGGAGCGCCGCACTGTTGGAGGGGCAGTACTGAGGGAGCGCCGCACTGTCGGAGGGGCAGTACTGAGGGAGCGCTGCACTGTCGGAGGGGCAGTACTGAGGGAGCGCTGCACTGTCGGAGGGGCAGTACTGAGGGAGCGCTGCACTGTCGGAGGGGCAGTACTGAGGGAGCGCGGCACTGTCGGAGGGGCAGTACTGAGGGAGCGCTCATGTTTCCCACATTACAACAGTATCTACACTTCAAAAAGTACTTAATTGGTTCTAAAGCGCTTTGGGAGATCCAGTGGTCGTGAATGTCGTCATCAAATGCAAGTCTTTGTTTTTCCAAATAACATAAACCAGGTGACGCTATTCTAATCATCATCTTAGACAGTCCCTCGAAGCAATGATAACCTGCTTCCACGCCAAATAAGGATGAGTTCACAGGTGTTCCAACGAAGGATCTGATATTCCAGATCCTGAACTACATCCTGAAGGGTGGAAGATGCCTGTGCGTGGATTTTTTTAACGTGTGGTGGCCGTTGCACACCAGCCACCACACGGGTTTGACAGAGCTAGGTCTTGGTCCAGTGACAAGGGTTAACCAGGACGACTGGAGACCAGCTCTGCTGCACAGACCTAGTACGCACACATATCACAGTGTGGGTAGGCCCGTGCTGCCCCTGGGCCCCCGGCCCCGAACTCACACCTCCCCTGGGCCCCGATCACGTCCCTCCACAGTCTCTCGTGGCTCCTTCGCCCTGACCTCTCCGCTCCTGCTGCATGTGCCCACCGATCACCGACCTGGACCTTGCTGATGTCACTCTTCGCTGCTGTCGCAGCTCCCTGGAGTGGTATGCCTCCCAGGCCGCTGCTCGCCGCTCCTTTTATGGCCTCGACCTGCCGCTAATACAGACCCCGCCATCAGGTGGTGCTCATCATCATCATAGGCAGTCCCTCGGAATCGAGGAAGACTTGCTTCCACTCTTAGAATGAGTCCTTAGGCGGCTGAACAGCCCAATACGAGAGCCACAGTCCCTGTCACAGATGTGACTGATAGTCATTGAGGGAAGGGGAGGGTGAGACAGTTTTGGCCCATGTTCTTTCCGCTGCCTGCGCTTGATTTCTGCATGCTCTCGGTGATGAGACTCGAGGCGCTCAGCGCCCTCCCGGATGCACTTCCTCCACTTAGGGCTGTCTTTGCCTAGGGACTCCCAGGTATCAGTGGGGATGTTGCACTTTATCGAGGAGGGTCAGGGTTAGGGTTAGGGTGTTCATGTAACGTTGCCTCTGTCCACCTTTGGCTCATTTGCCGGGGACGAGCTCTGAGTAGAGCGCTTGTTTTGGGAGTCTCGTGTCTGACATGCGAACAATGTGGCCTGCCCAGAGGAGCTAATCAAGTGTGGTCAGTGCTTCAATGCTGGAGATGTTGGCCTAGTCGAGGACACTAACGTTGGTGCATCTGTCCTCCCAGGGAATTTGTAGGATCTTGCGGTGGCATCGTTGGTGGTATTTCTCCAGTGACTTGAGGTGTCTACTGTACATGGTCCACGTCTCTTAGCCATACAGGAGGGCGGATATTACTACAGCCCTGTAGACCATGAGCTTGGTGGTAGATTTGAGGGCCTGGTCTTCAAACACTCTCTTCCTCAGGCGGCCAAAGGCTGCACTGGAGGCAGTGTTGGATCTCGTCTTCAATGCCTGCGCTTGTTAATAGGAGGCTCCCGAGGTATGGAAAATGGTCCATGTTGTCCAGGGCTGCGCCATGGATCTTGATGACTGGGGGGGCAGTGCTGTGTGGAGAGGACAGGCTGGTGGAGGACATTTGTCTTACGGATGTTTAGCGCTATTCTAGTACAGACCTCGCCACCAGGTGGCGCCTCATCATAGCTGATGCCGGAAAGAGACCCAGGGTGTTCTCCATTGGCTCAGCCCTGCAGCCAGCTGGTGTTCCTGGTGTTCAGTAGAAGGGCGTCAGGCTGCTCTGGTGCTTGTCAGCTGATCTGACACCTCTGTGACTCCAGCAGCTCCTCCCTCTCACTGCCTCAACATGAGAGCAGATCAGGAGCGGGAGATAAAAGTAAAGCAAGTGCCCCCCACCCCTCCCCCCCATCCCTCCCTCTCCTCCCCTCCACCCCTCCCCCTCCTCCCCTCCCCCTCCTCCCCTCACCTCCTCCCCCCACCACCCCTCCCCTCCTCCCCCCTCCCCCTCGTACCCCCACCCCTCCCCCTCCCTCCTCCTCCTCCCCTCCCCCACCCCTCCCCCTCCTCCCCCCCACCCCTTCCCATGCTCTCCCCCTCCTCCTCCTCCCCCCCACCCCTTCCCCTCCTCCCCCCCACCCCTCTCCCTCCTCCCCACCACCCCTCCCCCTCCCCCTCCCCCTCCATCCCCCCCTCCTTCCCCTCCCCCTTCCCCACTCCTCCCCCTCCTCCCCCTCCATCCCACCCTCTCCTCCCCACCACCCCTCCCCCTCCCCCTCCATCCCCCCCTCCTCCCCCTCCACCTCCCCCACTCCTCCCCCTCCTCCCCCACCCCTCCCCCTCCATCCCACCCTCTCCTCCCCCCCACCCCTCCACCTGAACAGCACCAACTACCCTGGGAGGGTCAAAAATAAAAAGGTTGAAAGTGTGATGTCACAGGAAAGCAGGGAAGGGATTGGTTGGTCAGTATTTCTCTCTTTTCTTGGGCATTGGTTTAAATAAAGAGCTGGGATTAAAAACTAAACGTTCTAAACTTAATTAATTAAATACATTTGAGATGACAGGACAGGCGATGTGTTTCTGCTGTTGCATGTGGGAGCTGGTGGACACCATTGAGGTCCACGGCGACCACATCTACAGCAAGTGTCTGCAGCTCGAGGAACTTTGGCTCCGTGTTGATGAGCTGGAATCCGAGCTGCAAACACTACAACACATCAGGGGAGGAAAGAGTTACCTGGACGCTGTGATCCTTGAGCTGGTCATGCCAATTAGAGTAATTAATTCAAATTCTCTCCATGGCCAGGGTGTGACTACGAGTGAGGAAGGTATGGGGACTCGGGATGGGGTGATGGAGGAGCGTCTTGTCCAACAGGTTTGAGCCTCTTACTCCGTGTATGGACAGGAGCAGGGACTGCAGGGAGGATGAGCAAACTGACCACAGCATCGTGGTACAGTGGGGGGAGTAAAAAGAAACATTGTAGTGCTAGGGAACAACACCATTAGGGGGATAGATAAGGTTCTTTGCAGCCGAGAGCATGAGTCATGAAGGCTGTGTTGCCTGCCCGGTGCCAGGGTTAAGGACATCTCCTCAGGGCTGGAGAGGAACTTGGAGTATGAGGGAAAAGATCCAGTTGTTGTGGTCCACGTGGGTACCAACGGGCAGCGAGGGGCCAAATTAAACAGCAGAACCACAAAGGTAATAACCTGAGCCACGAGCAGATTTGCTCAGGGTAAATAAGATCAGAGAGTTAAACACGTGGCTCAAAGACTGGTGTGGGAGAAATGGGTTTTAGTTCGTGGGACACTGGCACCAGTACTGGGATAAGGGAGCTGTTCCGTTTGGATGGGCTCCACTTAGACCGTGCTGGGACTAGGGTCCTGGTGAATCAAATAACTAGGGCTGTAGAGAGGGCTTTAAACTAATTAGTGGGGGGGTGGGGGGAGGGGGGAGGATTCAGGTGAGCGGAAATTTAAAAATTCAAAGAGCAAGGAGAAGGCAATAGAGCAGGGTAGCACCGGGGGAAATGATAACCAGAGCGTGACAGGAAGGGACAGAATGTATAAACATAAAGGTGTTTCAGAAAGTGGGGTCAAAACAGGAAAAAATGGTGAAAAGAAAAAATTAAAAGCTCTTTACCTGAATGCACGCAGCATTCTTAACAAGACAGATGAGTTAATGGTACTAATAGATACAAATGGGTATGATCTGACAGCGATTACAGAGACATGGTTGCAAGGTGACCAAAGCTGGGAACTGAATATTCAGGGGTATTTGACAATTTGGAAGGATAGACAGAAAGGAAAAGGAGGTGGGGTAGCTCTGTTAATAAAGAATGGGATCAGTGCAGTAGTGAGAAATGATATTGGCTCAGAAGATCAAGATGTTGAATCAGTTTGGGTGGAGATAAGGAATAATAAAGGGAAAAAGTCACTGGTGGGCATAGTCTATAGGCCCCCTAACAGTACCTACACTGTTGGACGGAATATAAATCAAGAAATAATGGAGGCTTGTAAGAAAGGTACGGCAATAATCATGGGTGATTTTAATCTTCATATTGATTGGACAAATCAAACTGGCCAAGGTAGCCTTGAGGAAAAGTTCATAGTGTGTATCCGGGATAGTTTCCTTGAACAGTACATTGCGGAACCAACCAGGGAGCAGGCTATCCTGAATCTGGTACTGTGTAATGAGACAGGATTAATAAATGATCTCATAGTAAAGGATCCCCTAGGAACAAGTGACCATAGCATGGTTGAATTACAAATTCAGTTGGAGGGTGAGAACATTGGATCTCAAACTAGCATCCTGATCTTAAATAAAGGAGACTACAAAGGTATGAAGGCAGAGCTGGCTAAAGTGGACTGGGAAAATGGATTAAAGAGTGGGCCAGTTGATGAGCAATAGCAGAAACATAGAAACATAGAAACATAGAAACATAGAAAATAGGTGCAGGAGTAGGCCATTCGGCCCTTCTAGCCTGCACCACCATTCAATGAGTTCATGGCTGAACATGCAACTTCAGTACCCCATTCCTGCTTTCTCACCATACCCCTTGATTCCCCTAGTAGTAAGGACTTCATCCAACTCCTTTTTGAATATATTTAGTGAATTGGCCTCAACTACTTTCTGTGGTAGAGAATTCCACAGGTTCACCACTCTCTGGGTGAAGAAATTCCTCCTCATCTCGGTCCTAAATGGCTTCCCCCTTATCCTTAGACTGTGTCCCCTGGTTCTGGACTTCCCCAACATTGGGAACATTCTTCCTGCATCTAACCTGTCTAACCCCGTCAGAATTTTAAACGTTTCTATGAGGTCCCCTCTCATTCTTCTGAACTCCAGTGAATACAAGCCCAGTTGATCCAGTCTTTCTTGATAGGTCAGTCCCGCCATCCCGGGAATCAGTCTGGTGAACCTTCGCTGCACTCCCTCAATAGCAAGAATGTCCTTCCTCAGGTTAGGAGACCAAAACTGTACACAATACTCCAGGTGTGGCCTCACCAAGGCCCTGTACAATTGTAGCAACACCTCCCTGCCCCTGTACTCAAATCCCCTCGCTATGAAGGCCAACATGCCATTTGCTTTCTTAACCGCCTGCTGTACCTGCATGCCAACCTTCAATGACTGATGTATCATGACACCCAGGACTCTTTGCACCTCCCCTTTTCCTAATCTGTCACCATTCAGATAATAGTCTGTCTCTCTGTTTTTACCACCAAAGTGGATAACCTCACATTTATCCACATTATACTTCATCTGCCATGCATTTGCCCACTCACCTAACCTATCCAAGTCGCTCTGCAGCCTCATAGCATCCTCCTTGCAGCTCACACTGCCACCCAACTTAGTGTCATCCGCAAATTTGGAGATACTACATTTAATCCCCTCGTCTAAATCATTAATGTACAGTGTAAACAGCTGGGGCCCCAGCACAGAACCTTGCGGTACCCCACTAGTCACTGCCTGCCATTCTGAAAAGTCCCCATTTACTCCTACTCTTTGCTTCCTGTCTGACAACCAGTTCTCAATCCATGTCAGCACACTACCCCCAGTCCCATGTGCTTTAACTTTGCACATTAATCTCTTGTGTGGGACCTTGTCGAAAGTCTTCTGAAAGTCCAAATATACCACATCAACTGGTTCTCCCTTGTCCACTCTACTGGAAACATCCTCAAAAAATTCCAGAAGATTTGTCAAGCATAATTTCCCTTTCACAAATCCATGCTGACTTGGACCTATCATATCACCTCTTTCCAAATGCACTGCTATGACATCATTAATAATTGATTCCATCATTTTACCCACTACCGATGTCAGGCTGACCGGTCTATAATTCCCTGTTTTCTCTCTCCCTCCTTTTTTAAAAAGTGGGGTTACATTGGCTACCCTCCACTCCATAGGAACTAATCCAGAGTCAATGGAATGTTGGAAAATGACTGTCAATGCATCCACTATTTCCAAGGCCACCTCCTTAAGTACTCTGGGATGCAGTCCATCAGGCCCTGGGGATTTATCGGCCTTCAATCCCATCAATTTCCCCAACACAATTTCCCGACTAATAAGGATTTCCCTCAGTTCCTCCTCCTTACTAGACCCTCCGACCCCTTTTATATCCGGAAGGTTGTTTGTGTCCTCCTCAGTGAATACCGAACCAAAGTACTTGTTCAATTGGTCCGCCATTTCTTTGTTCCCCGTTATGACATTTAAGGAGATATTTCATAACTCTCAATAAAAATATATCCCAATGAGAAGGAAAAACTAAGAAAAGGGATAAACATCCGTGGCTAACTAAGGAAGTAAAGGATGGTATTAAATTGAAAACAATGGCATACAAAGTAGCCAAGTGGGAGGCCAGAGGATTGGGAAATGTTTTAAAGGACGACTAAAAAAATAATAAAGAGAGGGACGATAGAGTACGAGAGTAAACTAGCAAGAAATATAAAAACAGATAGTAAGTGTCATGTATTCAACCAGCATTGTAACCCATGTATAATCTGACCAAAGTTCTACACTGTGAGAACAATGACCACGAGGTGGTGAACTTGTGGGAGACACTCCTAACCTGGACCTTCAGATATAAAAAGGGAAGCTCCACCCACTTCCATCACTTGAGTGCTATGGAATAAAGGATAGGTCACAGACTGACCTTCTCTCAAGCATGGGCCTCGTGTGCATTTATACTGCTTAGTAAGGACGTATCAATGGCGACGAGAAACTGGGATTTAAACCACGCGAGCATGGCCACAAGCAGAACAGACGAGAGGTACTGTGTTAAGGAATGGTTGGGACAGAGATTCAACATTGTTAAAGCAGCACACAGTTCTCCAGGCAGCCAAGGGCAGTCGAGCATGCCCCAACATGTAGTCGAACCCAGAGGGGGAATTCGACAGAGACAATGGCAAGCTGAATGGTGATTCACGCCATTGCAAGGGACAATGCGGCCAGTAATGGGGCCATCAACACCTGTTAATGGCGCACTCAAAGACAATAACAGGGGCAGTCAGAGACGATCGACTGGCAAGGGACCTTTTGTTTCAAACAGCAGCTCATGTTGGAGGCATGGAGGCACACACTCAGCCGGAGTTTGCAGAGATGAGCAAAATACCTGCAGAAATTGCAGAAATGAACGCTGGGGGAAATCGCTGGGAGCTGAAGTTCAGCGAGTACATGTGGAGCACGTATACAGTTCATACACCAGGACACCACCGATAATGATGAAAGTGCTCCTCAATGGCATCCCAGTATCAATGGAGCTAGACACGGGGGCCAGCCAGTCCCTGATGGGTATCAAACAGTTCGAAAAGTTGTGGGCGTCCAAGGCCAGGAGGCCAAAATTATCGCCGATTGACACACAGCTACGGACATACACAAAGCAGATCATTCCGGTACCAGGCAGCGCCACGGTAGTCGTGACCCACAAAGATTTGGAGAACAGGTTGCCACTCTGGGTTGTCCCAGGGGACGGTCCCGCACTACTGGGGAGGAGTTGGCTTGCTGTCATGAACTGGAAATGGGGCGATGTCAATGCAATTTCTTCTGTGGAGCGAGTATCATGTTCACAGATCCTGAACAAATTTGACTCATTATTTCAACCCGGCATGCGGGAAAAGATTTGTGATTTGGGGTTTGTGATCTATCTCCAGCTCAAATTTCCTGCCAAACAGGTACTGGTGCATTTTCTTTACAGCATATACACATGCGAGTGCCTCCTTTTCTACCATCCCGTAGCCCCTTTCTGCCTGGGACAGACTTCTGGAGTCATAAGCTACCGGCTGTAACTGACCCTTGGCATTGACATGCTGCAACACACACCCAACACCATAGGACGACGCATCGCACGTTAAAGCAAGTTTTTTACATGGGTCATATAGCATTAACAGATTGTTAGAACATAACAAATTGCGTGCTCTACTAAAAGCCCTTTCCTGGCTGTCCCCCCAGACCCATTCGCGACCTTTGCGTAGGAGCACATGTAGCGGCTCTAGCAGCGTGCTCAATTTGGGAAGAAAGTTACCAAAATAGTTCAGGAGCCCCAGGAATGATCGCAGCTCCGTCGTGTTACGGGGTCTGGGTGCTCTCTGGATCGCTTCCGTCTTGGACGCAGTAGGGCAGATCCAGTCTGCTGCTACCCTCATTCCCAAGAATTCTACCTCTGGAGCTAGGAAGACGCACTTCGCCTTTTTCAGTCGCAGCCCTACCCGGTCCAGTCTGCATATCACCTCCTCCAGGTTGTAGAAGTGTTCTTCAGTATCGTAACCCGTGATGAGGATGTTGTCCTGAAAACCACCGTCCCTGGAATCGACTTGAGGCTTTCCATATTTCGTTGGAAGATCGCGGCGGCCAAGCGAATCCCGAACGGACATGTGTTGTACTCAAACAACCCCTTGTGTGTCGTGATGGTGGTCAGCTTCTTCGACTCACTTGCCAGCTCCTGGGTCATGTAAGCTGAGGTCAGGTCCAATTTTGAAAAAAGTTTGCCACCAGATAGCATCGCAAAGAGGTCCTCCGCTCTCGGTAGCGGGTACTGGTCTTGGAGTGACACCCGATTGATGGTGGCCTTGTAATCGCCACATCCTGACCGACCCATCCGCCTTGAGCACCGGCACAATCGGGCTCGCCCAGTCACTGAATTCGACTGGCGAGATGATGCCTTCCCTCAGCAGGCGGTCCAATTCGCCTTCTATGGCCGACAACAAGGACATAAATGCAAACGCATCGGCCCGCATACAGAGGTGGGCACTCATGTTAGCCGCCTATGACTACACTATTCGGCGCAGACCAGGCATTGAAAACTGCGCCGATGCACTCAGCAGGCTCCCACTATCCACCACTGAGGGGGCTACCGAGCATGCTGCTGAGATGGTCATGGCTGTTGAAGCTTTCGGTAACGAAGGCTCACCCGTGACAGCCCGTCATAGAAACATAGAAACATAGAAACATAGAAAAAAGGTGCAGGAGCAGGCCATTCAGCCCTTCTAGCCTGCACCGCCATTCAATGAGTTCATGGCTGAACATGCAACTTCAGTACCCCCTTCCTGCTTTCACGCCATACCCCTTGATCCCCCGAGTTGTAAGGACTTCATCTAACTCCCTTTTGAATATATTTAGTGAATTGGCCTCAACTACTTTCTGTGGTAGAGAATTCCACAGGTTCACCACTCTCTGGGTGAAGAAGTTTCTCCTTATCTCGGTCCTAAATGGCTTACCCTTATCCTTAGACTGTGACCTCTGGTTCTGGACTTCCCCAACATTGGGAACATTCTTCCTGCATCCAACCTGTCCAAACCCGTCAGAATTTTAAACGTTTCTATGAGGTCCCCTCTCACTCTTCTGAACTCCAGTGAATACTAGCCCAGTTGATCCAGTCTTTCTTGATAGGTCAGTCCCACCATCCCGGGAATCAGTCTGGTGAATCTTCGCTGCACTCCCTCAATAGCAAGAATGTCCTTCCTCAAGTTAGGAGACCAAAACTGTACACAATACTCCAGGTGTGGCCTCACATAGGCCCTGTACAACTGTAGCAACACCTCCCTGCCCCTGTACTCAAATCCCCTCGCTATGAAGGCCAACATGCCATTTGCTTTCTTAACCGCCTGCTGTACCTGCATGCCAACCTTCAATGACTGATGTACCATGACACCCAGGTCTCGTTGCACCTTCCCTTTTCCTAATCTGTCACCATTCAGATAATAGTCTGTCTCTCTGTTTTTACCACCAAAGTGGATAACCTCACATTTATCCACATTATACTTCATCTGCCACGCATTTGCCCACTCACCTAACCTATCCAAGTCACTCTGCAGCCTCATAGCATCCTCCTCGCAGCTCACACTGCCACCCAACTTAGTGTCATCCGCAAATTTGGAGATACTACATTTAATCCCCTCGTCTAAATCATTAATGTACAATGTAAACAACTGGGGCCCCAGCACAAAACCCTGCGGTACCCCACTAGTCACTGCCTGCCATTCCGAAAAGTACCCATTTACTCCTACTCTTTGCTTCCTGTCTGACAACCAGTTCTCAATCCACGTCAGCACACTACCCCCAATCCCATGTGCTTTAACTTTGCACATTAATCTCCTGTGTGGGACCTTGTCGAAAGCCTTCTGAAAGTCCAAATATACCACATCAACTGGTACTCCTTTGTCCACTTTATTGGAAACATCCTCAAAACATTCCAGAAGATTTGTCAAGCATGATCTCCCTTTTACAAATCCATGCTGACTTGGACCTATCATGTCACCATTTTCCAAATGCGCTGCTATGACATCCTTAATAATTGATTCCATCATTTTACCCACTACTGAGGTCAGGCTGACCGGTCTATAATTCCCTGCTTTCTCTCTCCCTCCTTTTTTAAAAAGTGGGGTTACATTGGCTACCCTCCACTCGATAGGAACTGATCCAGAGTCAATGGAATGTTGGAAAATGACTGTCAATGCATCCACTATTTCCAAGGCCACCTCCTTAAGTACTCTGGGATGCAGTCCATCAGGCCCTGGGGAATATCGGCCTTCAATCCCATCAATTTCCCCAACACAATTTCCCGACTAATAAAGATTTCCCTTAGTTCCTCCTCTTTACTAGACCCTCTGACCACTTTTATATCCGGAAGGTTGTTTGTGTTCTCCTTAGTGACTACTGAACCAAAGTACTTGTTCAATTGGTCTGCCATTTCTTTGTTCCCCGTTATGACTTCCCCTGATTCTGACTGCAGGGGACCTACGTTTGTCTTTACTAACCTTTTTCTCTTTACATACGTATAGAAACTTTTGCAATCCGCTTTAATGTTCCCTGCAAGCTTCTTCTCGTACTCCATTTTCCCTGCCCTAATCAAACCCTTTGTCCTCCTCTGCTGAGTTCTAAATTTCTCCCAGTCCCCAGGTTCGCTGCTATTTCTGGCCAATTTGTATGCCACTTCCTTGGCTTTAATACAATCCCTGATTTCCCTAGATAGCCACGGTTGAGCCACCTTCCCTTTTTTATTTTTACGCCAGACAGGAATGTACAATTGTTGTAATTCATCCATGCGGTCTCTAAATGTCTGCCATTGCCCATCCACAGTCAACCCCTTAAGTATCATCAGATTAAAGTCTGGACAAATAGAGACCTGCTATTGTCTCTAGTCAAGAAATGTGTCCTGAATGGGGACTGGGCAGCCATGTACAGGGCATACCTTGAGGAATTTAAACCATTTCACAGGCGCAGGGATGAACTCTCGATTCAGGCTGATTGCCTACTGTGGGGAAACCGCGTAGTCATGCCCCAGATGGGCAGAGAGGATTTCATCAGAGAACTCCACAAGGAGTACCCGGGCATTGTCACGATGAAGACAATTGCCAGGTCACACGTTTGGTAGCCAGGGATAGACGCAGATCTGGAACTTTGTGTTCGCAGGTGCAACACGTGTGCCCAGCTGGGCAATGCACCCAGGGAAGCCCCCCTTAGCCCCTGGCCATGGCCCGCCAAGCCTTGGTCACGCATCCATGTGGACTACGCAGGTCCTTTCATGGGAAAAATGTTTTTGGTTGTAGTCGACGCCTACTCCAAATGGATCGAGTGTGACATTTTAAATTCAAGCACATCCTCTGCCATGGTAGAAAGTCTACGGGCAATGTTCGCCGCCCACGGTCTACCGGACATCTTGGTCAGCGACAATGGCCCATGCTTCACAAGCACTGAATTCCAGGACTTCATGGCAGGCAATGGAATTAACCATGTCAGAATGGCACCGTTCAAGCCGGCCTCAAACGGCCAGGCAGAACGAGCAGTGCAGATAATCAAACAGGGGATGCTCAGAATCCAAGGGGGTTCCCTACAATGCCACTTATCACACCTCCTGTTGGCCTACAGATCCCGACCACACTTGCTCACAGGGCTGCTAATGAAAAGGATGCTCAAAACCCGGTTATCCCTTATACACCCCACCATGAAAGAAATTGTCGAGAGCAGGCGCCAGTCACAATATGACTACCATGACTGACAGGAATGCGAGGGCGCGATGTATTGATGTAAATGACCCTGTTTTTGTCCTCAACTACGCTGCAGGGCCCAAATGGCTCGCAGGCACTGTGGTTGCCAAAGAGGAAAATAGGATTCTGGTAGTTAAACTTACCAATGGACAAATCTGCCGCAAACATGTGGATCAAACAAAAAGGAGATTCAGCAACCCCATAGAAGAAGCAGAGGAAGAACACGATATAGAGTTCACTCCTCCACAGGTGACCGAACACAGGAACCAAGGGAGGAGAGCCCAGTCACTGTGGGCAGTCCGGACAGGCCTGAGGCACCGCAAACAGCAGACACTCAGGCCAGCGCCCAACAACCGGAGCCCCAATTCAGGCGCTCTACAAGAGAGCGTAAACCACCAGAGAGACTCAACTTGTGATCCCAATAAGACTTTGGGGGAGAGGTGATGTCATGTATTCAACCAGCATTGTAACCCATGTATAATCTGACCTAAGTTGTACACCGTGAGAACAATGACCACTAGGTGGTGAACTTGTGGGAGACACTCCAGGCCCCTCAGCAGCTATCTGCCTGATGTTTATGGGCCAAAAAGTCCGAAAATGTAAAAAAAACAACCCACAAACTCACTCCAACTCCGGCAATAATCAGCAGCACCTGCTCACTCCTGGCCCCTCCCACCCAGAGAGTGCTCACTCTTAGCCCCTCCCACCGAGAGAGTGCTCACTCCTGGCCCCTCCCACTCAGAGAGTGTTCACTCCTGGCCCCTCCCACCCAGAGAGTGTTCACTCCTGGCCCCTCCCACCCAGAGAGTGCTCACTCCAGGCCCCACCCACCCAGAGAGTGCTCACTCCTGGCCCCTCCCACCCAGAGAGTGATCACTCCTGGCCCCTCCCACCCAGAGAGTGCTCACTCTTAGCCCCTCCCACTCAGAGAGTGCTCACTCCTGACCCCTCCCACCCAGAGAGTGTTCACTCCTGGCCCCTCCCACCCAGAGAGTGTTCACTCCTGGCCCCTCCCACCGAGAGAGTGCTCACTCCTGGCCCCTCCCACTCAGAGAGTGTTCACTCCTGGCCCCTCCCACCCAGAGAGTGCTCACTCCAGGCCCCACCCACCCAGAGAGTGCTCACTCCTGGCCCCTCCCACCCAGAGAGTGTTCACTCCTGGCCCCTCCCATCCAGAGAGTGCTCATTCCTGGCCCCTCCCACCCAGAGAGTGCTCACTCCTGGCCCCTCCCACCCAGAGAGTGTTCACTCCTGGCCCCTCCCACCTACTCACTCCTGGCCCCTCGCACCTCCTCACTCCTGGCCCCTCCCAACCCCTCACTCCTGGCCCCTCCCACCCAGACAGTGCCACCCACTGGGCCACAGCTGACAGGAGATATGTCAGCCTTTGCCTGTAACTGCACCCAGAGGCTGAATGAACATTGGGATGGGGTTTAACAACCAGTGGCTCACACTGAACATGCAGCCTGCCTCTCTCCCATCACTTTGGTAACATGAGTGGCAGTCAAACCTTTTCCTTCAGAACAGCCTCACCCAGGCCAACAGGGCCTTAATAAGAAATAATTCACCCGTCAAGTGCACTCAGGCGTCACTTAATTAAGATGTAAACAGTTGAATTAAACGGTGCAGAATAGAGTCATTACTCTACAAAGCTAGGCGGGGATGTAAGGGGATACAGACAGGCTAAGTGAGTGGGCAGGTACATGGGAAATGGAATATTATGTGGAGAATGTGAAGTTATCCACTTCAGTAGGAAAAATAGAAAACGATATTTTTAAATGCTGAGAGATTGGGAAATGTTGGTGTTCAGAGGGACCTGGGTGTCCATGTACACAAATCACTGAAAGTTAACATGCAGGTACAGCAAGTAATTAGGAAAGCAAATGGTATGTTGGTCTTTATTACAAGAGGATTTGAGTATTAGAGTAAAGATGTCTTACTGCAATTATATCGGGCCCTGGTGAGACCATAGCTGGAGTACTGTGTACAGTTTTGGTCTCCTTACCTAAGGAAGGATATACGCGCCATAGAGGGAGTGCAACGAAGGTTCACCAGACTGATTCCTGGGATGGGGGGATTGTCCTATGAGGAGAGATTGAGTAGACTAGGTCTATATTCTTTAGAAGAATGAGAGGTGATCTCATTGAAACATACAAAATTCTTACAGGGCTTGACAGGGTGGATGCAGGGAGGATATTTCCCCTGGCTGAGGAGTCTAGAACCAGGGGTCACAGTCTCAGAAAAAGGGGTCGGCCATTTTGGACTGAGATTAGGAGAAATCTCTTCACTCAGAGGGTGGTGAATCTTTGGAACTCTCTGCCTCAGAGGGCTGTGGAGGCTCAGTCTTTGAGTATACTCCAGACAGAGATCGATAGGTTTTTGGTTATTAAGGGAATCAGGGGATATGGGGACAGTACAGGAAAGTGGAGTTGAGGTGGAAGATCAACCATGTTCTTATTAAATGGCGGAGCAGGCTCGAGGGGGCGAATGGCTGACTCCTGCTCCTAATTCTTATGTTCTATGTTCTTATGGACCGTCTTCGGAAAATTACTCATTAACCACAACTTACTGTGCAATTGCCTGGCGCGTCTTGTCATTAAAGAGATGGATGGCCCCCTGGAGCAGAGTGTCCGGGATCAAATGTACTTCATTGGCTACAAAGCGCTTTGGGACACCCTGAGGTTGTGAAAGGCGCTATATAAATGCAAGTTCATTCTTTCTAAAAAGGATGAGGGACTTCGGTTATGTGGAGACTGGAGAAGTTGGGACTGTTCTTCTTCGAGCAGCGAGGGTTAAGAGGATCACATGGGATCACATGGGATATTTAGCCCAACCAGTCCATGCCGGCGTTTATGCTCCACTCAAGCCTCCTCCCGTCCATCCTCAGCTGAATCTATCAGCATACCCCTCTATTCCCTTCTCCCTCATATACTTGTCCAGCCTCCCCTTAAATGCATCGATACTATTCGCTTCAACCACTCCCTGTGGCAGCGAGTTCCACATCCTCACCACTCTCTGGGTAAAGAAGTTTTTTCTGAACTCCCTATTGGATTTCTTGGTGACTATCTTATGTTGATGGCCTCTAGTTATGCTCTTCCCCACAAGTGGAAACATTCTCTCTGTATCCACTCGATCAAAACCTTTCATCATTTGAAAGACCTCTATTAGGTCACCCCCTCGGCATTCTTTTTTCACGAGAAAAGAGAGCCAGCCTGTTCATCCTTTCCCGATGGGTATAACCTCGCATTCCTGGTATCATCCTTGTAAATCTTCTCTGCAATTTCTCCAAGTGCCTCAATATCCTTTTTATGATATAGTGACCAGAACTGTACGCAGTGCTCCACGTGTGGTCTAACCACGGTTCGATACAGGTTTAACATAACTTCCCTACTTTTCAATTCTATAGTCCAGAAATAAACCCTAGTGCTTGGTTTGTTTTTTTATGGCTTTGCTAACCTGTGTATTTCAAC